>NC_087401.1:14607525-14939192 GCF_031307605.1 Tribolium castaneum | reverse complement strand
AAAAAAAGTGCCTGTATAATGTCTTTGTTTCAAATGTGTATCTTCAATATTAAGAAAGATACGATTTTTTTAAATTTCGCTAAAATGTCAACTTCTCGAAACTTTTATAAATTTTAAAATCTTATTTTTAAGCAAAAATATTCTCCTCTGATAAAAAACATTATTTTTTACTTTTTAGTGCATTTTTTCTTTTAAATAAAAGCTTTTTCCTAAAAAACGTTTTTTTTTATTTTTTTAATGTTGCTTTCGCAAAACGGGTCAAATATCGGAACTGTGGATGGCATGTCTATTACCATTATCGAGGCCACAAAGCTCTGGCAGCACTGGAATTGATTGGAGGCTAAAAGGGACGTTTCGTCTCAATTTTCCACAAAATGCAAAAACAGGCTGTGTACACACTCCAATCACTTAATCCTTCATGATTGATCAACGATGATTGATAAAAACGCGGAAATTTATCGCAATATCCGATCAGCTGCTGTCAGCCCCTCGAACGTGTCTTAACAGTGACACCTTGACTGCTCTTGTCGACTAATTAAACTTATCGAATACCTGTGTCGGACGTATTTGGAGCCGATCGAGCGATAATTGGACGAAACTTGGAACAAAGCGATGCGGTTGAAACTCCGGAAACGTCGAAACTTTTCCATATTTCGATTTATTCTACGAAAGCGCGCTTAATGAACTATTAAAAAGCTTCTCCTTATCCGCGCTCATTGACTGATGCTCGCAGCCACTTGAGAAAGCGACATTGTTAAATGTAGCTTTTTTCGAGCTTTCGTCGTTATTAACTGAGGAAAATTCTTTCAAAGCGAGTATCGTTATACAAAGCGTTTCCCCGATGCAAATAGTTGATAATTATGCATGAGATGTTCTTTAGAAAGCTGATTTAGACGATTCTTGAGCAGTTCCCTCGAATAAATAGTCCATTTCTTGCCGTTTTAATACAAATCTAATCAGATAAAAATGTGCAATTCGAGGCGGTATTCAATAAGCAGAACCTTTTTATTTTGTGCTATTAGAGCTCGCGTATACTCAGTTAATTAGTTTTCATTGAAAATGATTTTCATAAAGTTGGACATCTCTTCACTTTTTTACTTCAGTCAGGGGCGGATTCAGCCGCTTTCCAATGAAATATTTCCTGTTTTACGATAATTTATTAACGTAGATTGAATTCTTGTATTCTTCTCCATAGAAAATATATGTTTAAAAAAAGTTGTTTGCGAAATTTTCAGGAGAAAACCGTTCAATTAAAAATTTTCTTTAATCTTCTTTTTAAGAAGCATTTTAGGATACTGTTAACCCAGAAATCAAAAACGCAATTATTTCGCCAAATTTAATCAAAAAAACTCCGAAAATTGCCGTTTTTGTGTCGAAAATGACATTTTTGTTACTTTTTTGACTATTTTTTCGACCGTTTTAAGAGTGTTGTTTAATCAGAAATAATTACACAATTTCGTTAAAATAAGTTGAAAAATCAAAATGATGTTTACAATTTAGCCTTTTTCTCAAAAATCAGTCAAAAATTTACTAAGCTGGATCGAAAAATGCTTTATTTTGCCGTTGAAATTTCAATCGAAAATGATGCTAAACTGCAATTATTCAGCAAAATTTCGTCAAAAATTACTCAAAAAAATTACCGAATCGATTCAAAAATTGTAATTTTTTGTCCTTTTCGCGCCCACTTAGACAAATTTTTGAGCTAATACCTCAGTATTTGGAAAAGTTTTTAAAATCAAAAAACATATAAAATTTTGGCGTTATTTTGGAAAGCTTTTGGTCAAAAAAAGAAAAAAAAACGCCGAATTAGATCGAAAATATTATTTTTGCTTTGCAATTTCTAGGCTAATTTAGTGATTTTTCCATTCATTTTTTTTTTATTAAAAAAAAAAGTTTCTAACTCAGAACTTGTACTAAAATGTTTTTTTAAAGATATCTTAAATTTTATTTCAAGAAAAATTCAAAATTATGTTATTTTTGGCACAGTTTAGTAAAATGTCGGGGAAAAAACTGTGTTCTTTAGAACAAAAATTTGAATAGGTGCTCAAACAAAGCAAAATAACGCGAATTTTTCGAACTAACTTTGGCCAAATTTTGTGAAATAATTACGTATTATTAGGTGAAAAACGTACTTAAATATTCGAAATACGCAGAAAAACATCATTTTCTACGTTATTTTGTGATTTTTTAACTTATTTTTGACCAAATTTTGCCAAAAAATTGAGTGAAAAACCTGCCTAAACGCTCAAAAACCATAAAATACTGTTATTTTGGACGCATTTAACCAGTTAAGCAAAACGTTTGTCAAAAAAAAAATGGTAAAAATTATACAAAGTGTTCAAAAATAATTGTTCATCAAGTTGACTATGGAGTTAATTAATTGTGCCGCTTTTTCCAAATGACTATTGTAGTTTCCCTTTCAAATTTTTCAATTTTTATTCGCTTTTTGCATTTTTTAGTTAAATTCTTTGAAGGGTAAGGTGTGTTTTATATTTCCGTGATTTTTGTTGTTTTGTATTCTTTCGTTTTGCATTATTTTGACGGATTAATTCAATTTAAATTAAGCAGCACATACGTTCAAATTTCAAAGGTGACTTGATGAACAACCATTTTTGAGCACATTGTACATAATGTTTGACATAACTTCGTGCATTTTTTGCGGCTTATTTTCAGAGATTTCAAATAATTTCTTGTGTGTGTAGAGGAAAATTTAACTAAAAAAAGTTTTGACTTGAAAATGTTAAGTTTTCCCAGGCCGCCCCTGTGCGAAGTTGCGCAAAAAAGAATTCAATTCAAGTTGAAAATGCTAAATACTTTGTCAGCACTCGTGTGCTTACTTACTCGTTGCTTAAATTAATTTCTCTCCGAAATTTTCGCGTCACAATTCCACCTTTCAGCATGTTATACTCAATTTAGGCAAAGTTACACCCGTTATTTACTTCCAACTTTCTAACTCAACCAACTCAAACACGTCGTAAAAAACTACACTTTGTGGCCCCTATAAATCTTGATACATCCACCCCTTACTTTTCATATTCGGGCGGTTGTTTATCGTCGCCAAGACAATACGATAAAATGTGTGCGAATTAATTTAACTTTTCTAATTATTAAACGGGCGAAACACAAAGCAGCGTCGCTCCTCCACTCGATTCGAATCACTTAATTACGGGACTTGAGGAGGAAAAAATCGCAAAAACGACGCGAATGCTAATTGGAATAATTTGTCAGCGCAAGGGGGCCAAGGGGGCGAGTGAACAAATCAGCCTTCAAGCGGCGGTTTATCACCACACGCGACACCGGCGAATTATTCACGCAAATGGGTAAATAAATAAACGGGAAAAAGGCACGAACATGAAAAATGCGGCAAACACCCGCTGGACATCCATTACGGGATTAAGAATTCAAGCAAGAAATAGTGAGGTCTTAGACTAAACAAAACGCGAACGAATGTCGGAATTTTCTGTCTTATTTAACTTAATATCCATTGATTTTTTCGTTGGAGAAAAGACTCGTCAAATTTTTCCACTTTATCACTCTCGAAATCATGGTTCGACGACACTCTCCTCCCTTTCCAAGCCTTCGATTTGCCTACATTAGCACCGACAAGTGATTAATAGAACGTCGCCTCGCCGGAGGATTCCGGGTTGGGAGCGAGCAACTGTTTCTTTTCGTTTAGTGCGAAAACACGCGAGGTGGTGCCGTGTCAGCGCTAATGATTCGATTTTTTTTCGCACTGTCTCGAAGATATTTCATTTCGGTGGTCGAAAGCGGCAAAAAACGACACCACGAAGATTTAAATAATCACACAAAAAATGATATCTTTTTTATTTACGATTTTTAAATAATTCCCCAATAAAATTATAAAAAGAAGCAACAATCATACGCTCGTTGCATAAATAGTTATTTATTGTACAAGACTACGGATAACTAAAGGTTAGGATACGGAAGGACGTACAAATAAAATGTTCCCGTCTGTGATAGTTCCGTAAATGTCGTCAGAAAGCGCTGTTGTGCCATTATCGTCCAAGTGTTTCAAAAAACTGGTTGTATTTGTGAAATGGTTAAGACACAACAAACAAAAAAATACAGGCAGATAGAGCATTAAATTCTCAATAGAAAGGCATAAATATAATGCGAAAATTTTATCTTAAACTATATTTAAAAAAATTTCAAACTTTACCAATTTGCACTCTGACCCATATTTTTCAAAACGCTGGGAATACGGTTACAGATGCAAGAAAAATGTTAGGAAGAAAGTTGTAGAGAATTAAATTTCCTACAAAAATGTCTGCGAGACCATATCTTTATCTTCAACCATTTAGGCCCCAAAGTCGCTCAAAGAGGCCCAAGCGACTTATTTGACTCATTTTGCCGGTGGTCAAGTATTGGAAATTCATTTATACCTAAACCGTTAAAGATAGAAATATGGTGTCGCGGACTTTTTTGTAGAAAATTTAATTCTCTACAACTTTGTTCCTTACACTTTTTTTGTATTTTGAACCGTATTCGCAGCGTTCGCAAAAATATAAGGTGGAACGCTAATTCCTTGCGCACCGTTGCATATTTATCAAAACGCTGGAAATACGGTTCAAAAAAAATGTAAAGAACAAAATAAGGGCCTAGATTGTTGACGATAGAGATATGGTCACTCCGACTTTAAAAAAAAATAATTCTCTACAAATTTATTCTTTACATCTTTAACCGTATTCACTGAGTTTTAAAAAATACGGGACAAAGCGCAAATTTTAAATTATGTATTATTTTTTTCTCAAGTTTCATTTGAAAATTTTAGTCGTCAGTTTTTCTCACTCTGTTGAGAGTGTGAAGCTTAACATTCCTGCATTTTTTTGGATTATACAAGACGATATAGAGATTGTTCAAGTTCAAGAGCAACAAACTTTATCGTCGCGTATAATACATTTTTTCTGTAGCAGAATTTCAAGTTTAAAAGAAAAAAGTTATTATTAATTAATAAAATAATCATTTCATATACCCTTGCAGTTAAAGTGCCATTCTATCTACTAAAGAGTTGATAAAGAAATACTTTAACAAATTAAAGAAAAACCTTTCACTTATTTTTATTAACACACTTCATTCGGGTGTGGATTTCGCCCAATCGGTCGAGTTTATGAATTAATGCGGAATTTTATCGATTCCGGTGTTCTATTTTTAAGCCGTTTCTTCGAAAATAAGACCGGAGGGAAATCGATCGGATTGCAAGTGAGTATGTAATGAAACTTGTTAACATGTTTACAAACATGCAAGCGATAATTTTCATACCTTTCATGACTTTTTCAAGGGTTAATTACGCCTTCACACTTTTGCAATGCAAAATGTTAACACGAAGGTGTTTTTGAATTTTTTGCTCATAGTTTTGACAAATTTTTGCGGTTTCTCCTTGCATTCTTGGCAAGAACTTGTCTTTTCCCTTGTTAACTAACTAGTTGAAGCAAGTTCTCCAACTTAAATACTTGCACAACTAAAACTTCAAGCCCTAAAAATCCCTTCAACAAATTTCGAGTCGTCAGGTGTGTGTACTGTGACAAATGAATGGCGCGTACGACGTTTTTTGTCAACAGGCGTCGCGACGCTGATACTGATTTGTCACAATATTACAGAATTGAACGTAAATTTCGGGAATTTTGGGAAAAATGTCACTTTCCGCCCTCGTCTGTTAATAACTCAGCGCACCGTCTTGTTTGCGAAACAGTAGACAGTCACGTAAAGTGGATGGCTTCCAGCTAGTTTCCGATAATTGCGAAGGATCAAGTCAAAAGGGTTCGCCAAGATGTTTTAAATTTCCTCTCTCATCGCAACGATACGCCGAATTCGATATCCTTCCTGCAGGGGTGTTATTGCCGGACCCTCGATTTTTTTCCTTTTAAAATAAATTCGTCGCTTGTTATTCTTGGCGTTATTGCTGTTTGTTTTCGGAAAGTTTGCAATTAATTAAAAATGAATAGTTAGTCGCACGTAAGCTGGTGAAAAGTTTGTTTCGAATGAGACGGGAGTAGTCTTAGGGTAAATTGTGCTCGAAAGCCACGATTAAATATGATTGAGAATGGAAAATTAATAGGTGGGCTTTGTGATGGTCTGCTGCTTGGATGTTATATTACGAGAAATTGGGACCCATTTGGGGAAATTAAATCCAGGCATAATAGCTCTAATTCCGACAGAATTTCCACACCAAGAGATAAATATCTTATTTGTTAAAGGAAACTAAACAAATAATGCGACGAAACCCCATTTTTAGATTTAATAAGACGGTGTTTATCTTTGATGTTTACCCAGATCTGGGCTGAAAAAACCGATAAACTTTGTTCAATGTTCTTTCATATCGATTAAAAGTCTACATCATTTCTTGAATTCTTTTATTAGTCAATACTTTTGCTTTTCTAGTAAGATTTTTAACTTTTTAAAAACTTTTAACTTTTAAGATAACTTTTTTAAGATACAAAACGACGTACAAATAAAACGTTCTCGATAGTTTTCAGGGCAATTTAAATTAAAAAAAAATAATTTAAAAAAAATGGTTTTATTTGTAAGCCATACAGGCTGATAAAGAATTAAATTCTCAATAGTAAGACATAAATATAATGCAAACATTTTATCGTAAACTGTGTTTAAAAAAAATTCACGCTCTGTCCCATATTTCTCAAAACGCTGGAAGAAGGAAGAAGAAGAAGGAAGAAGGAAGAAAGTTGTAGAGAATGAAAAATACGGAACGAAGCGCAAATTTTCAATTTTTTATAATTTTTTTTCACGTTTCTTATAAAAATTTTAATTGTGAATTTTTCTGTCCCTGATTTTTACTCTAACGTAATATTTTCTGGGTTCAGAAAATAGTTCTGGGTTCGTCTCCTAAGTGATAGTCTTCCGTAGTTTCAGCCAAAGAACGTAATTATTTCCCAAAATTTCTTTATAATTTGGTCATAAAAAATAGCGTTTTCTTTACATTTTCCGAACATTGTAAAACCTCTTAACAACGGACACCGATGGGGAAATTTTAAGATAGGTTTTATTACGTTCCTACAAAAATGTCCGTTGTGAAGAGGTGTCCGTTATTCAGAGATGTTCACTAAGGGAGGTTTCACAATATTACGTTGACTGAAAAAAGGACAATAAAAAATTAAGACATATTTCCATGAAAAACGTAATTCTTAGCTAAAACTCACTCAAAAAAGACCATTTTTGACAGATTTTTTAGTAGAATTTTACTAAAACATGTCAAAAAGTCACAAAATAAAAGCAGAAATTACATCATTTTTACTGCTTCCATGTGTTTATCGAAAAAAAAGTTGAGAAAAGCAACAATTTGGTGGAAAATCTTATTTTTGCCTTTTCCGATCATTTTAGCATGTTTTGATCCAAAAATTCATGTTAATTTTTGCAAAATTTTGAAAAAAAAACAAAAAATACAATATTGGGGCGAATATAACATTATTATATTTCCAACTGTCTGAAAAATTATATTCTTTTTGTCTTTTTAAAACGCTGTAGCATATTTTTCATGTGGAAATTCAAGTTTTTTTCGCAAGATTTAACAAAAATTGGTCAAAAAATGTCAAAATTTAGTCTAATATAAGATTATTTTTACCATTTCCAAGCATTTAAACACGTTTTTCAATACAAAACGGCATTAGGTAACCTATATGTAAGAAGTTTGGTGAAAAATCGAGCTTTCTTAGTGTTTTTATTGTTTATTATTTTATTATTTTTAGTTTTGACTCTGGCGTTTTAGCATATTATTTAGCTAGAAAATCTCCAAAATAAATCGAACATGTTATTTTGTAGTCTATTTTAAGGCCTTAAAAGTACATTTTTTCACTGAATTTCACTTAAATAGTTCCAAAATCACTAACAATAGATAGACAATGCCATAAATTTTGTCTTTTACGAGCGTTTAAAAAAAACATGTCATTTATTAACAAAATATAGCTAAAAAACCTGTACAAAATTAGAACGAAAATAATCCTCCGTAGTTTCAGCCAAAAAAATGTAATTATTTCGCAAAATTTCTTTATAATTTGGTCATAAAAATGAGCAAATTTGATCAAAAATGGTATTATCTTTCCCTCTTCCAAACAGCTTAGTATATTATAATGACTGAAAAATAGTACCATTTTGATAAAACGGCCTAAAAAACGCAAAATTTTTCAGACATATTTCAATAAAAAATGTAATTACTAGCTAAAAATTAGTAAAACAAAACCAATAAAAATAGCAAGTGTTATTTCTGCCTTTTTCAAGGACTGTACTATATTTTTGATTTAAAAAATCTAGTTTTCTTTAGCAGGATTTTACAAATACTTCCAAAAAGTTTATTTTTGCTGCTTCCATGCGTTTGAATTTTCTTTTAATAAAAACGTAATTATCACTAATAATAGATAGACAATGCCATAAATTTTGTCTTTTACGAGCATTTAAAAAAACATGGTATTTATTTACAAAATATTGCTAAAAAGAACGTGTACAAAATTATATCAAAAATAATATAGCACGTTCTTAGCCAAAAACACAATCACTTATTAAAAAATGTCCTGTGTTTTCTTCAAAAATTCAATTATTTCATCAAATTTAGTCACAAATAACCCAAAGCGGTGTTTTCAGGCGTTCTAGCAGATTTTTGGATTTTTGAAATAATCGCGATTTTTTAAGTTTTCGTTCCGCGAAATTTGCAACCGGTGCTGTAGAGCTTCATTAATAGCGCGTTTCCACCTGTTTACCGTAAAATAATAGTGCTGACGGTGTTGGAAATCACAATTCAAGTCAAAATGATTAACACAGCAACCACTCCAAGTGATAATTAATTACAACATTGGTTTAAATTGGTTGAATGGTTCGAAAAGTCGGTACAGGGTTTTGTGTTGAAATTAGTAAAGTTACAATTAATTGTTTGTTCCCTTTTCCCCAATCGATAGCGTTTTAATTAGAGCGACCACAGACATATAAACCAGTCATGATGGTAAAACCCAATTTCTTTTATTATTGTCCACAGGAGAAGTTCAAGATTGATCGCCAACTCCAAGTGAACATTCCCACTCGATAATCTGAATAAATACGGGACGTCGGTTTGTATTATTGATTGCATTAGACGATTCGGCCCTAAACCAATGTTTGCTTCGGCCTCGGACGACCATTAATAAATGGTCAAAAATCAGAAAAATGGAGCGCAATTTGCGGAATTAGCTGCGTTTGCAATTATTTCCAGGACCAATTATAAATAAAATCTGGATGAAATACTAATTAGTGAAATGCTACCGACAATATTCGCATTATTGCGATTAAAATTTAATTAGCTTTGTTTTATTTATTATGAAAAAGTCGCTCGAAAGTGTCAGTTATGTTTTGTGTTGTGTGAAATTCCGCCATTTCCGAGTAAATTACACTTTGGAAACTTCAACCACCAGCACTTTGCCGAAACTATAAAAGAACTAAAATGACTCATTGGGGACCTAAGCGATACCTGTCAGGTCCGAGGGAGATACTTTATGGTACAGTTTATTGTCAGCATTGTGTGGCCGAAGAAAAGAAATAAATCTAGTGTTTTTTCTATATGTGGTGGGTGGAGCAGCTGGCGCCTTTGTGGCGCCACGTGCTTTATCTCCTGGCAAATTAGACAAGATATTAGAGGTGGAAACACCACACAATTGAAGATTTATCTATTTCCTTAAAACTTGCACAAAATTCAGCCATTTGTACGCCGCTAGGCAAGTATGCAATAACAAAGATAAAAAATTCGATAGATTTTATTGGAGGTAACAAAAAGCGTTACCGTTTCCAGTTCAATCGCATAAAAGAGGAGAACAAAAGCTTTAGCTAGTATATTTCAACAACAAAATACGCTTTCAGCAATTTTCAATAAAATTTAAATAAATGGTTGATTTTTTTCAAAAACTAGTTAATTCGTACAAATGAAGTGATTTACAAGCGATTCTCATACAGGATTGAGTTAATACTTCCTTTAACCATTAATCCGGACCTCCTTTAGCTAGTACTGTTCGTAGATAGTAGAATTAGCGAGGATAAAGAGTAGCTGATAACACTTTGAGACCACAGAACTAGTTACTACAGTTTTACGAAAATAAATAAAACTGGGAATTCAATAGAAGCGGTCGCAACTACTCAGTCAAAACAAACATTACGCAAATAAATATTAAAAAACAGGAGGTGAAAAATTAATGATATTGCACTAACTTTTAATTAAAAAAAATATTCAAAATTTATGGTTGTTAAGCAATTAAATAAGCAACTGAGGTCTGTATTTTTATTAAACAAATATACAATGTGTTTTGAAATGATTCTCATCTAGTTAACTTCGAAATTGTGGCGCTCTACTCAATTGAATTATTTGTCAGTTGTGACATTTGATTAATTTCTTTAAAAAAATTCGTTAAAATGCAACTAAATTGTTATACTGTAGAAGAAAACACTTTTATTATCGAAGCTTATTTGCGAATCCAAAACTTAATAAATGGAGAATGGTAATATTCGATGTTTAAATGCCTATCATTAGTTCTATGAAGCGGCATTTTCTGATTTTACATAAGAAATTCACAGACGACTAAACGACAATCATTTAAAAACACATTGTACAATGAAATACATATGTAGAATAGAATTTTTTTAAGTGAAGCCCGAAACAAAGCTGAGTGATGTAATAAAACTGAACGCTGTAAAATACATAACGCACAAAAAATGTAGGGTAAGTCCGGGAAAGATGTCCCACCGGGGAAGACGGAAAACGCGAATAATTTCATTACTCGTTGCTAGATGCCATTTGCACTTGTACAGATTGTTTGTTGGGTCTGGTAGGTGGCGTGTATTGTGATTTTTTTATTTTTTATCTTGTTTGCGTAAGTTATTTACCGATATACATTTCAACAATATTATAAAATATTTGTTTTTCGTAAACCAAAGACTATCCGACGCTACTTTTTCGTATATTTTTTTGTAATAAAAGTTACTGAAGTCTATTTTTATGTTAATTTTTACGTTTAAAATGGAAGAATAATATTATAAAAAGTAATTTTTTCCTATATATTTAAAAATTTTGGTCATAAAATATGTGGAATAAAAATAGCGGGGCATCTATCCCGGACTTACCCTACAAAATTTTTTGGGCAAAGACGGTTCTTAATTAAAATGTCGATTTTTTTACACATGACGAAGCTATGCGTTTACTATTTTCTCCACGAGATGGTTCTGATTAGAATTTAGCCAAACTTTAACAAAACAAATAAATTGTGTTTATTTATGAACAAATAAAAGCGTAATATTCTCTCATTATTAAATGTATTGGTTTTTTTTCAAGATATCTAAAGCCTAAAATTTTCTTGTAAACTGCACACATGTCTTTAGAAATCCAAATATCATATCTGTCAAAAATATGTAAAAATGACAATTACAGTTGTCGAGTCTAAAAAAGTATATTTCAACTTCATATAAAAAATAATAACTCTTATTTATTAATTAGTGTTCGGATTTAAGTAGTTTGACTCTATCCAACAAAAAAGCGAGCCGAGGCGAAGCCGAGGCTCGCAGTCATTTACTTAAAGACAAAATAAAAGGTAAAGGATTTTAAGTAAAGTTTTAATATTAAAGCCCGAAACGAAGTTGAGGGCTGTAAAAACACTGAACGCACAAAAAATGTAGGGTAAGTCTGGGACACATGCCCCACCAGGGAAGATGGGAAACGCGAATAATTTCGTTACTCGTTGCTAGATGCCATTGATAACTCGTACAGATTGTGTATTGTGTCTAGTAGGTGGCGCTTATTGCAATTTTTTTATCTTTAATCTTGTTTACGTAAGTTTTTGCCGATATATACATTTCAACAACCTGATAAAACATTTGTTTTTCGTTAACCAAGGATTGCTAACTATCTACCCTTTATGGAGAAGCATTTTTACTCTACTTTTTCATATTTTTTTGCAATAAAAGTTATTAAAGTCTATTTTTATGTTAATTTTTATTTTTAAATAAAAGAATGGTATCATGAAAAGTAGTTTTTTTCCCATATATTTAAAAAAAATTGTCATAAAACAAAAACGGCGAGGCATCTATCCCGGACTTACCCTACTTTTAGGGCAAAGTACGTTTACTATTTTTTCCACGAGATGGTTCTGATTAGAATTTAGCCGTAGCCGAAATTTAACAAAATACAAATAAATTGTGTTTATTTTTAACAAATGAGAGCGTAATATTATTGAAAAGTACTGTTTTTTTGAAGGTCCCTGAAAGCCAAAATTTTTTGTTAAGTGCAAAAATGTGTAAAAATGTTAATTACAGTAGTAATTTATTAATTAGAGTTCGGTTTAAAGTCGTTTGACTGTATAAAATAAAAAAGTGAGCCGAGGCGCAGCCGAGGCTCGCAGTCAATTAGTTAACGATAAAATAAAAGATAAAAGATTATTTCTTTCAACAAAACGTAATCATAGTTTTTTGGGGCCCTCCTTACCCCCGCAAGCCTCTTTGAAGTCCGGACAGCAGTCCCCCAGCTTCAAGCAGGCGTGATCGCAATAGCAGGGCTTGTCGGAGAGATCTTCGATGATGGCATTCAAGGGGGCTTTCTGCACCACACAAGAGGAGTCCCGTCCAGGACAGCACAGTTTCGCTTCGCGACAACTACCCCCCGACACGAGTTGGCCGTTCCGCATGCAAAAACCCACGAGCACGAGCACGAGCGTGGCGAACGTCTCCATGGCGAAGCGAAAAACACGACGAGCCCTCACATCCAAAAACGATGCGGACACGCCGACCGACCGACCGGCTATGCTATGCCATCAAAACGCTCCTCCGGATTCCGGACGCCGGAATCGGGGTGGGGGCGGCGACCACGTGCAACATTTCGCCCATTTCAATGGACAAAAACGGTTTTTGGGCGCAGTTCCCAAAGCTCGAGGTTCGAGCCTCGCTCAAGCGATTTTTTTTTCATAATTGTGATAAAGTTAAAAACTTAATTTTTGTTTGATTTTTCGTAGTTGCGACCAACTCATTTTCCTTTATGTAATCAAGACCTGCCATAGTCATAATTATCTGGAGCAATTTTCCGTTATTAAACTTTTTAATAACGTTAAATTCAAATATAACTTTAATTATTACAAGGAAAAACTATCTAAAAGCCAATTTCGTTGTTTTTTAAGTACAGCTTTTAACCACAACTTTTCGTGCAAAAAAAAACACTTTATGAAAATTTGGCTTCGAAATATTAATTTTTAGGCGACCACAATTAACCGAAGATTGACTAAAAACTTTCAAATAAAATGGCAAAATTCTTGAATTCTTGAAAATCATTCGAGAAAAAACTAGAATTGTGTAATCGCAGCGATATCCGACTTTAAAACGTCTGGAATTTTGATATAATATTAAGGGAAATTAACTAGAAACGCTAAACAAGACACAGAATAAGTGATCAAAGATAACATTAAAATCAGAATTTTCAAGTTTTTACAGATAAATGAAAATAATCCGGAACCAACTGAAAATAGTCGCTTAAAACAGTGAAATGCACTTTATGCAATTAACTGGAGCTTTTAAATGCTAATCACTAATGAGCTCTGGTTGGATAATTACCGTTCATTAATTAGAAAAAATGGGAAAAACAGTAATGTGAGTAATGTGGACCCGTGTTTTTTGCTCGCAATAAAAAGAGAATTCGGAATTATCTAATAAGCAAACTACAATACCACTTGTACTTTTATAGCCTTTTAATATTTCATTTCTCTAAATAACAAAATTATCTGTTAAAACTTGTTTGTTTATTTATTTAATTATTAATAATGTAATTATTACTAAAGCTTCCCGGTGTAGCACTGGTTATGCAACCAACAATAAATTACAATTGTGTATGAAGTTAACGCATTGTTGTTGTATTTGATTGATTTTTCTTTTTTTGAATAATATATATACACTAGTTTACAGTATACAGGATCGCTAAAAATTATGGATACAGTTAAATATTATAAAAGATATTCATCAAAACTGCAAAGAGATTTTTTTCTAGTTTTTGAGATACTTATCGGTAACTCAAAACATTATTTCATTACAAAAAGGACCCAACTTTTTAGTCTGTCGCCTCAGATTTTTTTGCTATTGTTAAATAATTGTTGGATCATGATTTTAAAATAGACAACAGATTTTTTATCAGTTCTAGTTTTTAAGTAACTCGAGTTAGTATTTCTTAAAAAAAAAACAACTTTTAGTCAGTTACTTCTCTGTCGTCTCAGATTTTTTTCTTTTGTTGAGTAACTGTTGGACGCTGATTTCAAAACAGTCAACAGATTGTTTCTACCAGTTCTAGTTTTTGAGGTATAGGTAACTTAAGATAGCATTTCTTAAAAGAAAGTACAACTCTTAGTCAGTTACTTCTTTGTCGCCTCAGATTTTTTTTCAATTGTTAAGTAACTGTTAGACGCTTCAAAACAGTCAACAGATTTTTTTCCAGTTCTATTTTTTGAGATAAAGGTAACTCAGGTTAGTATGTCTTTAAAAAAAATACTCAACTTTTCGTCTAGATTTTTTTGACGCTGTTGATTGACAGTTGGATGCTGATAGCAAAACAGCCAACAGATTTTTTCTACCAGTTCTAGTTTTTGAGATATAGATAACTCAAGTTGGCATTTCTTAAAAAAAGTATAACTTTTAGTCAGTTACTTCTTTGTTGCCTCAGATTTTTTTTTCAATTGTTAAGTAACTGTTAGACCCTGGTTCCAAAACAGCCAACAGATTGTTTCTACCAGTTCTAGTTTTTGAGATATAGGTAACTCAACATAGCAATTCTTAAAAACAGTATAACTTTTTTAGTCAGTTTTTTCTTTGTTGCCCCAGATTTTTTTTTATTGTTAAGTAACTGTTAGACCCTGATTCCAAAACAGCCAACAGATTGTTTCTACCAGTTCTAGTTTTTGAGATATAGGTAACTCAAGATAGCATTTCTTAAAAAAAAAAGTATAACTCTTAGTCAGTTACTTCTTTGTTGCCTCAGATTTTTTTTCTATTGTTAAGTAACTGTTAGACCCTGATTCCAAAACAGCCAACAGATTGTTTCTGTCAGTTTTAGTTTTTGAGATATAGGTAACTCAAGTTAGTATTTCATAAAAAGTACAACTTTTAGTCAGTTACTTCTCTGTCGCCTGAGATTTTTTTCTATTGTTGAGTAACTGTTAGACGCTGATTCCAAAACAGTCAATAGATCTTTTCTACCAGTTCTAGTTTTTAAGATATAGGTAACTCAAGTTGGCATTTCTTAAAAAAAAATACAACTTTTAATCAGTTACTTCTTTGTCGCCTCGGATTTTTTTTCTATTGTTAAGTAACTGTTAGATGCTGATTCCAAAACAGCCAACATATTTTTTCTACCAGTTCTAGTTTTTGAGATATAGGTAACTCAATATAGCATTTCTTAAAAAAAAGTACAACTCTTAGTCAGTTACTTCTTTGTCGCCTCAGATTTTTTTTCAATTGTTAAGTAACTGTTAGACGCTTCAAAACAGTCAACAGATTTTTTTCCAGTTCTATTTTTTGAGATAAAGGTAACTCAAGTTAGTATGTCTTTAAAAAAAATACTCAACTTTTCGTCTAGATTTTTTTGACGCTGTTGATTGACTGTTGGATGCTGATAGCAAAACAGCCAACAGATTTTTTCTACCAGTTCTAGTTTTTGAGATATAGATAACACAAGTTGGCATTTCTTAAAAAAAAGTATAACTTTTTTAGTCAGTTTTTTCTTTGTTGCTCCAGATTTTTTTTCTATTGTTAAGTAACTGTTAGACCCTGATTCCAAAACAGCCAACAGATTGTTTCTACCAGTTCTAGTTTTTAAGATATAGGTAACTCAAGATAGCATTTCTTAAAAAAAGTATAACTTTTTTAGTCAGTTTTTTCTTTGTTGCCCCAGATTTTTTTTCTATTGTTAAGTAACTGTTAGACCCTGATTCCAAAACAGCCAACAGATTGTTTCTACCAGTTCTAGTTTTTGAGATATAGATAACTCAAGTTGGCATTTCTTAAAAAAAAGTATAACTTTTAGTCAGTTACTTCTTTGTTGCCTCAGATTTTTTTTTCAATTGTTAAGTAACTGTTAGACCCTGATTCCAAAACAGCCAACAGATTGTTTCTACCAGTTCTAGTTTTTGAGATATAGGTAACTCAAGTTGGCATTTCTTAAAAAAAAGTATAACTTTTAGTCAGTTACTTCTTTGTTGCCTAAGATTTTTTTTCTATTGTTAAGTAACTGTTAGACCCTGATTCCAAAACAGCCAACAGATTGTTTCTGCCAGATCTAGTTTTTGAGATATAGGTAACTCAAGTTAGTATTTCATAAAAAGTACAACTTTTAGTCAGTTACTTCTCTGTCGCCTGAGATTTTTTTCTATTGTTGAGTAACTGTTAGACGCTGATTCCAAAACAGCCAACAGATTGTTTCTGCCAGATCTAGTTTTTGAGATATAGGTAACTCAAGTTAGTATTTCATAAAAAGTACAACTTTTAGTCAGTTACTTCTCTGTCGCCTGAGATTTTTTTCTATTGTTGAGTAACTGTTAGACGCTGATTCCAAAACAGCCAACAGATTGTTTCTACCAGTTCTAGTTTTCGAGATATAGGTAACTCAAGATAGCATTTCTTAAAAAAAAAGTATAACTTTTAGTCAGTTACTTCTTTGTTGCCTCAGATTTTTTTTCTATTGTTAAGTAACTGTTAGACCCTGATTCCAAAACAGCCAACAGATTGTTTCTACCAGTTCTAGTTTTTGAGATATAGGTAACTCAAGTTAGTATTTCAAAAAAAGTACAACTTTTAATCAGTTACTTCTTTGTCGCCTCAGATTTTTTTTCTATTGTTAAGTAACTGTTAGACGCTGATTCCAAAACAGCCAACAGATTTTTTCTACCAGTTCTAGGTTTTGAGATATAGATAACTCAAGTTGGCATTTCTTAAAAAAAAGTACAACTTTTAGTCAGTTACTTCTTTGTCGCCTCAATTTTTTTTTCCATTATTGAGTAACTGTTAGACTCTGATTCCAAAAAAATAACAGCCAACAGATTTTTTTATCAGTTTCAGGTTTTGAGATACAGGTAACTCAAGTTAGTGTTTCTTTAAAAAAAAACACAAATTTTTTCTGTTGCCTCAATTTTTTTTGCTATTGTTGAGTATCTTTTGGAAGCTGATTCCAAAACTGTTAACAAATTTTTCCTACCAGCTCTAGTTTTTGAGACACAGGTAACTCAAGTTAGTGTCGTGCTTATGTAACCAACAATACACCCGTTTATTTTTTATATAAATTAAATAAATTCTCTCAATTGATTTCGCCCAACTAACATAATATTGCGGTAAACTATCGTATCACTGTTGTATTTGTTAAATCACTGATTGTTTAGTTAAATAAATAATTTGCAATTTTATCAGCTGTCACTTGTCACAACAAACGCGAAGGTTATGTTTTTCACCAAATTCCACCTCGTTCAAAATTAACAGTTAACAATTTCCACTCATTCCGTCATGACGTAGCTTCATTCGTCCCCAAGTTTCCCCAGAAACTGTCATGAACGAATACGAAGTACCAAAAAAGTGTCTCAAAACCCCCACGTTCTGCTTCGTTTCGTTGCGGCGCCTCATCGCCATAATCTTCGCTCTTATCACCGGATTATCAATCGTGCTACTTTGCAAACTATACATCAAGTTCATACTACTATGGCTGGAAAATCAGGACCCTTTGGTGATCTCAGCCACTTTGAACATCCTGTTCATCCTGGTGTCTCTCCCGATCAGCATCGGGTACATAGTGCTGGTGGTGGCTGAGGGCTACCTCTTCGGGTTCGCCCGAGGGCTAATCCTGACCATAATTGGGGCAAATTTGGGGCTTCTGGTAGCGCACAATATCCTAAGACTCGTGGGGCACCACAAATCCATTTACAAATACACACAAAACGACACAGCACAAGCGATCATGCGGCTCATTTCGGGGCCCCTGTGCTTCAAGATTGTCTTCTGTTCACGGCTGACCCCCATTCCGTTCGGGCTCCAAAACACGATATTTGCCGTAATTATTTTATTTTTTTTAATGTCTTTATAATTGTGTTTTTTTTTTTCAGTTGAGTAACGTGAATGCGAAAATCTATCACTTGGCCTCCCTTTTGGGGCTCATGCCGGCGCAGGCCGTGGGGGTGTACATCGGGACCACTCTCAGGTCCATGCAGGATGTTTTGGAGGATCGGCCCGCTTCCACGGGGACTTATATTTTTATTAGCGTTCAGTTGGTAGTCGTTGTTGTTTTGATGCTTTGGTTTAGTGCCAAGGCGAGAGCCGAGCTCATGAGGGCCTTAGCCGAGGCGGAGGCGACGGCCCCCAAAACGGCACATTTTTCTGTTGTGTGATATTGTTTCAATAAATTATTTTCGTAAAAAATTGGTGTTTTTCTGACCCAAACCCAAATCAAAGCAAAAAAGTGAAACAAAATATTTCAAGAAAAACAGTAATAAAAATATAAACTAGCGTTATCGCTAGCTTGAAATGCGTATTTTTATTTTTTTACCAAAGGCCTTGTGTTGATTTTACTTTCAAATAACCGATAAGTTATTTTAATTCAAAAGTTAGCTTACGTTCTCGTTTGAACTTTTTTTGAGTAAAATTTCATTTAAAAAACACGCCAAAAAATCATCTAACTATGTAGAAAATTACGTTGTTTTGACATTATTTTGCTCTTACTTTACGAGTATTTATCTTGTTTTTGCGAAAAAATCATGAATATTTCATATTAAAAATGACGATTTTTTAGTTTAAGAAAAACGGTTAAAAACAAGAATTTCTTCTGAAAATTGGCTTAGAGATGAAAAAACATTCATGAAAGAGACAGAAAGCGCCTTATTCTGGCTTAAAAAGAACGATTTATGCACCAGTTCGGAACTAGACGATTCATTTTTGGCAATTTCTTGCTTAAAAAAACAAAAAAACTCTTTGAGAAAACAGCTTATTCTAGTCGGAAACTACGATTTATGTTATAGTTTGGATAAAAACGGCTTATTTCGGACGATTTTTTGCTTAGAAACGACTAAACTTTCATAAAACAGACTGAAAACGCCTTATTCTGACTCAAAAGAACGGTTTATGCACTAGTTTAGAAGAAAACGATTTATTTAAGGCAATTTCTTGTTTAAAAATGAGAAAAAACCTTGGGAATTGACTGAAAACGGCTTATTTTGGACGATTCTTTGTATAAAAACGAAAAAACTTTTATAAAAGAAACTGAAAACGCCGATTTCTAGCTCAAAGAACAATTTATGCACAAGTTTGGAAGAAAACGATTCATTTTCGACAATTTCTTGCTTAAAAAAACGAAAAAACTCTTTGAGAATTTGCTAAAATCGGCTTGTTCTAGCCGGAAACAACGATTTATGTTATAGTTTGGAAGAAAACGGCTTACTTCGGACGATTTTTTGCTTAGAAACGACTAAACTTTCATAAAACAGACTGAAAACGCCTTATTCTGACTCAAAAGAACGGTTTATGCACTAGTTTAGAAGAAAACGATTTATTTAAGGCAATTTCTTGTTTAAAAATGAGAAAAAACCTTGGGAATTGACAGAAAACGGCTTATTTTGGACGATTCTTTGTATAAAAACGAAAAAACTTTTATAAAAGAAACTGAAAACGCCCTATTCTAGCTCAAAAGAACAATTTATGCACAAGTTTAGAAGAAAACGATTCATTCTCGACAATTTCTTGCTTAAAAAAACGAAAAAACTCTTTGAGAATTTGCTAAAATCGGCTTGTTCTAGCCGGAAACAACGATTTATGTTATAGTTTGGAAGAAAACGGCTTCCTTCGGACGATTTTTTGCTTAGAAACGACTAAACTTTCATAAAACAGACTGAAAACGCCTTATTCTGACTCAAAAGAACGGTTTATGCACTAGTTTAGAAGAAAACGATTTATTTAAGGCAATTTCTTGTTTAAAAATGAGAAAAAACCTTGGGAATTGACTGAAAACGGCTTATTTTAGACGATTCTTTGTATAAAAACAAAAAAACTTTTATAAAAGAATCTGAAAACGCCCTATTCTAGCTCAAAAGAACAATTTATGCACAAGTTTAGAAGAAAACGATTCATTCTCGACAATTTCTTGCTTAAAAAAACGAAAAAACTCTTTGAGAATTGGCTAAAAACGGCTTATTCTAGCCGGAAACAACGATTTTTGTTACAGTTTAATTGAAAACGGCTTATTTCAGACGATTATTTGCTTAGAAAACGCCTTATAATGGCTGAAAAGATCGGTTTATGCACTAGTTTAGAAGAAAATGTTTTATTTAAGACAATTTCTCATTTAAAAACGAGAAAAATCTGTTGGAAATTGGCTGAAAACGGCGTGTTTTGGATGATTCTTTGCTTAGAACCGAGAAAACTTTTATAAAACAAACTGAAAAGGCCGTATTCTAGCTCAAAAGAATGATTTATGCACAAGTTTGGAAGAAAACGATTAATTTTAGACAATTCCATGCTCAAAAAAACGAAAAAAACTCTTTCAGAATTGGCTAAAAATGGCTAATTCTAGCCAGAAACAACGATTTATGTTATAGTTTGGCTGAAAACGCCTCATTCTGTCTAAAAAAAACACGATTTATGCAAAGAAAACGATTCGTTTTGGACAATTTCTGGCTTAAAAATAAGAAAACTCTTTGAGACGTGACTGAAAACGGTTTATTTTAACCGAAAACAACTATGTATCTGTTATAGTTTTCAGCTTTTTTGAGCAAAGATTTATTAAAACACAACGAAAATGATTTAAGTATTTGAATGATGATGTTATTTTGAGTTTATTTTGCTCTTTTTCGGTAGAATTGTCTTGTCTTTGAGCAAGAAACTTACTTATTTTGCTCAGTTTTGCCAGAAAATGCTTGATAATTTTCACAGCTTATGAAAAAATTGCGGATAAAATCTAAAATAAGCCATAAAAAACTTGAAAACCATTACAAATGTTGCAATTTTCTCAATCCCAATCGATTTCCCGGATCATTTTACACTCATCTACACTTTTTCCAATTCAATTTCATAAAGTATCAAATGTATTTCTAAGGGAGTCATTTGAGATACATTCTGAACTACTATAATTGGAAAAGGTAGTTTTGGCGAACCGACGAAAAAGAAAAAATCGGAAAAAAAAACTGTAACACAAGCTTTTGCTCTTGCATTTTGCACAGATAACTAATCTCTATCAGCTCCAAGGTCAGTTTACTATCAACAAACCTCTTCAAGCCCACTATAAATTAATTAAACGATCGAAATGACCACTTCCTAATAGTAATAACTCAAATCTCCACTCACGGCGTCGTCTCCAGCAAAGCCCATGCGCATCGCCTCTTTATTGATCACCAACAGCGAAAAAGAAAAATTGAGAGCAATGCGTTAGCGCAAAATGTGGAACAAACCGACAAAATTATTTTTACTTCTTGTATTATTTTCCCTGATTTATTCCGGATCAGGACAGGAAAAAGTCGCCAAACAACACCCCGAACTACCCAATCTGTAAGTAGTTTTTCACCTTCGCTAATCACTAAACGACTGTATTTGAAGGGCCAGAAGCTGGGCGCAAAAATTAGGCGGCGAATTGTGGCATTTCGGGGAATTGGTCACGAGAAGAACAAGAGTCAACGAGGTTCACTTTTATTTCTAACACTATTAATATATAAGTACGAATTTTTTTTCTAGAGTTTCAAAAGACATAGCGTCATTAAGGAGGAAAGTGGCGAGACGATCCTGAAAGCCATCCATGAGAAAATCTACAACATGACCAAAGAAAAAGTGGAGGCTGTTAAGGTACGTAATCAGTGTTTTACCCAACTTGTTATCAATCCTTATCTAGAGAATCATGGATATTGCGGAAGAAGCGGCAAAAGCGCAACGCGAAGAAGAGATAGACGTGAATTATCAATTCGTCAATGCGAAAAACCTGACAAATTCGGCCCCAAATTACACCCTAAACGACCAAGAACCACAAGAGGTAACTGGTACCATTTTCAGGACAAACACTTTTTATTGATTTTTTAAGGTGAGACAAGACTTCCATTACGACGATTCGTTCATTACGAGTGATCGGCGGTTCGAAGAGCGGTACCAAGCCATGGTACAGCAGGACGAATTAGATGGGTACCAGCAGGACCAGGACCAACAGGACGAGGAAGAGGAGGAAACGGACAGCGATATTGAAGTACAACAAAAAACACAAGTACTAGTTTTTCCAGTTGAAAATTTTAGGTCACCGATGGGAGCGAGAAGGACCCCCAAGCCAGTCAAGTCCCACAAACCGACCGCAGCAAACTGCCCCTCTACCGGAATCGAAATTTCTACAATATTCCAGTTAACACGAATTTTAGCGCTGTCCATGTCCCGAGCAACGTCTACGAGAGATGTAGGTACTTTCCCTAGTAGCACACTCGCAAACTTTGGAAGCTAACTGTTATATAACCACCTTATCTAACCGTTATCGACGCAAGATTATACTGCGGTTATATAACTGTCCTTATATCTCGGTTAAGTATCGTTATCTAACTCTTATACAAGCGTAGTTAAGTTTCGGTTATATAACTTTCCTTATATCTCGGTTATGTATCGTTCTAACTCTTATATTGCGGTTACATAACTATTCTTATATCTCGGTTAGATAACCTTCACATTGCGCTTATATAATCTAGTATAACCTTTGCCTAAGATTTGTTTAAAAAAAACTCATAGTTCGTAGAATTTGTGCACGACATCACTAGTGCACAATAAACATTGTCTAGTGTTTTATTGTTTCTTAGTTGAAGATCTCCAAAATAATTTTTCGTAATAGCTTCTGTAAGAAGATGTTTTCCTTCGCCTGTTTTTTGTTCTCTTTGTTCTCTTTCTTTTGGTCATCCTCCATCTCCTCTTTTATCTTCAGAGGCTTCTTCTTCTTTTCTTCTTTCCCCTTCAGAAGCTTCTTCCTCTTCTTCTCTTTCATCTTCAAATGCTTCTTTCTCTTCTCCTCTTTCATCTTCAGATGTTTCTTCTTCCTCTTTTCTTTCTCCTTCAGAAGCTTCTTCCTCTTCTTCTCTTTCATCTTCAGATGCTTCTTCCTCTTCTCCTCTTTCATCTTCAGATGCTTCTTCTTCCTCTCTTCTTTCTCCTTCAGATGCTTCTTCCTATTCTTCTCTTTTCCCTCCTTCTTCTGCTCATTCTATTTCTCCTTCTTCTTCTCGTTCCCCTTTTCTTTCGCCTGCTTTTATTCTCTTCTTTCTCTTTCTTTTGGTTTTGAAAAATTTACAACCCAAAAACTTCTTAGATCACTTGATTTATTTATGATTACTACAAAAAGCCGGCGACATATCAAATATAACTGTAACATAGCCATGCTTAGATCACCGATATATAAACTGGATCTAGCATACACTATATTGCATCACATTTATATAACCGCCAGACATAACCATGGATATATACACATATACATTTATATACACTGAATCTAACATGGGCTACATTGCTTAAGAAACATAACGGTTATATAACCGTAATATAACCATGGTTACATACGCTATATACAACGCATAAGCTGGGTCTAACATAACCAATGGTTAGATTTGTGTATTGCGGTTATATAACGTTAGATAACCGCTGGATAACTCAGCATTGTGCTACTAGTCTCGTCACTACTTTTGTGTTGTAGCAAAAGAAGTGATTTCGGGAATCATCTGGTCGGAGCTTTTGGACAAAACCTTCAAAAACAACTACAAACAAGACCCGACTTTATCGTGGCAGTACTTTGGCAGTTCCACCGGTTTCATGCGCCAATTCCCTGGTACGTTCCACCAAAACCAAAACTTTACTCAAACTAAGATTCTAGCCATGATTTGGTCGCAAGAACCCATCGACTTGTTCGACTGTCGTACCAGATCATGGTACATCGAAGCTGCATCTTCACCAAAAGATGTAGTAATCCTGGTCGATAGATCTGGTTCTATGACGGGAATGCGACGTGAAATCGCCCGTCACGTCGTCCACAATATTCTGGATACTTTGGGGAACAACGACTATGTTAACATTTTCACGTTTAGTAACACAACCGATCCGCTGATTGAGTGCTTTGACAATATCCTGGTCCAGGCAAACCTGGCCAATGTTAGGGTTCTGAAGGAGGCAATGGCCGATTTCAAGACCGAGCAAATTGCAAATCTGTCCCTTGCCTTAGTTACGGCTTTCCAGCTTTTGGAGAACTACCGGAACGAAAGCAAGGGTGCTAACTGTAATCAGGCCATTATGTTGGTCACGGATGGGGTCCAGGACAACTATATGGAGATTTTCCGGGATTATAACTGGGATAATCTCCCGTTTATCAACGTGCGAGTGTTCACGTATTTGATAGGGAGGGAGGTGTCCGATGTGAGGGACGTCAAGTGGATGGCGTGCGCCAATCGGGGATATTACGTCCATTTGAGCACTTATGCAGAAGTGAGGGAGGAGGTCTTGCAGTATATCCCTGTGATGGCAAGACCCATGGTTTTGAATGCCAACCAAAAACCAAACCCGACCTGGAGTCCCGTTTATGCCGACGTGACTGATCCCAAGTTGACCAACTGGTTGTGGGTCAACAGGGAGAGGAATAAGCAACGGGAGCGGCTTTTGGCGTACTTTGGGCGCAAAAAAACGCTACTTCCGTCCGATGAGCAGGACAAGAAGTTCGTCCACCAGCAAAAACACGTGAGTTAGCAAACATCCCCAAAAAATGAGACGAAGGTGCGTTTTTGTAGAAACAAGACAACTTCGGGGAGTTGCAAACCTACCGCTTGATGACTTCCGTTTCGCTGCCGGTGTACGACAGGAAGCCACGAGCGGTGAGTAAATTCCACTTTACTGACAATCAAACGACAATTCGTTCGAACCGTGTATGAATCTTGTAATGTCTGCAGAATATCACCGAAAAAATTCAAATCAACGAAGCCATTTGGATAAGTATAACACGCGAGGTAACCGAGGTTTTTCCTACTCTTACTGTTATTAGACTCGAATAGGGTTGTGGCAGGTTTTAGAAGGTTTTAGGTGGCAGCGCCTTTTCGTAGACTTAGCCCCAGATGTGTAACAATCACCGTAGTGTCTATCTAACATAGTCTAGACTAGTTTAGTAACGCTAACGTAGATTTAGTCAATTTGCCGAAAGTTCTAGCCAACAAAAGTGGATTTTTCCAGGAACGTGTCGCAAATCTGCTTGGAGTTGCCGGAACGGACATTCCCATCGAATACATCGAGTCCCTGATGTTGCCCTATCGGGTAATAATTAACCGTTCTTCAACCCTAACTAACCCTAATTTCCAGCTCGGTGTCAACGGTTACGCCTTTATTGTTACCAACAATGGTTACATCCTCACCCACCCGGACCTACGCCCTGTGGTAAGCCCTCCAGTGGCTTGAAATTAAGTTTGCAAAATTTTTTAAACAGTACCAAGGGATCCTCAAACCGGCCTATAACCGAGTCGACATGACCGAAGTCGAAGTCATGAACGACGACAGCGACCCCCGGAGTTTCAGTGACCAAATTCTGGAATTCCGGCGTCGCGTGGTCATGCAGGAGAAGGGCGACATCACCTTACAGGTCAAGAGCCACATTGACGAAATGGTAGGTTGGCCAAATCGTCATAAGGTAACCTCGTAACCCTTTTTATTTCTAGAGACGATTAGTGACCACCACACGTCATTATTTCTACATGGGGGTCAATAACACCCCTTTTAGTCTAGTGATAGCACTTCCGGCCAAATACGGTTTTAATAAAGTTGAGCATCCGGTAGAGAATGATATACACCGGATGAGGTCCAATGATAAGATTGATAAGAGTGAAGGGTGGCTCACACAGTTTTTCACGGGGAATTGGACACTGCATCCAGATTGGTACTGGTTTTGGTCAAATTGTAGGTTTCTGATTGGTTGTTGTAGGCATTATTGCCGCTATTTGGACAATCGATACGAATTTGAGACGCCGGAAGAGGAGTTTTTGCACTTTTTGAGGAAAATTGAGGGGACTAAGTGGAAATGGGTCGAGTGTAGGTTTAAAATATTAAAACAATCTCAAATCTTTTATTCCTTCTTATTCTGTTCTTTTTTCTCCTTCAGATGCCTCTTACTCTTTTTCATTTTCTACTTCAAATGCTTCTTCCTCTCGTCCTCTTTCTTCTTCAGAGGTTTCTTCTTTTTTTCTTTCTCCTTCAGATGCCTCATCCTTTTTTCCTCTTTCTCCATCAAATGCTCCTTTCTCTTCTCCTCTTTTCCCTCCTTCTTTGGCTCATTCTCCTTTTCCTTCAGCTTCTCCATCTTCTGCTTGTTCCCCTTTTCCTTCAGCTTCTCCTCCTTATGCTTCTTCCCCTTTTCCTTCGCCTGCTTCTTCTTCTCGTCTTTCTCTTTCTTTTGGTCATTCTCCATCTCTTTCATTTTCAGAGGCTTTATCTTCTTCTCTTCTTTCTCCTTCAGAAGCTTCATCCTCTTTTCCTCTTTTTCCTTCAGATACTTCTTCCTTTTTTCCTCTTTCATTTTCAGATGTTTCTTTCTCCTTTAAATGCTACTTCCAATTCTCTTTCACTTCTTCTTCTGTTCATTCTCTTTTTCCTTTAGCTTCACCTTCTTCTTATTCTTCTGCTCGTTCCCCTTTTCCTGCTTCTTATTCTCTTCTTTCTCTTTCTTTTGGTCATCCTCCATCTCTTCTTTTATCATCAGAAGCTTCTCCTCTTCTTTCTCCTTCAGAAGCTACATCCTCTTTTCCTCTTTCTCCTTCAGATGCTTCCTCCCCTTCTCCTCTTTTCCTTCCTTCTAATACTTAATCTCCTTTTCCTTCAGCTTCTCCTTCTTCTCATTCTTCTGCTAGTTCCCCTTTTCCTTCAATTGCTTCTTCTCTTCTTTCTCTTCATCTTTCCCTTCTCCACTTTTTTGACAACTTTCGCTAACTGGAAATCTTTAGGCGACCGCGGCCTGATCGTGAAGGTCGTGGCCGACGCCAAGATCACCTCCTGGTTCAGCGAAAACATCACCAATTCCAACAGCAGCAAGGAAGAGAACGGGTAAGAGTCACTTTTTTGCACTACCTCACTAACACTCATTAACGCACTCTAATCTGTTTTTCCAAAGACCCATAGCTATGTTGATGGCTTTAATACCAAGGTACGGTACAAATCGAAGCCTTTGTATTAAAATTCTAGGTGAAATATGCAGCCAGGACTTGTATTTTTATTACAGTCGGAACCCGAAAACTTGTCACAATTTAATTTTACAGTATTTTTTCGTATGTGTGTGCAGGGATAAGTTCATTCGTCGGTTTGGCATCACTGTGGCATTCCTGGCAACGCACAGTGGACTGACCCGATGGCAGGACTTCCCCCAAAATGTGGACGCAATAGCCAGAGAGGAACCGTAAGTTATTGTGACCTTGAACGGGTTCTTACCCCAAACGTAGGAGTTTTAGACACTTCCATATGCTCCATAATAAGGCTATTGACGAAATTTGGTACCGGAGGGCCGTCGAGTACCACTATGTGGACCCCACGGCTTACATATACTCCGTACCGTTCGATATCGGGGCGGAAAATAACACTTTACTGACCGTAAGTCACGCAATATTTCGCGAAGATGGCGGTAAGAAGGCACCAGCCGCTGTGATCGGGTACCAGTCGTACCACTCGGCCTTGTACGCCCTGTTCCGCAACATCACGACTAGTGTAAGTGTGAGTTACGACACTAGGGCGGAAATCAGGTTTTTCCCACAGTGTGGCGATATTCCCTGCAAACGGACGTGCGATTCCGACGAACTTGACTGTTTCTTGTTGGACGACAACGGTTACATTATCGTGAGCGACGATTTGACTCATACTGGTTTTTTCTTCGGGAAAGTTAGGCCCGATATTATGAGTTTTCTGGTCGATGAAGGGATTTATAAAGTGACACGGATGTACGACTACCAAGGGCTCTGTCCCGAAGAGCACGAAAGCAACAACCCGGCTTCGACTTTCTCAACGGTTGGTTACAAAAAAAAATTTTTTTCGCTTAATTTTGATTTTTACAGCCTTTGGACCAAATTTCTCGCCTTATTCACTGGGCCACCGCCACTTTCTTCTACCTCCTTCACACAATCAGCGCCGAACTGGAGACCATCTCCTACCCTGAGGAAGACCACGAGATGCACAGCTACGATTCCGAACACGATTTTGAATCGGAAACGACCGAACAGCCGTCCCGTCTTACGGAAAAAGAATTCGATCAGCGCGTTTTGCTCAAAAAAACCAAACCCGAACCGTGCGATTACGAAATGTGGTTTTATACTCTAGTACATTATCCTGAGAAAAGTATTCCGAGTAGTGGCTATAACAAGGCTATGACAGACGATTGCACGAGGCCCTTTATAGTCCAGAGGGTTTTCAACAGTAACATGATCTTGTTGGTCGTTAATAGCGTTTGTTGGGAGAAGGAAAATACAATGGCTAAAATGCCAGATCCGGTCCTGGTTGACTATAATATGTCCTTGGCGTGCTATAGGGCGCTTTTTAATAACTTCACCAGGAGGCATTACATGAGTTGCATCAACAGAAACGTCAACGTAAGTTGTTGTTTTATTAGGAAAAAAAATAATTTTGTTATAACTAGTTTGTAACGTTTTTTACTAATGGATGAAACCAGTGATTATTGGTAGAATAATTAACCCTATGTCCAATACTGAAGTCGAAAAAAAAATTAGAACGTCAATTTTTTTCAATATTCACTCATAATTTTTGCAACATAGAAAAAGTTCTTGGGCTTAATTTCATTCACGTGATTTCATGCAAATAAAATATTTAATTATTTGTTAATGACGGCAATAACGAATGTCAAAGACACCACAAAAAGATTGATTAAAAAAAATAAAAATGACAAATTGTTTCTTATTTTGCACTAATTAGTGTCAGTTTCTCTTACTGTAACCAGCAGTAAAGGTTTTTAGATCAAAAATCAAGTTTCTTTTCCTGTTTTTATTAAACTATAGAATGAAAAATTACCAAATTTTGTCAAAAATGACCACAAAATTACTTTTTCTAGGAGTTTATTACGCAAAATTTCCTAAAAAATAAGCTAATAAATCACCAAATTATATCAAAAATAACATTATTCTTACAAATTCTGACAATTGAAACACGTTTTTAAATCAAAAATCAAGTTTTTCTTCTAGTTTTTATTTGGTCGAAAATTAGCAAAATCTTACCTTTTCTAAGATTTATTTAGGAAAACTTAATTATTGTGCAAAATTTATTAAAAGTATGCCAATAAGTCAAAGAAATATGTCAAAAATTATATTATTTTTGCAAGTTTTGGCGATTTAAAAACGCTTTTAGACCAAAAATAAAGTTTTTGTGTCTGTTTTTATTAAACTAGAACAAAAAAAATTATCAAATTTTGTCGAAAATGACCCAAAATTTACCCTTTCTATGCGTTTTTTGGCAAAAACTCAAATATTGCGCAAAATTTTAGACCGAAAATACAAGTTTTTTCCCAATTTTTAATTAACTAGAACAAAAAAAAATACCAAGTTTGGTTGAAAATGACCAAAAATTTACCTTTTCTAAGCGTTTATTCAGAAAAAACTCAATTATTGCGCAAATTTTCTTAAAAAATAAGCTAATAAATCACCAAATTATGTCAAAAATTACATTATTTTTGCAAGTTCTGAGGATTTAAACAGGTTTAAAAGGCTTAAAAGAAAAATCAAGTTTTTCTTTCAGTTTTCATTAAACTAGGATAAAAAATCACAAAATTTGGTCGAAAGTGACCAAAATCTTACCTTTTCTAAGGTTTATTTAGCAAAAACTTAATTATTGTGCAAAATTTTTGAAAACTTATGCCAATAAGTCAAAGAAATATGTCAAAAAAGATGTTATTTTTGCAAGTTTTGACGATTTAAATAGATTTTAGACCAAAAATTAAGTTTTTCTTTCGTTTTTTATTAAAATAGAACGAAAAGAAATATCAAATTTTGTCAAAAATGACCCAAAATTTAACTTTTCTATGCGTTTATTTAGCAAAAACTCAAGTATTGCGCAAAATTTCTTGAATAATAAACGAAAAAATTACACTATTTTTGCAAGTTCTGAGGATTTTTTTGGACCGAAAATCTAGTTTTCTTCCCTGTTTATTATCAAACTAGAACGAAAAAATTACCAAATTTGGTCGAAAATGACCAAAAATTCATCTTCTCCAAGCGTATGTTCAGCAAGAACCCAATTATTGTGAAAAATCTCTTAAAAAATAAGCTAACCAATCACAAAATTATATAAAAAATTACATTATTATATAAGGTCTAAGGATTTAAATAGATTTTTAAACCAAAAATTTAGTTTTTTCCCTGTTTTTATTAAATTAGAACGAAAAAATTACCAAAACTTAAAATCTAATCTTAAAATTTTCAAAGCTTTTAGTGAATATATTTAAAAAAACTTGACGTGATAGAAAAATGTGATACATATTTTAGTTAACAGTGAATAAGTAGAAAAAAGAAAAAGAAAAAAAATGTAAACGAGTCATAATAAAGTCCACATCCTCCGATGGCGCAAAAATGCCGCACCCTGTATGAGCCGAAGATAAGGTCAAGAGTAGGTGAAATACGATCACAAATTGAGTATTTTTCGTGTCATCGTGCGAGAATAGGTTAGCCGTAGGCGAACATTTCAAAATTTTGTCAGCTCGTTAATTATTCGAGAGGGTGACTCACGAAAAACTTGTTTGGTTAATTTGGAAATTGAGAAACATACAAGTGTATTGTTTGTTGCCTGATTCTGGGCGAATCTTCTTACACGTGAATAATTTAATAGAAATAATATTAATCAAAAGGGGTAATTATGCTAGTGGGTCACTAGGGAACGATTATTTATTCCATTGTAATTAAATTATGTTTTAATTAAGATAAAATCGTTGCGTGTTTATGAATTTTTCTGTTACAGGAAAGCGAGATCAAGCTTTGTGGCGACGCCTCTGTGGCGTCTTTTTCGCTTCTTCCCTTAATTCTCCTCACCATTGTGCATCTCATCATCTAGATCGGTTCTAGATATTATGAAATATCTGTGATAAACTCGACATTTATATATTGTTCGCAACCATATCGAGTTTTGCCATTATTTGTTCTTTGTCATTATATATTCTATATGTAATGCTCAATAAATACTTTTTAATAGGACTAGTTTTGTTTGATTTGGACTGTATCGATTTTGAGTGACATTGAGAGTCCTCGACGGTGGCGTGAACTCGGTTTTCCTGGTCGGGGGGTTCAGGGATTGGGAGAGACCTGCGGGTGATTTATATGCGAACGGAGAGAGACATCATAAATAAAATGATACGTAATAAAATCTATTTCATTTTTTAATACACTCACTCACGTAATTAAGAAAAAAAAAACGCTTACAGCACACTGGAGGCTCTATTTAAAATATAATATTGCTAAATTCTAATGAACTATGTAACAATATAAAAGTATTCTTTCAACCTCATTTTTCGTCTTTTCGCGAAATACAGCTCGTTTTATAAAAAAAAAACGAAAAAATCAGGTCAAGTCAGGTCATTTTTATGACATGACATGACTTAACCTAACTATCATCCTAGTTTTTTTTTTGTGAAACACAGCCCGTTTTATAGAAAAAAAAACGAAAAACCAAAAACATAGTCAGGTCAGGTCATGTCATGTTATGTCATGTCATGTCATAAATATAACTTGACCTGACCTGACTATCTTTCTGGTTTTCATGACCTGACCTGACTATCTTTCTAGATTTTCGTTTTTTCGCGAAATACATATCGTTTTATAAAACAAACAAAAAAATTAAAGAAATAGTTAAGTCAGGTCAGGTCAGGAGAAAAAAAGTCAAGTCAGATCAGGTCAGGTCAGGTCATATCATGAAAATAACATGACCTGAAAAAACAAAAAACTAGAAAGTAGTCAAGTCAGGTCATGTCGTAAAAATTAGTTGACCTGACCTGACTATCTTTCTAGTTTTCATGACCTGACCTGACTATCTTCCTAGTTTTTCGTTTTTTCGCGAAATACAGCTGGATTTATAGAAAAAAAAATCAAAAAGATAGTCAAGTCAGGTCAGGTCAGGTCAGGACAAAAAGATAGTCAGGTCAGGTCAGGTTAGGTCATAAAAATAACATGACCTGAAAAAACGAAAACCTAGGAAGATAGTCAGGTCAGGTCATGTCATAAAAATTAGTTGACCTGACCTGACTATCTTTCTAGTTTTCACCTCCTGACCTGACTATCTTTCTAGTTTTCACCACCTGACCTGACTATCTTACTAGATTTTCGTTTTTTCACGAAATACAGCTCGTTTTATAAAAAAATCAAAAAGATAGTCAAGTCAGGACCTAAACTACCATCCTAGTTTTTCGTTTTTTTGCGAAATACAGCTCATTTTATAGAAAAAAAACAAAAGATAGTCAGGTCAGGTCAGGTCTTTTTCATGACATGACCTGACCTGACTATCGTCCTAATTTTTCGTTTTTTTTGCGAAATACAGGTCGATTTATAGAAAAAAAAAACGAAAAACCAGAAAGATAATCAGGTCAGGTCAGCTTAGGTCATTTTCATGGCATGACCTGACCTGACTATTTCGCTGAATTTCGCCAACCAGTTGCCTACTGACAAAGTGATTTTGAAAAGTTTATAATAAGTGTATTTGAAACGTTGGTCTGTCTCCTAAATCATTCTCCTTAATCATCACAGATAGCCTGACCACAAATTTCCTTATTTACAACAACATTATTTGTGGTTGAGTAAAAAATATCGATAAATATTGGACAAACCTACACTAAAATATTATCGCAATTTGAGAAAATTCCACTACAATTTATGTAGTAAACAAAAGTGGGTTTTTAAATTTTTTGTGGATTTGTAACACAAAATACCCAAATAACGCAGTAATGGCATGGGATCAGACTAATTATTTATTTAATTATTTTGTTCAATTAGAGTCTAGTTTTTTTTCCAGGCCAGAATATTAATATTTCATTGGCTTTTCTCGCATTTGAATTTTTGCAAGAATACAATTACCAGTCAAGGTGACAAAGCAGACGAATTTTTAAGGTGACCTTTTGTCGATTTTGTAATTCTAATCCCGATTAAGCCAACAACAGGTACTTATTTACACCTTATATAACAGGGGATGGGTAAAAATAGCATTGTTTGCTCTAATAAGAGTGATATTATTTTCGCTAGCAAGCACACATGTGCCGCCTTATCACGCTCTGATTTCCTTTTCCTCTAGAATAATGGTCGCCGCTGACCGGTGCAAGAAAATTTCCAACAAAATGCATTTTTCCGCTTCCTTTTCTCAGACGACCTTGTCGCAAGAATGCGCCTAGATACATACACAAGCGGCAAAAATGAAAAGTGATAATTCCGAAGAGCGAGCTGACCTTTGGGTGCTAAACCGCCTTTTCGATTTCGTAATAGGCCGACTTTTATTTACTCTGAAGTACACTGCATTTCTAATTGTGTATTATCTTCCATTTGTTATTGATTACACACATTTTTTATCAAAATTTTCGCAACTAACGACTACTATTATTAACCATTCTGATCTACACAACCTCTGACTTAAATATCAGATTGTGAAAATAAACAATAAATAAAAATTGAATAATGTAAAAAAAATATAAAAAATACACTAGGGATCATTCAACTTGCGACCTCCTAAAGGCTCTCAAGGCTCACCTTCCGACCAAATATTGCTAAAAGTTTTTTAAAGTTTTAGGTAAATATTAGCATTTTTATTGCCAAATATGCAGAAAATCAAGAAAAATCAATCAGTTGCTACAAGCTGACGAAAAAATTTAAGGTCAGAGGAAAATCATTTAACTTGTAAAACAAGAAGGAAAAATAAAATTTAAGTTTCAATTAAGGATCATTCAACTTATTTTTACGACCTCTTAAAAGCTTTCAAGGTTTGCTTCAAACCAAATATTGCAACAAGATTCGGACATTTTTGGTAAATTAGATGTTAATCGATTTTTAATTTGATTAAAAAAACCGACTTTAGAATTTCTTTATTACAACACAACCGAAAAAAAAACCTGAATTTCAAATCAAAGTGGGCTGGGACATGTTGCCAATTTAATATTAACCACAGAGTCAGAAGCCACTTTAGCCAGAATTTTTTAATTTTTTGTCAGAAACAAGAAAAAATCCTCATTTTGACCTGACCTGACCTGACCTGACCTGACCTAACCAAAAACTTAATTATTCAAAGATTTTGTGTTATTTTTCGAACAAAAAAAAACAAGAAAAAAATTAGGGTGGCAACCTTGCCATTGTCAAGACATATTTTTGGTTATTCAGTGTTGACAATTTAACATTAAACACAAAGCCAGAGGTCACTTTGCTCAGAATTTTTTAGATTTGTTGACAGAAACAAAAAAAATCCTCATTTTCCCCTGACCTGACCTGACCAAAAACTTAATAATTTTTGGATTTTGTGTTATTTTTTGAAGAAAAAAAAACAGAAAAATAAAAATTTTGTGATAGGATGGCAACACTGCCATTTATTCAGTGTTGCCAATTTAATATTAAACTCAGGGCCACAGGCCACTTCAGATTTTTTTTAGATTTTTGTCAGAAATAATTAAAAATCTTAATTTTGACCTGACCTGACAAAAAGTTTAATTATTCTTAGATTTTGTGTTATTTTTCGACAAAAAGAAATAGGAAAAACAAAAATTTTGTGTGGCAATGTTGCCATTGTCAAGACATTTTTTTAGTTATTCAGTGTTGCCAATTTAATGTTAAACAAAGCCAGAGACCACTTTAGTTGGAATTTTTTAGATTTTCTGTCAGAAATAATTAAATGACCTGACCTGACCTGACCTGATTTGACCAAAAACTTAATTATTCTTGGATTTTGTGTAATCTTTCGAAGAAAAAAAATTTGTGTTAGGGTGGCAACACTGCCTGACCTGACCTGACCTGAACTGACTGACCAAAAATTTCACAAAATTCTTCAATTATGTGGTAGTTTTGCGAGAAACAACTGACGAAAACAGTGTTGCCAACTTAATTTCTCACTTTATGACCCGGATTTTCTGTCAGAACCACTCAAGACTCTTCTATCGAGTCGCTTTGAAGTGAAATGTAACGTCTTAACAAAGACCGTGACATAATAATCCCTCGATTGACACGTGAATGGACGCTATCATTGTCGTGGAAATTCACTCGCTTTATCACGAAACGTCACCTCATGAAACGTGACACGAATAAATAACAACACAAGAATCAAAACTCAACTATTAATAGACGCGTTTATCTCGTAAGGAGTTGAAATTCGGGACACGAATCATCGACATTGTCTCAGGTCGAAATTCTGGCCGAAAGCCAGACAGATAACTTCCGCTCTAATCCGGGATTTCTTATTTAGAATATATGGTGTAAATAAATTTTTGCTCTGATTCGAGAGCTTTTTTAATAGATAACGAACGCGAAAGTTGGTCATAGGAGAATAATATTTAGATGTGCAATTGTGCCACTTTTAAATAGGTTGAGATGAACTAGAACCCGATTCGAGGCGATGACTGATTAACACAAACACTCACAAATTCCTCAAAAATTGGAGCAGGTAGAGCGAAAAAAACAAATTCAATGGAAAAATATATCTTTTGAGACACTCATCGCTACGTTCGGTCGTGTCACTCAAACATTGTGTTCATTTATGACCCAGTGACTTAAACCCAACCCATCTTATTATGTATCACTTGCATAAGAAAGTGTTACACTATCACACACACGATCGTTTCGTTGCTAATTCCCCCATTGTTGTTTTTGGGCGTGCACGTGATTTCACTTTTAACTATTTCCGCGGCAATTTTCTCGAAAAAGTATGGATACAGTTAAATATTTTCAGAACGGTTTAAAAGAACAGTTAAAAAGTGTTTAAATTCTATCATCTGGGAGCTTTATCAAATTTTTATCGTCATTTATTTTGAAAATTCAAGGCTAACTTGTTTTTTTTTAATGGCACGAAGGGTCAAATTTAATCATTTTTAAAAGAACATTTTTTCTGAATTCAGTGATGTAACATGATACCCACCTTTACTTTTATTAAAATGTAAAAAAATAAAAATTCAAAAATTTTCTGGAATAGTAAAACTAAGTTAGCTTTGAAAATACTGTCATTGGCGATATCCGTCACTTGTATTTTAGCCAAAAATTGAACTTGGGTGCAATAATTCGTTTAATAATGGTACATTTAAGTAAAACTAAGCGAAAAAAAATCTCATGTTGGTTTATCATGGAGATAGAAAGCCAAGAAGTTTGTGGAAATCAGTTTGAACATCGTTCGTAGCATAAAAATCAAGTATTCCGTGTTTAAAATTTCTTAATTAAAGCGTGTTCTTTTTCAGTTAAAAGTGTTATTTTAACAATTATTTTTAACTTTTACTTATTTTTTGGTTAATGAGCTAACGATAGATAAAGACAACATTTCCAAGGTCAATAAAATTTTACATTTTTCAAAATTTTCGATTTTTTTTTTAATTTCGATTAAATTAAGGTATGCATGTGTTATACCATAGAACTCAGAAAAAAATGCTCTTCTCAAAAATATTATATTTAACCCTTGTTGCTATTTAAAAAAAATCAAGTTAGCCTTGTATCTGAAGAACAAATGGAGATAGAAATTTAATAAACATCTGAAACGATACAATTTATATACTCTTAAGCATATACCAAATTTTAATAAGTTTTGATGAATAGTTTTTATAACATTTAACTGTATCCATATTTTTTAACGGCCCTGTATTTCAGAACGATTCCAGAAATTGCAATGTTGACGAAAAAAAAATTCAACGATTCGTTTCGCACAGTTGGCCACAATTTTCGAAATCAAATAAATAAAATGACAAAGCAGAATATCATTTGCTTCCGTGTTTCTCAAGGTGGTCGAAGAAGTATAAAAATAGAAATTGAAGAAAATGACAATAGTGGGCTAAAAATAGAACCAGGAATGAAACTGAACGAATTGTTCACTTCTAACCCTGAAGACTGGAGAGAATTGAAAATGTTTGGCAAAATGCGTCAGTATTGTCACATTTTTGAATATTCATCACAGACGGAAATAATTAATTTGCAAAAAATGTGCACCTGTCCTCGATTTTTGTCTCAAACCCGAAAACTATTTCGAAATGATTGTATTGCGTTAATTTATCCAAATCGATAAATACGCATATTTATTTTTATTGCTTTATCTAAAATTGGAGTTTCATTTCGAAATTTCGATTCTTTATTCGTATTATTCTATCGCTGTAGTAAACAAACGCAATCAATAAAAAACAATTAGTCATGTGGATCACACCAAATTAAAATAACAATTTATTCGTAATCTTTCGATAAACTGTTGAAAGCGTAACACGAGATATTAAAAGATAACAGTAACAAAAAAGACAAGGAATTTATTATTACATCAGGTACATACATAATCAACATTTCGCCAATTCATTAATTTCTAACATCCTACTTTATTGTCTGTTTCATATTTTTCGAGCCAAATTTAAGAGGGTTCCTGTCGTCCGAATGTACTGAAATTTTGCACACTTACGTAATGCGTGTGAAAATGCAATTCTATAGAGCTAATTACCCCCTAAAGGGGTTAAATGGAGTGGTAAAGTTATAGATTAGCAAAATAATATTACCACGCAGTGAAGCTTTAACTTAAAAGCAAAAAAAAATATACAAAAAATGTATATATAAAAAATATAAAGGTAAGGATTCTAGAATTTATAAAAGCTTTAGGGTCGCATAAAAATGAGCGTTTTCTGCGATTTTTTCAGAATTTATTTAAAAATTTACAAAATAACACAATATGCAAAAAAATTAAATTTCCGCACTTCTTATGGAAAATACGTTTCGGAACGGGTTTTAAGTGTTAAATTGGGAAAAAATTGCTTAATCTTTCAAACAAAGTGAGTTGTCAACAAATATGACCAATAAATTGCATAACATTTACATAAAGTGGAAAATCGGTTCCCATTATGTCAAGGAACTGATGTAAACGACTTCTTACTTTACTCGTAAGTGTAGAAAGTCAAGGAATAATCTCCCAGCACCAAAAACACGCAATAAGTTTGAAGTAAATTAATGAACATCACTTCTTGACCTTTTGCCATTTGATTATAACACTTCCTTGTTGTTATTTTACACCGTTTTAATCGAACCAAAATCACGAATGACATCTATCGATCACACAAGCCCATTTCGTGAAAAATTTGAGGTCATTTCCGTGCAAAAAAATCGTGGAGAGTGGGCCATGATATCCTCAAATGGCCACATGGAAAGTGGGAAAATGCGCTCGTTATTTCAAGCTTTTCAGAAAATTGCAAGAATGTGTTATCAGGAAGTCGTTAACTCGCCACGAAGTGAATCCCCGCTGAAAATTCCCAACTGTTGTAGTCGGAAAAGTCACTCACCTTGGAGGCGATAAAATAAATCAAAACACATCTCGTGATTCATTCTGTTGTAAAGTAAGACAGTTGAAAATGGCCTTGGAAAGTGACAAGGTCACACTATTTGGCTATTGAACCCACAAAAATAGATTTTGACACACTAATGGGGTCAATAGAAAATTCGAATTTGACAAGGTGGTTTTATTTTTGGGTCAGTTTCCTGTGGTCATGGAAGCTTCCCAGTGGTCCCAAATTTTGACAGCGATGACAAAATAAGTGGCCGTTAATAACAACGGTTTTAATAAAGATGGGGCGTTTCCGCCCTTTTTTTGAACTTGACACATATTGAAAAACAGAGCTATTACCACGAAAAAATAAACATATTTTGCTCACAAATGACGAACAGAAAATGTGTTTTCCGAGGACTTTCCACAGTTTCAGGGCTAATAGGGAATAAGATTGATAAACAAATGACTCAATTTTTTAAAATTTTAAAATCAGATTTTGTAAAAATCCCAATAATTTAAAATTGTTTCAAATGCCCATAAATTTTTTCAGCAATAAAATGCAATAAACTTGACACGATTTTGGAAGCAATTGAAAAAATGGCAATAATAATGTGGTCGCTGATCATCGGTTGTTTTTTAATCATAGGTCCGCTCCACTTAAAAATGAAGTTGTACGTAATAAAGTTATTTTTATTCGCTTGATACACTAAAAAGAGCAATATTTTCGCACAATGTATCATCACATATGCTTAATTTGGCGTCGAGGCTAACGAACCTGTAAAAATAGAAATTACTAGAAAAAAGCGAGACACTTGGTGCGTAAAAATAAAATTTTGACAAGCAATGAAAACAAATGAAAAAGTGATTTTATCGAGTTGTCCGTTAGAGGAGTCGCAAAAAAGGCACAATTAGTGCCACATCAGTGTCAGTGGGAAATACGCAACGGTACAACTTGATGAACTTCTTGTATCTAACTTGACCTTCATTTAACAATCGTTTGAGAGAATTGATCTAAATATGCCTTCGTCAATCATCACCTGCTCTTATTTTGTCCTCGCACCAGCAAAAATAGAACTTACAAACATGTAAAAAATAAACAAGATGCACACGTCCAACTTATTCTAAGTTTTCTAAATTAATTAGAATTCGGATAATTCGTAACAAAATTCCCACCACTCTCACTTCCAAAATTTCCACCAACGTATCAAGGTAACACTGTTGAATAATCATATGCAAAGCAGTTGGAATAAAAGTGTGCAAGAGATAACCAATTAATTTAATTTCAAAACGAACGAAACGAGGAAAAAGACGCGAATTTCGAAACGTAGCTCAAGGATGGTGCACATTTTTGTCAAGACTTTTAAACATTTTATTGCCTCACCTGCATATTTTCGCCGCTGAATTATTCACACGAATGCAATAAATCACAAATTTGGGCGGAAAAATACGAACAAACAAGTGCAAATAAATGCAAAGTTTGACCAATGAACCGGGTCAAAACAACCAAAATAAGAAATATTTTATTCATTCGAAACTAGTAATAACTGGACAAATAAGAAATGAAAGCGTAACAAAATATTTCAATAAACAAAAAAAATATATACTTATAAAAAAAGCTTTTTTTTAAATAACTTATGAGTTTTATGACCAAAACATCCTTTTTTAATCTAAACTAAAACTTTAACACCCCGTTAGGAAATAATTAACTACATAAGATAGCGTTGTCACGCAGATTACGTAAGTGTGCAAGATTTCAATTCATTCGGACAACAAAACCCTCCCAAATTTAAATCGAAAAATATGAAACAGACAGACAACAGATCAGAAAAGAAACAAATTTTTAATGCTTTTGACAAATTTAACCTTGACTACCTACACTAATTTAGAAAAAAAGTACAATTTATTACCCTTACAATATTTATTACATTGATCTTTTATACTATTATTATTGTTCTGTACAAACAAAGTAGTATTATGTAATGCAAGTATGTAGGTTTTTATGTGAAATATGTGTTTATTTTTCCATATTTCCTTTGTTTTTTGAGACAATTTTGCTTGTATAAAGCAGGTCTTTGTCCAAATAACTTCCAAAAATACACCGCCAATAAAATTAAAAAATGTATGCAAACAATGTCGTGTTTTCATACACGTTTATGTTTATTTACATTGTTTTTAAACCTGTTTTGTTGATACAGGGTGTCAAAAAATAATTTAAACAAAAATTTCTTATCCGAATTGGGATTAATTGGGGAAAAATAATCCTTTAGTCGCATGTTAATTGGCAACAATGTCTTTCAAATTCAAATGTCAAGTCACAGGCCACTCTGATCACAATTTTCTATATTACAATAACCAAGAACACTCACAACAAACAACACAACATAAAAAATGGAAGTAATAAATCATTGCAATTACGAATAAGTCTAGTGGTATTGTAATTTCCTTATTTATTTATAGGTCCACCTGAGGCAAATTTTTTCCATGTACTAACAGACACGCCTCAATTTTTTGTGTACTATTTTTAGGCAGGAATTTGAGTTGTTGTATTTTTCATTCATACGTTCCATGAAAAATAACAATTGGTATTTTATGGAAAAATTTTCCACAGCGTGGGCCGAAAATCGGCAAATTTCGTGCATTGACCTTGGTCCGGAATCAAGTTGCCTGCTCTCATATGTCACTTTGTGGCAACCTTCGAAATTTCGCAACTCTAATAACCGGAACCGTAGAAGAGATGCGGGCGGGCGTCCGTCGTCACGTGACTTCGGCCGCCGCCAACTCCGATCCCGATTAACTCTTTCAAATTGACAGATTTATAACTCGAGGCCGTTGACCTTCGATAAATCGCCGCAAGGGCGCGTTGGCTATTTTACCCCGACACGCCTGCCAACCGAAAATAATTGATTGCAAATATTGAATTGTTTGGAAATTGTTAGTGCGCAAACATTGCTGTTTGAAGACGATTATTATTGCGAAATGCGTCACTTGGGGGCGGCGTGCTTCAAGGTCGCGAGAAAGGCATAATTTACGGGAGACACCCTGTATAATTGCTCAGTTTTGGCTGTGATTAAATGAGGTCGTGCTCGATTTCAGGTCAATAGTGTTCCGATTTTTTATCGTATTTATGCTGGTGTAATGCGTTTCAGAAAGTATTACTCAATTAGAAATTAATATTTTACATGTTAGAACTGACATTTGATTCGTGCTTAATCCTTGTGTTTGGACACCGCAACCTCTCCCCAATTTCGCCCTCAGAAAAGTACAATAATGTCGCTTACTTCCTTCCTGGTAACAATTAATATCGCTTTTGGACCCTGAACTTTGTGTTCCTTTGTTTGGAATTATTATTGAACGGGTGACATAAATATGTCGGTGCTTTGTTTGGTTATTTCTAGTTTTTGGTTTAATCGGAGACAAATATTTGGGCACTGATTTAATCGACGAGGAGATCGACTGAGACACTTTGTCTCCATTTTTATCGCAACCCAAAGTTGCGATAAAAACGCACATTTTTTGTTGATTATTCAAAAGCGAGCAATAATATTTGGAGAACGGTTTTTGTGGACGCAATCCTTTAACTTATTATGTGTAAATCGGCTATAAACATCCGCGCAATGTCGTCAATTGGAAATTTACACAATTGCATCAAAATTTACCTTTGGCCAGTGGCTGCCTTCCAAACCATTATTTTCCCGAAATAAGGATCAATACAATAAATTCACCTCTCACGAGCTTAAGTCATCCTCGTGTAACTAATTTTTTATCATTTATGCGAGTCTGGTGTGTCAATAAACTCGATAAATATTAAAAAAGCGAGTGTTTATTCTGATGGTTCCTTTTTAATTTCTTCATCTTTATTCCCGACGAGATCAAAGCCCATTTTCGCATTTTTTTTTTCATTTCCAAATCAAATTTTCCCAATTATTCCGCATCACCAGTCAAATGAAATCAATAAACAGTTAACATTCGTCTCATTTATCATTCGCACATTTAAATCGGGAGCATTGTTGGCGTCAATTTCTCACTCTTCACTCGTTGTTTCTGGCGTCAAAGAATTTTGAAATGTTGCCACTGTTGTTAAAATAATTTCCTACTTGGCAAATATTTTACATAATTTAAGTTTTTGTTGGGAGTTTCGTAACCAAGCCTTTGACATATCTATAATTGATTAGATTTGAATTGATTATAACAGGACAATATGTTTAAATAAGATATAAATGTATAGCTGCTAATCAATTTATTAACAAAAATTAGAAAAAAAACTGGCACATTCCGTAATGTCAAAACCAAAAATTGTCAAAAACCTGACTTGAGTAGTCAAATAATTTACTCGTAAATAATTTCTACTTTATCAGATGTTAATTGAGCACATGGATATAAATCATCGTTCTTTCCAAAATGTCAAATATTTTATGTCGAAAGTTCGTTATACCACAACAAAAAATTGTCAAAAACACAGTAATGACAAAAATTCAAAACTAAACATGGGTTACAAACAATATTTCTAAAAAAAGTTGCATTGAAGTAAATGCTGAATTGAGAGACAAAAACAAAAATTGTCAAAAACTTTGTTAAACTTAGTGGTGTTTAAAAAAATCTCTTAATAAAATGTAGAGTGAAGGAAATATTATATTTGATTCGTAATTCTTTCTGTTAGGATATTGACATCTTTTTTTGCGTTTTTTTTATACCACCTTAGTTGTCAAAAACTCTAATCTTAGATTCAAAAAAAAATTGTCAGGATAATAACAAAATTATCAGTTCCATAAATAAATTTGTTGAAAAATATGTTCTGGTATACTATCTAATGTCAAATTCAACTTTTTGTGTCAATATTAATCACACAACAAAAATTTAACACATTTTTTAATTAATAACTACCGATTTTATGGAAAAAACTACTGAATTTGGGCGAGATTTTCGCTTAATTTATCTAAGTCATGATAATTATTCCAATCTCTTCAAAAAAATAAATAAATAACAGAATGTTGACGTAAAAAATAAATAATAAAAATATACAAGACTCCATAAAAACCAAAAATTGACAAAAACCTGACTTAAATAGTCAAATATTTCGTACTCATATCAAACCTATAAAAAACAAAAGAATTAAAACCAATTTAAAACAATGATTTGTCAATAAAAATTAGAAAAACTGGCTCATTCTGTCATACCAAAACCAAAAATTGTCAAAAACCTGAGTTGATAGTCAAATATTTTATTCGCAAATACTTTCCAAAATCTAAATAATGCTTTAAGTAGTACTTTATCAAATATAATTGAGCACACAGATATAAATTATTGTTCTTTCCAAAATGTCAAATATTTTATGTTATACCAAAACAAAAAATTGTCAAAAACACAGACGTAATACGAGTAGTAGCAAAGATTCAAACCTAAAAATGGGTTAAATGCCATGATATTTCTAATAAAAGTTGCACTGAGGTCATTTCTAAGTTGTAAAATAAAACCAAAAATTGTCAAAAATTTTGTTATACTAAGTAAGGTAAAAAAAAAAATATTTTAACAAAACGCAGTCCAAAGAACATGGACTTCATTTGATTCATAGTTTTTTCCACGTTGTTAAATGATAAAATTCGTTATTACAAAAACTGTCAAAAAAATTTATGTTCAAAACACATAAATTGTCAAAAACTGTAATTTTAAACTCAAAAAACTTACAAATTAGTCAGGATTATCCCAAATTCTGAAATAAATTTATGTTTTGGTGTATTATCTAATGTCAAATTCAACTATTTTACAAAAAAAACTACTAATTGGAGGAATTTTCGCTCGAGTTATCTAACGAATGATGATTATTCAAACGTCTTCCACCCACTTCCCCACCCTCCCACACACCCATCGTCCTCGCAAGGCCATTCCCATCCTCCAGTTGAACGCACCCCACGTGACGTCACTGGATTTTTCGCCCATGAGACCCTTCAACCCATCTCACAGCGCGCACCAGCAGCCGCAGCAACGTTCCAATCGCACATCTCACTCTTTCATTTCATTCACGTGACCTACTCGATCCTGTAAACGGTTGGTCGACTACACCCACCTCTCCCATACACCATACAATGGTAATATCGTAGACAAACCGTTTTATATCGACGGCTCGCTCCCGACTTGGAATCAGTTGTGAATTAGTAGTGTTGAAATGCGGTCGGGCATTTCAATCAGACTACGGCAACTAGATGTGGAAAAAGTCGAGTTGTTTACTGTGAACAGGGCCTTAAGTTAGTGCATGCAGCTGCTGTTGGCCTGCTCCAGATCGAAAATACCGTCTTTTTCACACAGAGTTTCGGTCACACCAGTGGCGTACGTCGTGAAAGTGTGCGAAATGGAGAAATCGCAACAGTGAGAAGGTAGCTAGTTGGCTTTGACTTTGGAACCTATTCAAATCAAGCACCACTTGATTTTTATCAGGATTTTTTTAATAAACCAAGTTTATTAAATAATTTCGGCGATTATCTTTTGTTTTTCGTTTGAACGCGATCACGTGAACCGCTCCAGGCGCTAATTATTCCAGGATATTATCAATCAAAAACGAGAAAAATTTGACTATTTTGCCATATCTAGTTGGCGTCAATTCCATTAACGTCACCACTGGGTGGCCGATTCGTTGAATAGTCAAGAATGCTCCGAAAATTGTCAAAAACAAAATGACTTAACATTTGGTCAATTAACACAAAAATACTGACAAATTGGCATTTATTAACACTTGGTTGTTAAAAGTCGAATTCGCAAATTAGCCCCTTCGCACGCCTCTAATTTTTTTATCACATTTTGTACAGTTATATAATTCAGTGTCAGGTTTAATTTTAAACTACTACAAAAGTGGCAATTTTCACATTTTTGACAATTTTTGAAAAAAAATTGCCTTCCAACTCTAAAAAGCAAAAACAGCATTCAGAGTTTCACGCATATTGTGGTTAAATTTAGCAACGCCAGTTTAAATGGTAGTGTCAAAAATTTGACATTTTTTGGAAATCCTTGACTGAATATTTTCCAACTTTGCTTTCATACAAAAACAACAAAAAATCTTGACTCTAAATAAGACAAGAAAAATTTTTATTATTTTAAACGCATATTTGACAATTTTTGAAAAATTAACTTTATTACGATAAATGAAAACTCAAAAATTTCACGCTCTTCTTAGATTTACGGAAAAAAATTACAACAAAATTATATAAAATTATTACACATAATGTATTTAATGTCCTGTTGTCAAAAAATTGACACTTTCAATGACTTCTCTAAGAGGTACTACCTACACATTTTGCAATAATTTATCTTTTAAAAATAATTTGAGTAAATCAGTTAGAAAAAAGCTTCCTTATAGTTCAAAAACAGTACTATTTGACAATTTTTTAAAACTGTGTTACTGTCAAAAATCTGACTATTTCATTAACACGTACTTCGAAATTTTTTTTATAATAAAGACTAAAACAGTAAAAAAATCTTTTGGGGAATGAATTACGTATAAAAAGCTTGTTTCTATTATTTTAAAACGAAATTTGACAATTTTTGGACCCTTTTGACTACTTTCCATATCAAAATAATTTCAAATATTTGACAATTTTTTAGTTGAATTCCTACTGTTTTGAGCACATAACGGTAAAAATTATTTGACGATTTCTTATCCAGCCCAAAAATTGTCATAATAGAAATTTTCCATTCCTTGATCAGTCTATATTTGCCGATGTGCGCAATTATTCCGCTTTGTTTCCAAATTAGCGACTACATAATTGCTCCACAAATAATCCAACCGTGTCGTCAATTCAAAATTTATACAATTTTCCCAAAATTCACCGCTGGCCATTTTCCAAAACACATGTTTGAATGAATGCTAATGTTTTATTAAATTTATGACCCCCATGACATTTCACATGACAGTTCATATAAAAAATAAATGATTATCTTTTTTTGGTAGTAAATCATAATAATTTATTCCGAAACACCAGTCAATCAAATTGTCATTTTTATCATAATTTTTCATCAGCTCTGCCCAATTTATTCGAAATTCGACTTTTGGCCGTCCTCCAAGAAACCTCTCAGACAATAATTCTGAATGAATCAAAGCTTTTTCTCAATTTAATTCACGACCACAATGAATTTTCCTGTCTCAATAACCGCCCACGAGTGACAAAAGCCGAAACAATTGCTCTTTTCCGAATAAATCAAACTGTCAAAATAGCGGAAATCGAGTGTGTCAGTGTCAAATTTTTCACTTGACGCACGCCGCCTCGAAATTCGAACGGATTTACTTTGGCAAAGCCGTGATTTATTTAAAGCCAGACAAACGCGTGTCCTGCAACCTTTAATATTTTGAAATTGAGAAAAATCGTCCCCCGATCTAGGAAGCTATTGACTCATTTGTTTGTATATAAACAGAAAATTGCTATAAATAGCCAACGTAACCTTAATCTCGTTTTTTTGTAAAATTCGCGATAATAATAGAGGAAATCGTGGAATTGTTTAATTAGAATGACATTAGTCACGTTGTGGAAAAATCGCAAAACGGAAGTTTCTCAATTTTCGATTTGTTTAATTCATATCGAGTAGGCGCGTGTCATAAACGCGTTACGTGATGTTCCAATCAAGGAGGCTAGAGGAAAATGACAACAATTTTGTTAATAAAGCCCCATTCACACATCGTTGGCGCTTTATTCAAGCTTACGTCACGCGCGCATTACGAAATAAAGGGGTTTATTTTGTCGGAATTCAAGAGCGCCATGACATTTTCCTCGAGTGATTAATTGACAATTAAAACGATCATTTTCTGGTCTAGCGAAGATTGGCGTGTTTTTTCAATCAAGGCTGCTGTACCTGTCAAAAGAAAAACCGGGACACGTGACCTCATAACTGTTCAAATGACAACCAATTAAAAACCGTTCAAATTATAATTTGTTACGTTGGTGGACGTTGTGGCCTACGTGATGATTCGGAAAAATGCGCTATTTTGGACGTGTCACGTGACCAAGGACGGTTGCACCTTCTTTTTTTTCACACAGAATTATGTCATTACTCTAATTTAGATAAACAGTAGCAGATGTTTTTGCATCAAAGTTGGCGTTGTTTTATAAATAAATCAACACCTACTTGACTATTAGCAACGTTTGTCGCTTATATGGTCGCTAATTGATGCCGATTTTTTGCAAATCATCAAATTTCAATTGTTTTACGTAAGACTGCTTTTGCACAATCGGAAGTTTGAAATGAGGTTGGTTGGGTGGCACCTGATGGTGGTGGCCGAAACGTCGCCCTGACCTTGACCTTTTTAATCACCGGCCATTTATTCAATTATCTTCATGTAATTAAAAACTTCTTTAGATACCGAACGTTTCAAAATATTCGATTTTTTATAAACTTTCTAAAAATAGCGACTTTTACTTCTATTACAAATTACGGCACGTCCTGGCACATTTTATGTAACTGAGCGAAAGTGGGCCCAAAATAGCCCCAAATTTAAAATTATCTATAGACTTTGCGCTACCCTGAAATAGAAACGCCACCACCTTATCAATTTCTTTGACAAATTGCGACACTTTTCTTGTTCTTTTGAAGAGGCGCCAGACACTGCTTATCACAGGTGTGTCAGTTTATTAAAAAAAAATATTTATCGCGACCGAAAAGAGGGGGTCCAACGTGGGCCCTTGCGTGACACCCACACTTGACTCCGAAATCTCGTTTAAAAAGTCAAGAAGTTGGTAAAACACTCGAGACTCGAACAAAATCTGTCAATAAGGGTGTGTCGTACCAATTGCGTGCCTCGTATTATTTAAAAAACCACCGAAACATTTGTGATCCATGAATCACTGAAACATCACCGTTAATTAGATTAGATTTATGTGATTGTTCGACCTCTTTCTCTAATTGAACTCTTGCGAATATTTATTTTTTCAATGTCTTCCTAAATTACAGAACCTCACATAAATCAAATCGAATTTCATGCACTGCTGACTTCACCACAGTGGGATTTAATCACATTTTTTGGGTTGTTTACGACATAATTAATGGGTTTTTTGCGAACTTGTGTTTTTCAATTACGCAACTTAATAGGTTTTTCTTAACCCAGGTTTAGTAATTGACTTGGGCGAAAATTTTGGAAATTAAAAATCAAAACTGTAGATTTAAAATTTCGATTCAGGTTTATTGTGAATTCGTAAGTTTGAGTTAACTTAGCCCAGTTTCAGCCTAGGTTTAGTCACAAACTCCTAAAGGAAAACTAGCCTAAATTTAAAAAACCTAGTTACAAACCTTGTCTCAGGTTTAGAAACCACGGAATAAGTCAGTAATTGTCTAAGTTTTTGTGTTCGGCTAGGTGTCTAGGTGTGAATTTCAGGTTTAGCCTAGTTCTAAATTCCCTTTTCATCCAGGTTTCTTCACGTGTAGCTAAACTCACCTCAGGTTTTTTCATCGGATTAATACTTTAAACTTTAGCAAAAATAGGCTTAACTGTTTTAGGTTTAGGCTTAGCTTAGAAAATTCGCCTAACTTTATTTAGGTTTATTGTGAATCCATAAATTTGAATCATCTTAGGTTTATTTTTTTTTTATTATTTAGCCTAGGGTTCAGCCAAGGTTTAGTCACAAACTCCTAAAGAAAAACTAGGCTAAAATTAAAAAAACCTAGTTAGAAAAATTGTCTCAGGTTTTGAAACCACAGATATAAGTCCATAATTGCCTAAATTTTTGAGTTCGGCTAGGTGTCTAGATGTGAATTTCAGGTTTAGCATAGTTCTAAATTCCCTTTTCATCCACGTTTCTTTACGTCTAGCTAAACTTACCTCAGGTTTTTTCATAGGATTAACACTTTAAACTTTAGCTAAAGTAGGCTCAACTGTTTTAGGTTTAGGCTTAGCTTAGAAAATTCGCCTTTATTTAGATTTATTGTGAATAGATTTATTTGTGTAAAAAATATTTAGCCCAGGATTCAGTCAAGGTTCAATCACAAACTCCTAGAGCAAAACTAACTTAAATAAAAAAAGTAACCTAGTTAGAAACCTTGGCCCAGATTTAGAAACCTGGCTAACCACTTGCGTAAATTTTTGAGTTCAGTTTTTATTTTCAAATCTATGCAAATATCTAGGTGTGAATTTTAGGTTTAGCCTTGTTTTTTATCCTTTTTTCAGCCAGGTTTTTTCACGTGTGGCTAAACTTAGCCCAGGTTTTTTCAAAGGATTAATTATTTGAACGTTGGCAAAAGTAGGCTCAACTGTTTTGGATTTAGGCTCGTAAAACTCGCTAACTGTAGTTTGCATCATCGTAATTTTAACAAACAATGAGACAAGAAAAACACAAAAACATCCTCTTATTTCCACATTTACACAAATTTTATTAATCGTAAAACGAATTGACAAACATCTGGTGACGAGATTTATGTCTTTGACTCCATAACCGCAAGTTTACGTTTCATAAACATAATTCGGCGATAAACCGCAAAATCTTCGTTTCTGAGTGATGTAATTCCCATCGAAAAATTTTCTTTTATTTATACATATTGAGACGTCAAAGATAAATCAATCCCTTATTTCTCGTGACTCACGCTGTCAATTCGTTGCGCTTTGAAGGTGAAAAAACGCAGAGCAAAACGATTTTGACTTGAATTTCCGCAACGAAAAATCACTCAGTTTGCGAAACATTGAAAGTGTTCAAATGACTTTCTTGCAAAAAAACCACACCTGTCAAGGTGATTTGATTTTACCGTATCTTGTAAACTAGATGATGCGGCAAAAATCAACTTCCGAACCTTGATCGGTGACAATTTCTTTGTTTCATCATGCTTGTTTGTAACTTTCCTCTGGAGCAATCCGCACACGTGACCAATCCCTTATCAATGGTTTTATTCACAATCGCGTATTTTGCCAGTCGCTATCCTAGTAGGCCAATGCGCGCATCCCGGCATTTCAGGTATTCTTTCTTTCTTTTTTTTGATTTATCGAGACCTCGACCTTTTTTCGCTCATTTTTCAATTAATTACAATTCCTTGAATCATGTCCAATTTGGAAGTCCCATTATCCTGTCAGAATCGAGTGGGCTTGATTGAGGTAAACCGCCGTTATGACCCCTGTGTTCTTTTCCATCACTGCTTTGTTTGTGGCAAAATAATCGAAAAAATTGTAACGGTTGCGACCAGGTGTTCCATCAATTATTCATCGCCACCTACGATCTTAATTCGCGAAGATCTAGGCGGCTCCGGATTCCCCTCGCGTCGCCATGGCAATCTAGGGTTATCGTTTGGCTTCCCCTCTCGGCGCCATAGCACGCAACCTTGATTAATTGGCCCAAATTTCAGGTAATCAATGGATTCGGACGGCCATTGGCTGATCGGTGCAGGCCTGGTGACGTCATCAATCATCGCCATCACCGCCAATGCCTTCCTACTTCTGATTTTTTGTCGCAGAAGAGGGCTAAGGACCGTCCCCAACAGGTGGTACTTTACTTAAGTTGGTAACACTGATTCTAACAAGTGAATTACAGATTTGTTATCAACTTGCTGATCACGAATCTCCTGTCAAGTCTTTTACTGATCCCCCTCTTGATCGTCGACCAATCGCAGCCCGCCCCTCACCCCGCCAACGCGACCAACGAGAGTGTCGAAATTTCGAATTTGGTGATCATCGAAAATTCGACAAATCTCGAAATCATTGAAAGTCTACTCTCGACTGTCACGTATTTCAACTCAACGCCGGCCCTCGCCAACCAACCAATCCTGTGCTACGCCGCACAGGGGGGCACAAGTTTCGTCTGCACCCTGTCCATCTTCAGTATTCTCCTCATCGGAATCAACCAATACTTTGGCGTCATCCACTCGCTACGCTACCACTTCTACATCAACAAATGCCGATCGACTGTCTTCATCCTCACCACGTGGCTGGTGGCGCTAGTGTTGAGTGTCTTAAGCAGTGTGACGGAAAGTGACAGTTACTTGTGGCGCTTCTGTCGCAATAGACCACAAAATTCGCGAACTGTTCAAATCCTAAACACGATTTACGCACTTTCCTACTGTCTAGCAGTTATTTTAGTGCCGTTTATCGCAATCTGTGTCATCTACGTGTGCATATACACAGCGGCGCATAAAAACAGTGAGCGCATGCGCAAGTCAACGTCAACAAACCTCGACTGTTGCTATAGCAACGAGCAGAGGGCGCCGCTACCTAAAGTTCGCTCAGCGCCTAACTTCATGCGATTTGAGGAAATTGCCAACCCGAAAAAAGTCACTAGGACGAGCAGCGAACGCGCGAGTAACAATTTCATAACATCGTTGAAACACAAAATTTCAAACGCATCAGTTTTTAAATATCGCGAAGAAACTCGAGCGGCAAAAATCAGCGTTCTGGTGATTTTTCTCGTATTGTTTTGCTACGTCCCGTATGGTGTGACACTGGTCCTAAATTCGGGGCTAGTAAGCGTGGCAACGTCGCCAATGGTCAATTTCCATACTCTGCTCCTATTGGTGGTTTCGAACGTGATCTCGCCCTTTTTGTTCGGTTATCGCAACAAAAGAGTGAAACGGGAGATAGGAAAAGTGTTTGGATTGGTTCCGGCTAAGGCCGAGCTCACCGTCCAGAACCGGCGGAGATCCACGAACGATGAACCAATGACCAGCAAGGAGCCTTTTTTAGGGCCGAACTGTACCGTACCCGAAGTGATAGTCACGTGTAAGGTGGAAAACGAGAGAAAAAGTATTCTGAAGCGGGTGTGTCAGAGTTCGAATTGGACGAGTTACAAAAAATGTAATTTTATTACGGTACCTGAAAGCTGTATCAGCGGCGAGGCCAGAGGGTCGTTCTCCAGTGCCAGCACGCAAATTTCTAATGAAGACTGTTAGGGAGTTTTTCTAGTCGCGATTCAAGTTGGCAGCATTTTTTTTTACAAAGAGACTGATGTTACTGGTGGCCAAAACTTAAGTATTTTTAAGTTATTAACGTGTAAATTATTGTATTTATAAATTTTTGTATAGCGTAAGAGCTTCAATAACAAATATTGAAAAATTGGCGGAGTCTTATTTGAATTTCCCACACACGCAATCAAAATCACCGGCAATTGGAATCAATTAATAAAATGATAGCAATAATCTGTCTACACGTGTCAATTGTTTTGTTTTATAGCCGTAATTATGTAATTGTGATTATTGGAAATGGCATTTTTAAGTAAACACGACGCTCATTTCGAAACATTATTGACGTGTTTCCGTTTTTCTGAGAATTTTGTAAAAAAAATCGCAAGTTTGTGTTTTTTTTTTATATAAATATTTGGAATGAAATAGTGGTATAAACACCGAAAATATTTTTTTTCACATTTTTCTTTGTTTAATCTTAATTATTACATAAAACATGCGTTTATAAATAGAAAACATGGCACGTGTTGTATTCTTAAAGACTTTAAACCACAATAACTTAGCAACACCACATTAAGTGGAATTTGATTTAAGAAAAAAAAAAGTTGAGTACGGTGCTGTAGCAAGGAAGGCCCCCACGTTGTAGAAAATAAATTTAGTTGATTCAACTTTGGCAACAGTGTAATTAAACAAAAAATTAAATTTCTACTCGCAATAATAAAGTCAGTGTCTCCATGACATTAACTGATGCCACACCCTGTATATAACCAAAAATCAAGAAAAAATATTTAAAACTTTTTGGAAATTACACACACAAATAATAAATAGGTCAATTAACAAAGAATCGTTGAAATTAAACGAATCTCTCATAATAAGGCGTAGTTGGGTAATCCCAGACAAAAAAAAATAACCGAATAATCCGTAAAAATTAATCTGTTTCAATAAATAAGTAAATGTGAAAATAAGATGATCTAAAGTGTTCGTAAGTGATTTGCTAGGGATCGAAGAAATACAAATTTCTTTTTCTTTTGGTTTCACAAGTATACAGGGTGTCCATTTTTCGAGCTCCACCATAGAGATCCCTGTTATTATAAGAGATATGAGGTCGGTTAAATTAGGCAAAGTTGGGCATTTTTATGCTGCACAATTATCAGAAAAAAAATTTGATGTGTCATTTTTAATTTTTGAATTATTGAAAAAAAAAACAAAAAAATATAATTTTCATTTTAATTTTTTCAAGCAAAAACTAAATGAACTAGACGTTTTTAAGTAAAATCTAAACGTGTCATCGTCTTTTCCAAGGTGTTCTTGATGTCAGAGTTACAACAATCAACTAATATAGCTTTATATGTAATTCTTATAATGTCTTTTTTCTAGCAAATTTTCCGAATGTATGTAAACTAATAAAAATTGTGATAAAGTCAATCGAAGTTCAATAATAATTCACACTTATTTGGTTATTTGCGAGTATATAAATAAAGTAGATAATATAAAAAAGAATTTGGTGCCCCCTATAAAACGATGACTGTACTTTTGTTTGAGTGGTTTACAGGTGTCTATCAGCGTTTCAGTGGCGTGCCACTTGATGGCGCCACGTTGCAAAATTCTTTCGTGTTATTTAGAAAATGACTTGTCGGTAGATGCCGCCCACTTTTGCGCTTTGCGACCTTGCCAAGGCCCCTTTTGGTATATCCCTCTCACTAGACCTAGGCCAAATCGTGCCTTAAACTAATGAGTAAGGAAAATAAACGAGCCTTGGTAACGCTTGGCTTACATGCTAGGCTTCCTAGCCTCGAATTTTTGTAAGGGCAAAGGTCGTCCCGTGGACAGTGCCTACTTTTGCAACGGTCCTGGTGAAGCGATCTGCCCTCTAATCCAACAAAAAATCGTGTGAAATGTAATATCATGTCTTTTGTATGTTTGAAACAAATGTAAATGATATGGGAGGCCTTGACGAATATATAAATAAATTGTTGGAAATTTATGCGGAAATTGTCAGAAGATCGATTCGGAGCGAATGCGACTGTGACATTCTTGTACGTTTATGGAAAATGATTAGAAACCTGGATAATCGGTAGAAATTGCGATTTTACGACGTCACGTGGCCTTTAAGGTCGCGTTCAAATTTCAAGTATACTTGATCTAGTGACAAGTGATACGAGACAATGGACACAGCCTACCGTGATCATGGCGACTTTTGCGTGTCGCTTTTTACATCTATAACCTCAATTCGATTCAATTATAACCATTTAAGCAAATATTTAGGGCAAATTTGCGCTATAATTAATTAAATTAACACCGGCGTAAATCTTGACAAAAACAAATCACTCGTGACGTTTTACTTTCAATTTAATTTTCGAGAAAAATATGACGAAATTTTATTGCCCAAGTACGTACATTTTTAATTAAAACATGATTTAGAGTGTCATAAAAAGAAAGTTTGGAATAGTTTTTACGTTACTTAAGTGTTTTTCGTGTTAAAGTACAATTTTCGAAATTTTTTAAATAAGAGAGAAGTCATTAATTTTAAAACTGAGCTGATTAAATAATTAATAAACTAATAAAACCATCGAAGTTTCATAATTTTGAAGCAATGTTTATTTTACGATTTCGTTGTGCTCATTTTTTAATTATTTGCTTTGGTGTGTGTACCTACTTGAAATAATTTTTTTCCTGAATTATTTCATGAAATTGTAAAGTCCTTGGATTCGTCACCAAATCACCGTTTGCTCACTACAGAGAATCAAGATTTTCTCACAAATTCCAACACTCCAGCAATTTTTTTTTCGTAAAAACAAATCACTTCAAAATATTTTAAAAAATTTTTGTTTATTGTTGTTTTAAGAAAATACCTTTATCTTTTTTATAATTTCTATTTATAGACGACTTGTCAAAAAGCTAAATCCAATCAAATCTACGATACCCATAAATCAATCATCTGTTTTTCATTTTTGTTTCCGTGACATCATCTTTAACTTTATTTCTAGTTTTTATCTTTGTTAATTGTTATCATTTTATTTACTAAAAATTTTCACCAACTGTGTTCATATTTACTTTAAACTTTATTTTGTGATTTCTCTTATGATTTACGACGTATTTTTTCGTGTCCTATTTCTTCAAGTTTTATTTATCTTTCTATCATTTATTTGTTTTGGTGTATATATTTTTTACTTTTTTACTTTTCGTTTATTTAAACAAACAAATACTAACGAATAAATATTACGAAATTTGACAATTTTTTATTTCATTCTTATCACTTTTACAAAATATTGTTTCAAAAAATAATAAATTTCAAAATCCCACAATTGACAATAGAATGGACAATTTCTATTTTTATTCATTCTTTGTGTAACTTATGGGTATGTAAGTACGAAAATTGCGAAAATTTCTATATCTTGTCATAATATTCATTTTATTTGATTTAATTTTGCCTACTTTTCGTAACATTTGCATTATTTTTACAATTTTTTAAATCTAATACTTATTACTTTTTAGCCCAGTACCAAATATTTTTCATTAATTTTTAGTTTTTGATTAATAAATTTAAAAAAGTTTCAATTTTTTATCAGTAAATTGCCTTAATGTACCTGTAAACTGGGTCAAGTTTGCAAGATATACGTTGTCAATAATTATACAAAAATTTGCATACCCCGTTACGTCAAAACCGCCACCAACACGCCACATTTTTTCCTTAATTACAAGTTGTAGCAAAATAAAACATAAATCACAAGCGTATTTTGATTTATTTCACTTGTCTTGAACTTTCCACTCCAAACCCTCATTCTGAAAAAGCAATGGTCCCAAAAGCGAACCTTGCGGTACCCCGGATGTTACTTTATATGGTAACGACCTGTACCGCATTGTTCACGGCCACAAAAGTAATCAAATAAAATAAATGCGAAAAGAAATGTAAAAGGACGAGTCATCGGCCCGTGCATAAGCGCCGCCCCTGCGCCAAAACCACCCCTTAATGCGCCGGCTTCGATCCGAAAGGGTGTCCACACCACACAGCGAATGACAGTTGCCACGATTCATGTGTCACATTTTACAACAAACATATTATAATTTAACAAGAAGCGAAGTTCCATTCTTGATGGTAGTGGTGGATCTCGATATTGTAAATGAGTAGTTAGAATGTACAGTCAGTTGACTTAGAAACGTCGTGGTGAACGCTACCGCAATGCTCGCTGCGCGATTATCGTGCGTTCGGTGTGTGTGATTTTGGTTTTTTTTTTTGGGCACACTGTATATATAGGTAATTCTAATCAAAACTCCATTTTTTCATATCTTATCAATCATTGTATAAAGAGTAGATTGCGTCCAACTTCCAACCAGTGATGCGCTAAGCCTCCCAAGATGAGTTCAGTACTATTGGAAGCACGGCCCTTCAGGCCCTTCAAGTCTAGTGAAGAGTATCTAGTGGCCATGAAGGAAGATTTAGCCGAATGGCTCCAAACTATGTACCCATCACTCGAAATCAACGTCGACAACTTCATGGAGAAGTTGGAAACGGGAGTTGTACTTTGTGAGGTTAGTTTTTAGTTACCACGTGACCAAACTCCGCCCACATTTCGAATTTCGCGCCCTCAAAAACCTATATTAAGAAAATTGTAAGCAAAAAAACTTAATTAAAGATTATCCTTGATCGAAGTAATTGAGTTTTGAGTTTGGATAAAACAAGATAATTGGATGATTATGTATTTGGTTGTGGCCTATTAGAGAAAAGTTCAACATGGAATAATGGACTCATAAATATTCCAGTGTTGGAGGAAAATTGTGGAAAATTAAATGTTGCTAAAAAAATTTATGACGTACTTTCATTATAAAAGTTCAAGACAGAAAACTACGTAATTTTTAATTTTTAGGACAATTAACTAAAATTAATTTAAAATTACGTCCATTTTGTAATTACTTCAAATAAAACATTTTCTAATTTAAGTACAAATTTTACTTAATTAACTTAGTCCAAGGAAAAAATTACAAAAAATTGCTAATTTTTTACTAATTCACTTTTACTAATTTACTTAGTCGTTTCTGAACTGATTATTAATTATTGTATCAAGTCTTATTTCTATTAGCCTTTGATTTAGTAATTAAAAATTAATTAGAATTTGAGTAAATTAGTTGAAATTTCGAGTAATTTAATTAAATTTGGAGACTACTTTTAAAGCTTGTAATTGTGTCTTACAAGGAAATACAATTAAACTATATTTTTGGGAGGCTAAGAAATCCAGAATAAAAAGTAAAAAAAAATAAAAAATATGGTCCAATTTTTTTTAACGGTTAATCTATGGTTAAAACATTTGAACTTCTAAAAATTAGAAAACTTAAATTAAAAATTTCCAATTACCAATTTACTAACTTAAGTAATAATTTTAATTTAATTCTATAATTTAGTCAAAATTAGAGAAAATCAAGCAAAATACTAACTCCTAAGAGGTGTAAAATGGTTACTAATTTTTAGTAATTGCTGATTTAATTATAATTTCATCAATTTTTTTAATTTTAATTAATTTAGCAATTAATTTATTCATATCAATTATCGTCAATTTCATCAATTAGTATGAAGGTGCTCTTTTATTTATTTAAAAATTATCGCTAATTTGGATAAATTAAATTAAATTTCGTCTAATTTAATTAAATATGAAGACAACTTTTCAAATTCGACAGTGTAATAAAAACTTGTAAAATCTTAATTAAAGATTATATCCTACCTAATTCACAATCGCAATCATTAGCAGAACACAAATCTACTTTTTCCAATAAAATAACCAATTTCAACACTGAATTTTAATCCCGCAATTAAGAATGCAAAATTATGTTTTGAAACAAATGTTTTGAACAAATCGAACCCAATTACGCAATTTTTAAATTCTAATAATTGTAATTATATAATACCAATAATTAGCAGCAATTTATTGGCAATTAAAATTTCCACAAAACGACAAAATAAATACGAATGTCTAAGTTTAGTTTTGACTTCTATTTTGAAAACAATGCGAAAGTAACGGTGCATTTTCCGCCCTTGTGCATAAAAACCCAAGTGTGTCAAGTGGGCTGTGCCTCCGTTTTATCACTTTTCCGGTCACCCTCCTCTTTACTTAGCAAACAAAGCTAGTTTCATGACCCCTCTTTGTTTCTATTTTAATTTAGTCTTCTAGTTCCTTCTTCCCACACAATTTCCCAAATTAACCGGAAAAAGTCTCACCTAATCGCATTGTTCGGTAAAAATATATTACACAATTATCTCGAAATGATGATTTATATTGTTAAAACGGTTGTAACTTCCTTAAATAGTTGCCTAAAAAGTTGCGACATTGTTAGGAAAACATTATACAAGTCGTTATACCAACAGAAATGATACAGTGTAGGAATTAACATTTATCTTTTGTCGTCAAATATTTGAGTAAATAAGTGTCAAGGTAAGAAATTTCGAGTAGTTGGAAAAATTAGCGAGACTTAAACTTTCTAGTAAAGAAGGTTACAACGACCTTTCCCGATGACATTTTAAATCATTTTCTCAACTTTCCACAAATTTCCACCTTATGCAAGCGCGAATCGATAATTTGCGCATTTATCCCAACCTACGAATTATCGAAAATGGTGCGACAAGTTGGTGTGACTCAGCCAAAGGCAGCAAAAAATGAAATACCGTCCGTTATGTTATTATTACTCTCGCTCATTCAAATTTCGATTTCGTTCGAATTTTTCGCATCTTGTTGTTACTCAACCAGCCCACGCGCATCTCGAATAAACAACAGAATGTCGTCGTCAAGGTCGCATTTGCATTCGCCGCCATTGCGACGCGGGGATGCCTCCCCTCACGGCGCCATTTTCCCGCAAAAGTGGATCGCGTCGCCTGCGGCCACCAGCTGATCGCTAAATTGCGTTTCCATGTCGATCTAGACAGCCGGGCTCGATGTGAAATCGATGATAATGATGGCATGGCGTCTTTGTGTATGCAAATCCGGGCGTTGACTCCTCTGACCTTGACTGCAAAGGGCCATCTTGACCCTAAATTCCCCTCCTTCCGGCTTGCATTTGGAAGGAAGGAAACGGGATTATCGTATCCGGTCACTTGTTGCATATTTATCGACGCGATAGCATATGCTAAACATGTGTTTTTCTTTGTAAAATCGCTCGCTCGGTGGGAATAGAGATCGGCTTTAGAAAGTGTGGGTGTTTGAACCAATTGTATTATGTTATATTGGAGTTATTATGAGCGGTGCCCCGGGCGCAAATTTCCAACCGATCCGATCAAAAGAACATAACGAGAAAGCCCATCGGCGACACTACCCCCACCACATAATGGCAGCCAAGGGGAGGCGAACACGTGACCAGCGTTTCCATGGAGAGCAAATTTGGTGCAAACAATAGAAAGCAGCAACGTGACTGCGATTTGGCAAAAAAGTCATGGATTTTCGAGACTTGTCGAAATTTTTGTGGTTACGTGGAGATTAGCGCAAATTTTATGCCTCACGCGTATGGAAACAATGAGGAATTACAAAGATATTACGTCATGGGTTTTACTTTTTTATGCCCTACTTTACCGGCGAAATGAGACATCTGGGTGTCTTCATTTTCGTTATTTTTTTTCAATTTTAAGGTCAATACACTGAAAAGTTTTAAAAACATAAATTTTGTTATTAAACTAACAGTTAATTTTTATTGACCAATTTAAATGCCAAGCAAATACTCAGATGCTCATATTTCTTCCAAATTCTGGTTTTAATTAAGCTTGAAATTTGGAAATTATTATTAGTTGACTCCGAACCTAATCTGTCGTAAAATTTATGAAAATATCTTATTTACTTTATCCTTTAATTTGAACTGAAACTACTAAAAACTTGAAAAAAAAATCATTAACATAACATTAACATAAGAAGTAAAAAAAATACGTCGCAAACGAAAAATCTGATCAATCGGTTGAAATAATCCAATTTTCAGCGTTTTTTTTTTCAAAAACAAACCTTGTTTATCTGAAAAACGTGTTTAAAAATTCAAAAAATGCAGAATTTATACAATTTTCTGTTTAACTTGATGAAATTTCGGTTAGTTTTTTTTTTAATAATCACTCTGTATTCATTTAAAAAGTTTTTATTTTTCAAAAAACGTAACAATTTTTACATTTTTTTCTGTAATATTACGTTGTCTCTGACTTTTTTCAAAGACATTATTTCGTAAATTTTCTTTTAAATGAATTAAAACTTCTAAAAAACTAAATAATTAAGACCTTAAGAAATAAAAAAACGACGAAAACTAAAAATCTGATCAGTTGGTTGAAATAACCTATTTTTTAGCGATTTTTTTCCAAAAACAAAGCTTGTTTATCTCAAAAACGTGTTTAAAAAGCCAAAAAATGCAGAATTCATACAATTTTCGGTTTAAATTGGCGAAATTTCGGTTAGTTTTTTTAAAATAATAACTCTGTATTTACTTCGAAAACTAAAAATCTGATCAACTGGTTGAAAAAGTCTAATTTTCAGCGGCTTTTTTTCCAAAAACAAAGCTTGTTTATCTCAAAAACGTGTTCAAAAAGACAAAAAATGCAGAATTCATATAATTTTCGGTTTAACTTGGGAAATTTTGGTTAATTTTTTTTTTAAATAATCACTGTATTCATTTAAAAAGTTTTTGTCTTACAAAAAAGGTAGCCATTTTTATATTTTTTTCTATAATATTACATTGTCTCTGACTTTTTTCAAAGACATTATTTCGTAAATTTTCCTTTAAATGAATTAAAACTTCTAAAAAATTAAATAATTAAGACCTTAAGAAATAAAAAAACGACGAAAACTAAAAATCTGATCAGTTGGTTGAAATAACCTATTTTTTAGCGATTTTTTTCCAAAAACAAAGCTTGTTTATCTCAAAAACGTGTTCAAAAAGACAAAAAATGCAGAATTCATATAATTTTCGGTTTAACTTGGGAAATTTTGGTTAATTTTTTTTTTAAATAATCACTGTATTCATTTAAAAAGTTTTTGTCTACAAAAAAGGTAGCCATTTTTATATTTTTTTCTATAATATTACATTGTCTCTGACTTTTTTCAAAGACATTATTTCGTAAATTTTCCTTTAAATGAATTAAAACTTTTAAAAAATTAAATAATTAAGACCTTAAGAAATAAAAAAACGACGAAAACTAAAAATCTGATCAGTTGGTTGAAATAACCTATTTTTTAGCGATTTTTTTCCAAAAACAAAGCTTGTTTATCTCAAAAACGTGTTCAAAAAGACAAAAAATGCAGAATTCATATAATTTTCGGTTTAACTTGGGAAATTTTGGTTAATTTTTTTTTTAAATAATCACTGTATTCATTTAAAAAGTTTTTGTCTTTCAAAAAAGGTAGCCATTTTTATATTTTTTTCTATAATATTACATTGTCTCTGACTTTTTTCAAAGATAGTATTTCATGAATTTTCTTTTAAATGGATTGAAACTCCGAAAAATTTATTAAAACTAAAAACTTAATAAGTAAAAAAATACGACAAAAACTAAAAATCTGATCACTTGATTAAAAAAAACGTCTAGGTATATACTATTTTTTTTTAAATCAAAATTTAAAAAAGGACAAAAAAAACAAAATGTAAATATTTAAGCGTCAAAAAATATAGAAATCGAAAATACATTTTTTTTGGGGAAATTTACGTAAAACCTCGGCAAACCTATTGCTATTGGCAAAGCCAGAAAGTTATCGATTATTTTCGCATTTTTTCCTTCAGAAGCCGAATCGGTTGAAACAACTGTATTTTATATTTTTACTCTTTTAATCTGTTTACAGTCTTTTGTAACACCATTTATTACTTATTCTATCGGCAATAAACCGTCTTGCATCAGCTTTACGGCTTTATTTATCGCGAAACAATAAAACCACCGTCACGTTATTTTCGCAATAGCGTGCTATGCTATAAGTCGATGCAAATTTTTCCAAATTTCGAAAAACCTCAACATCATCATCGCACACAACTCGTTTTGATCCAAACATCACGAAACTCGTTTGTCGAGGAGCCACTGCACCTGTTCGTATCAAAATAAGCCAAGAAATTAGCAATTTTATCGCGAAAATGGCGTCTCGAGGGGAGGCAGTCGACGTTGCCAAATCGAGTAATGGCGCTCGAGGGGAGGTAATAATGAGTCAGCGTCCAGGTCCATGACATTGAGTATCAATCGACCTCAAAGAATCGATACATAAATCGCAGCCAAGGTTGGCCAACCTAACCCATATAGGGAAGTAAAAAATCAAGCTGGCGCCGTTGTTGTTGTTGCTGCCGCTGTCACAAATAAATCGAAGTGTCCTTTTGTTATTATTATCCTTATAAGTGCGTGTTATTGAGCGCGATTTTTCTCTTTGACTCACGCACGCAAAGGCAAGGTTTAGCACGTTTTTGGCGCGAAAATCAAGGGATGCGGTGGCCATGGACCAGTGTTGCCACTTTCACTCGATCGTTTCCTTATAAGGGGCCACCTTGACACCACACTTGTCGTCTTCTCTAACGGGAGCAATGTTACGTCCATGGTTTTTTGACAATATGTAGTATAGAAAATTATTTTTTTACAGCACGCCAATGCCGTCAGGCATCAAGCGGCCGAATATGTTGAAAAAAAACAGTCGAAGAAAATCATGACAAAATCGGTGACTGGCAATTTGGCACATGCACAAAAACTAGTAAACATTCCGGAAGTCAAGTACTTCACGACGGCCAAGCCGCAAACTTTCTTCGCCAGAGACAACGTTTCGAATTTTATTAGATGGTGCAGGAACTCGCTGCAGATCTTAGAGTGCTTGCTGTTTGAATCAGACGACTTGATTTTGAGGAAGAATGAAAAACACGTCATTTTGTGTCTTTTGGAAGTGGGAAGGGAGGCCGCAAAGTAAGTTCTATGATGATGTTATCGCAGATTTTCATGTCAAAACAAGAGCTGACACCATCACTTAACGGATTAGACATTTATAATTTAATTATCTACTAACAACAAGTATATATATCGTATCTCCGACTGGTATCTTGATTGTAACTTTTTGTCATTTAAAAAAAAAAACACATCAATTACATGGAAGAAGATATGGTTTTGAAACAGGGAAATTTTTCCGGAGAATTTTATGCAATAGGTACAGTCACCCAAAATGAAAATGCCGAGTCCATAGAAGATAAGATAACATCAATTTCGTCTAATTCGGTGATTTTTCATCCAGTTTTTGGTAAATTTTGCGTTTCTGTCTCAAAAACGTGCTCAAAAAAGGCAAAAATCTGATAATTTTGGATTAGTGATTTTTTTTAGAAAGGCCGAAATAACATTAATTTTGACCAAAAACTGTTTTTATCTCAAAAACGTGTTTAAAAACTTGGACAACGCCGAAATTTTCGGTTTAAATTTGTAAAATCTTGGTTCATTTTTTACAGAATAGTGAGAGATAATGGCTTTTCTGGCTGTAAACCGAATTAAAACACTCAAAAAAAAAAATATTCAACATAATTTATTTCAAGAAGACTCGAATTTGTCTAAAATAACGCGTAATTTAATATAATTGAGTGAAATTTTGCAAAATAATTGCGTTTCTGGCAGAATAATGTACCAAAAAAAAAGGCAAAAATAAAATAATTTTAGATTTAAATTGGTGGTTTTTCTTTTTTTTTCTGATTTTTTAGCTCTAAAACGTGTTCAAAAAAAGCAGTCATAACATTAATTTTGACAAATTTATACCTACTTATAAAAAGTCCATAAAATTTAAAAAAACTGTTTTTAATGCAAAAACTCGAATTTGGCTAAAATAAAACCATTATAATTAGGTGAAATTTTGTAAAATAATTGCGTTTCTGGCAGAAAAATGTACCAAAAAAAGGCAAAAATAAGATAATTTTAGGGAAAAAACCCTGATTTTTAGCTCTAAAACGTGCTTAAATACTCAAGAAAAGCAGAAATAACATTAATTTTGATATAATATATTTATAAAAAGTCCATAAAATTAAAAAAATAACTGTTTTTATCACAAAAACGTCTAACTTTGTGAAATTTTTATTTGTTTTTTACAAAATCATGAAAGATAATGCATTTACTTGACTCATGTAAAACTTCACAAAACATTCGGAAAAAGAAAAAAAAATTTTAGACTAATTTTGGTGATTTTTTCACTGTGTTTTTTACCAGAAATGGAAAATATAACTTCAAATACGTGTTTCCTTGCTTAAAAAATATAAAAATAAACACATTCTTCGTCCAAACGTTATAGTTTTTCGGCTTATTTTCGAAAAAATAATAATACGAGGTAATAAAAGCAAGTGAAAATAGTGAAATAAACGCACTAAATATCTTGAAAGAAGCTAAAATAACGTCAATTTGAACCAAATTTCGTAAATTTTCCGTTAGTGTTTTTATTTTTTTTTATTCGAAAAATTTAATTGACCTCAAAAAATGTGCTGAATCTCTTGAAAAAGACAAAAATAATACCATTTTCGGTCTATTTTGGTAATTTTACGGCTTACTTTTAACAAATTTTTGGGAAATAAATAGTTTTTTGAGTGGAAAATGAGCTAAAAACAAGAATTATGTAGTGATTAGGCTTAATGTTTTTTCGGTCTTCTCTAGCAAAATCTCAAAAAAATTAGTTAAACAATATTTTTGACCAAAATTTTTTGCACGATTAATTTATTCTTCAAAAACCAGCTAAATCTAGCAAAATAAGCTAAATTTCAATTGATTTTGATCTAATTTAATGATTTTTCACATAGGAGGCTTGAAAAGATAAGGGTAACACTATTTTTAACAACAAAAGTTTGTTTTTATTTATTTATTTTTGATGCAACTTCGCACAAAAATTAACTAAACTGACTTATTTTTGTGGATTTTAGACGTTTTTTGACAAATCTTTACCTATCTTAATAGTTTATGGTGGTCATTTTCATTTTGGGTGACTGTACATAAATATAAGAAATGATCGTATGCTCGAAACTAGTAAATTATTAATTATTATTATTGAAAAAGTCAAAATTGTAGATGAATGAAATTTGCCAGCAAAAAATCTTTGTTTTTGATCAGGTTCGGCATGTTGGCCCCCATGTTGGTGCAAATGGAGCGCCAAATCGACCGCGAGATCGCCGCCGACCAGAAAAAACTCAACAACGGCCTCCACGACCAGAACAGCTTCGACGACGACGACGACAGCGATATGGAGGAAGAAACAATGTTAATTTACGGTCCTGTGCCACAAATCGTCACCAACGACTTGAAAAGTCTCGACGAAATGGTAAGTTTTACAGTCGATCGATAAGCGACGTCGCGACACCCGGAACCGCCGCAATTACACAATTGTACAGCCGACGGCGGAAAAAATGGACTTTTCTTCTCTATCGGTTAATGAGGTTAGGTTAGATGCGCTATTGACCCCGTATCTCCTCCAACGGGGACGGCTTATCTTGCGATGCACTTCCGGCTAGTCTTTTGACTAATTACGGTGGTAAATTATGGGCTGGTGTCGTGAACAGCCTTCGGGAAATATTGACTATTACGTTAACAATAACACGACTCGAGTGTGCTAATTACCACGCAAATATTTGATAAATTCGCTAATTTATTGATACGATATCGGCGCTGGTAAATTACGCAAAAAACCGCCTAACAAAACACCCACAGAAATTGCAAGTTAAGTAATTAAGCCGATGAAACCGGCCAAAAAATGTTTATTGTTTATAGGGGTGACATTCTTTACGATGGTGACTGTGTTTATAGGGGTGACATTCTTTATGATGGTGACTGTACACAATAAAAACAAAAAATATATGTTTTTTTGTGGACTCTCTGAAAATTGAAAGAGAGAAAAGCCAGTAAATAATACAAAAGGTTCAAGTGCTCGCGATAAAATGTGTTTTATTAATTATCCTCTACGTTTTCCAAGTCATGTACGCCGCTCCTACGTAAGCGCATTATCTCAAATATTGAAATCTCCTGTCAAACTTTGATAAATCGTCCCAAGTTTGAGACAAAATCGCTTCGATTTAATTCGCTTTCGACAGGTTCTGTCATTGTTGGTTGGCGTGGTCAAGACCCACGCAGAAATTCTTCTAGTTGGACGTTTAAGTTAAAATCTGTGGTCACCACCTTGTTACTTTCAATGATAATAATAATTTCACCTACACATTGCATATATTTTTTCTCCATCATCTCAAGGCCACTTTCGTTGGAAAATTCGTTTAATAAAATAATAATAACGATGTGCACGATCGGAGTGAAAGCGAGTTTAATTTATTAAATGCATATCCCGGTGTGCAAATGCAATATTGTTTCGAAACGCATATGCAGGATTCCTGCACAATCTAGACGGCTGGGTACGGGAACGCGAAAAATCAAGCGGGCGTGTAGGCAGCCACAGCTGGGCTTGATCTGATTACCTTCGACTGGCTTTTCCGACAAGAATTCGCAATTATTCATAGCGGGAAATGGAAATTCTACCGTTATCGATGTAAATAGTGATAACAGAAAGGGAAACGACAGTGACTAGATGATATTTCCGACTGACTCATCTATTTTCTTCTAACTCAAGTAAATTAATTTCGTTTTGATTCATTCGATTAATTAATTAATTACGTGACGTCAGGCGCCCAAACGAGGCGCACTTGATGCGTACACACACAGGAATGTGTCTGTCTCTCATCCTCAATTGAATTGCATAAAAAGAAGTCATTGAAACTAATGTAGATCGCCGGCTAAATAATGACATTAGAGTGCCTTGCACCGGTTCTAGTTGAATAAATGTTTCACTCTTGTAAATAATATTTAATTTAATTTAAGTACAAGTAATCGGCGATAATTTCATATTCAGTAAGCGCTGTATTTAATACGATTGCTAATTTCCGGTCGAACGTAATTAAAATTCTGCGGATTAGACGTGGGATTAATAGATTGACGACAAAGCTGAAATTTAATTAATCATTTTGTCAACGAGATGAATTAATTAATTATAATTTTGAGAAAGGGATTATTTATTTTATTCAATCTCCATAATCCAATTAGCAAAAATTTTCGAAGTAAAAAAGTTTTCGCTGGATTTTTAAAGTGGTTGGCAATGCTAGAGAATTAATATCGAGTCCAGTGAATAATAAAGTGGCTCTTATCTCAATTTTTCTAAATCGTGTCAATGTCGTTCACAAATTTACGTAAATTTTATCATAAGGAATGAATTGCAGAAAAAAACAGATTAATCAAAGAAAGGATTATCTCGAAATCAAACTTAAAAATAAAATAAATAACCCACTTGGCATAAGTGGATATTTACAATTAAAACCATAAAACAAAAAAAAAGATAGAAATCAATCGATCAATAAAAATAACGAATATTGGAATAATGCACGATTTTAATCAGTTTTTAATAATTGTAAACACATCAAGTGACCGATGTTCGGACACTTCAAATTCAAATTTTATGAAACTTGCTAAAAAACAGTTAAAAACACAATCAGATTAGATAAATTAAGGCCTAGTTATAACATTAAATAATTTCTTATGAAAATTTGAGAAACAGCGTTACGTAGGAGTCAATTTGTGCATTTTTACGATCGATTATTGATTTTATAGAAAATTGCTTCCAGCCATGACGCGATAATTGATGAGGTTTGGCCACAACTTTCAAAACAAACACTTTACCTCACTTGAGAAAAAAAATCATTAGAATTTACTTTCTCGTCCGTTACTGAAAAATGCCCAAATGTTTGAGCCAAGTTATGAAAGCGACATTGTTTCTCCGTCCAATAATAATTGAGCAATAATCTTCACTTTCCTCCACTTAATTTGCGTATTTTTTCCCATTTCCTCGTCGGGAAAGTTGCATTAGCGCCGCATTTAAATACAATCCAAAATTTACCACTTGAATAACCGATGGCGGAAAAAATCGCGAGCGACGAAATCAATTAAATTGATTGGAAGTTTCACTTTCGTGTGTCGATTCCAGAACCTACCGACTAATAAGTCATAACGAGGAACAGTTAGGCTATTGTTTAAGTCGAGACAATTGAATGGTGGCTTGCTTAGTCGATTGTGACTTTCTATGTATGTTGATGAATGGGCTAAGAAGCAATGAAAAATGCGTGAGAAAAGGCCACCGTGATGCAATCGTTGTTGGTTTTTTTGGGGCGCCGCCGCTGATTTGGGAGACTCATTAGCGGGATGGTAATGAGATGGGTTCAAGAACCACGAGCTCAACGCGTTTTCGAAGCTGTCAAAAGCACACAAAGATGGTGTTTATCTTTTCTTAGAATTCGTGATTAACGAAAACTCATAAAGATTAGTTCAAATCAGAGATCAAGTGTTTACGTGCAGACTACGGAGATCTAAAGGTTAGGATACGAAACGACGTACAAATGAAACGTTACCGCTAAAGTCGCCAGAGTGCACTTGTCCATTACCGTCAAGTTTTCAGAAAAAAAATCGTTGTATTTGTATAACGGTTAGCACAAGGCTAACAAAAAAATACAGGCAGATGGAGCATAAAATTCTCAATAGAAGGACATAAACAAAATGCAAAAATTTTATCGTAAAGTATGTTTAAAAAAATTTCAAACTTTTACCAGTTTGCACTCGCCCCATATTTTTCAAAACGCTGGGAATACGGTTGAAGATACAAAAAAACTGTAAGGAACAAAGTTGTAGAGAATTAAATTTCCTACAAAAAAGTCCGCGAGACCATATCTCTATCTTCAACCATTTAGGCCCCAAAGGTTCAAAAACGCTCAAGTGACGGATTTGTTTCATTTTGCCGGTGGTCAAGTATTGCAAGTTAATTTACACCTAAACCCTTGATGATAGAAATATGGTGTCGCGGACTTTTTTGTAGAAAATTTAATTCTCTACAACTTTGTTCCTTACACTTTTTTTGTATCTTCAACCGTATTCGCAGTGTTCGCAAAAATATAAGGTGGAACGCAAATAATAATTCTAAGCGATAATTTTTTGTGCACCGTCTCATATTTATCAAAACGCTGGGAATACGGTTGAAGATACAAAAAAACTGTAAGGAACAAAGTTGTAGAGAATTAAATTTCCTACAAAAAAGTCCGCGAGACCATATCTCTATCTTCAACCATTTAGGCCCCAAAGTCGTTCAAAAGTGCTCAAGCGACGGATATGCTTCATTTTGCCGGTGGTCAAGTATTGCAAGTTAATTTACACCTAAACCCTTGATGATAGAAATATGGTGTCGCGGACTTTTTTGTAGAAAATTTAATTCTCTACAACTTTGTTCCTTACACTTTTTTTGTATCTTCAACCGTATTCGCAGCGTTCGCAAAAATATAAGATGGAACGCAAATAATAATTCTAAGGGATTATTTTTTGTGCATCGTCACATATTTATCAAAACGCTGGGAATACGGTTGAAGATACAAAAAAACTGTAAGGAACAAAGTTGTAGAGAATTAAATTTCCTACAAAAAAGTCCGCGAGACCATATCTCTATCTTCAACCATTTAGGCCCCAAAGTCGTTCAAAAGTGCTCAAGCGACGGATATGCTTCATTTTGCCGGTGGTCATGTATTCCAAGTTAATTTACACCTAAACCCTTGATGATAGAAATATGGTGTCGCGGACTTTTTTGTAGAAAATTTAATTCTCTACAACTTTGTTCTTTATACTTTTTTTGTATCTTCAGTCGTATTCGCAGCGTTCGCAAAAATATAAGATGGAACGCAAATAATAATTCTAAGCGATAATTTTTTGTGCATCGTCACATATTTATCAAAACGCTAGGAATACGGTTGAAGATACAAAAAAACTGTAAGGAACAAAGTTGTAGAGAATTAAATTTCCTACAAAAAAGTCCGCGACACCATACTTCTATCTTCTACAGTTTAGGTGTAAACTTAGTTTCCCTTACTTGACCACTGGTAAAATGAAACGAATACACGCTTGAGCGTCTTTGAACGTCTTTAGGGCCTAAACCGTTGAAGATAAAGATATGGTCTCGCGGACTTTTTTAAAGGAAATTTAATTCTCTGCAACTTTCTTCTTAACATTTTTCTTGTATCTTTAACCGTATTCGCAGCGTCTTGAAAAATACGAGGCGAAGCGCAAATTTTAAATATTTTTTTTCTGATTTTTCTTATGAAAATTTTAGTTGGCAGTTTTTGTCAGTTTGTTAAGAGTATAAAGCTGAACATTTCTGCTTTTTTCCAAGTATTTAGTGAATTGGTTGAATTTAAATTAATTTAAAACGATGTGACGCCGAAGCTGGAACTATATTTTTTGAGTACGATTTTGTACCACGTTTCGTCTCCTAAGTTATAGTCCTCCGTAGACTTACCTTTTATTTTAAAAAAACTTTCAATTAAGAAAAAATGATCAAAATCATTGGAAATTCCTGTACATTCTTATCTCCGGCGATTTATTTTTATTACCTAATGCGCAATTAGGGACAAGTCAAAAATTTAACAAGCATTTTTTCGCGAAATCAGCGAGAATCTCTATTTTGCAACCGCTTACTCACTCGTTAGAAATTGTATTCACGACCCTACATACATATTTGAATTGTTCTTTGTTCCAGGTCCGCGACTTGGTCGCAAAGTGCACTTGTCCAACCCAATTCCCCATGATCCGTGTCTCCGAAGGCAAATACCGAATCGGCGACACCAAAGTATTAATTTTCGTGAGGGTAAGTCCCCAAATTTAACCTCACAAAAAAAATAAACGAAAAAAATGCAGATACTTCGAAACCACGTAATGGTCCGAGTTGGCGGTGGATGGGACACTCTGTCCCATTATTTGGACAAACACGACCCATGTCGTTGTCGCTCGCAACACAGAACAACCCAAGGCGCCCGTCTGGTCAATAAACCAGGTGCCCCAGACTTACACGGTTCACACGTTTACTACGACCGTGCGCCAATCCCGACAATTGCAACTCCAAGCCACACCTCCAGCTCCGCCTCAACTCTAGGCCCACCAATGAACTCACTGAACCGGTCCCGGTCACGTTCACCGTCTTATTTGAACGACAGACGATCAGTTAGTCCAAACCTACCGCGCAAATCTTTAGTACCTCCCACTAGATCCAGAAGCCCCACCCCCAACTACACATCGTCACACCACGCCACGCTTAAAACTAAAGCCACGCCCACAACGTCACCAAAACACAAAAATCACGTCGCCTTGATACAAGTCCCCATTGAAAATCGGCTTAAATCCGAAACTTCGATCCAAATAAATGAAGATCAAAGTGATACGACGTCCGAAGTTTCGGACGAAGGTTACCGAAGTTTGGGCGCAATTCAGGACAAAACCAAAAAACGCCTCAGTCAAGACTCAGTCGATGATGCAGATTATAACGGTAACAAAACATAAAATAAAAAAATTCCCCAATAATTGTTTTTCTAGGAGAGCATCATATTGACAGTATTGACGACACAAACGACGTCGGTTTGCGTAAAACCTCCTACTCGCAGCGAATCTACGAGGAGGCCACGCCCAAGCCCCTCCCCAAATCGCGCGAGCCTAGTGTTGATCGCTCCACCCCTAAATCCTCCCCCAAGAAAATCCACGGTACGTGGAACGGCCGTCAGAAACAGGCACGTCCCACCCTTCAAATCGAGACTTTCAGTCCGCCCCTGCAAAGACACGCCCCCTCGAGGCGGAGCGAACGTCGCCATTCGTCGGCAAGCACATCGCCGACCAAAGGCGGGCTTAAAGAAGTTTTGATAAATACAGTAACGCAAATCGATGATGAAGCTTTAATGGCCCAACAAGTCCAAGAACTGCTAAAACAGTACACTTTTGATTTCAAGGACGAGGGGCGGTTTGTGAGAGGCGGCAGCGAAAGGATGTCCTACAGGAGTCCGAGGAAGGACTCACGGCCTGATAATAACCTATCTAGGATCCCCGCCCCCGTTTTGTAGACTTGGGGGATTTTCTAGGGTATTTTTTTACGACGGTTAGAGTAGAGTCCCTGTTTCGACCGTTTTGTTTTTGGTGCTAATTTGATGTGATGATTTTTCAAATTTTTATCATGTTGTTACGAGAAAAAATGCTCAATTTTTTTCGATTTGAACGGTTAGTTTTGAGAGGATACCACCAGTTTAGATTATATTTAAACACCCTGTATAACACTAATAATGGATTTAGTGCAACTTTTAACATGCTACTGGCAACTTATAGGTCTAATTATATTAATTTATACTTAATTTTGTATAAAACAACCATTAACATTTGATATTTTCTATTATACGTTTTTAATTAAAAAAAAAATAACTAATTTTATGATAATTCAGATTTTAGAATCTCGGTTCACACAAGTAGAAACCCTATTTCATACCATTGTATGCTTTTCTAAGGCAATAAATCGTAGATTTTAATTTATTCGACTTTATCTCCTCCCCGACATATACACTAAATAAAAAAATATTTTAATAAAAAAACAACAAATAATATTACATTAAACCCATTTTGTACCCATATACCAAAATAAATTATAGACTTTGATTTAACGGCTTTATTTTTCCCCCCTAAACGATTGAAGAAAATGCAAATTTATCATTTCTGCCAACTTTTTTTAATGGCATAGGCAACCAACAATACAACCAAACATGACTTGAGATAAAAAAACATTATTTTAGTATTTTTAATTGGATTCTTTACGAAGATAAAAAATTAAAAAATAAATTTAACTAAAATTATAGACAATTATGCATGCAACCAACAATTCTACAATCCTGGAGATTTTGTGATTAGTAAGATTTTATTCGTTATTTAAATAGTAAATAGCATCAAAGTATTACAAATGAATATATTCTGCAACCACTTGGAAAAAATATAATATACAGAGTGAGTCAATAGTACGTTTCTTTAATTTGTATAGTTATGCAACCAATAATACTGATTCCAGTTGACCATATCGGTAATCCTTAAAAAAATTCAAAATTAATCCACGATTACATTGTTTTGAGTATTGTCAAGTCAGTTTTGACATTTTTCTAAAATCTCATTATGGACTATTATTATTTAAGAGATAAAAAATGTTTTTAAAAATCAAACAAAATATCCAAGTGGGAAGTGCAATTAGTATTTTTGGTTGCATCTTAAGTCATGTCACAAAAAAACATTATTGACTCACCCTGTATATAAAAAAAATTAAACGTTTGTTCAATATCCCTATTCATTCAGATCTGAATTTTTTTAATAATACAACGCGAAATCGTTTTAAAATTCATATTCATTAATATTTGAACACTTTATGTCAAAATGACAAATCTCTGCGTGTATAATACTGTTCTTTCAGACGCTCTTTACTGGAGTATACTTCTCTACCTTGTGGCAGTTTTCTTATGTAAGATTTATTTTAGAAATTTTTCTTATAATAATCCCGATTTTTAGTGATTTGGGTACGATATTGTGTCCAATTTACAATTTTGTGTCCCTTTTCAAACACACAAATCCACTGTTCTTACATCCCTCAATACCCAAGTAATTCCTGCATTTGCGCTTCTTGTGCCATGAATAAGAATAACACTGGACTTTTTTGTTGCAAAAGGAAACACAAATTTTACGTCAAAATACATTGTTAGAGTAATAAAATAACCAACTATTCTACTTTTAAAAATAAATTAATGTTTTAATTTTTATTATTTTTTTTTTCACAAAACAGTGATAAACATTTAGTGCTGCAATGAACCGCCTTTAACGCTTGCAGCACTCAAGCCGATTGAATTTTTGACTTTTGAGCAGATGTCGCCCTGATCAATTCAGGTCCGTACTCGTCCTTTTCCATTCTTGCCAACCACTAGAGAATTGGCCGCAGATCAAAGGCGTGTGTATCCATCAGGCAATTTAATACGTCGCATGAATTTTACATAAGGAAAATATCAACACACTCGCGTTTCCCCATTTTACTTAATCCAGCTCACCTTTACGACACATTATGCATAGTAAACGATATAAAAGCGCCGTCAAAAGGCCACAAAAGGAAGCAGCGAGCTTTAACACGATTGAAATGTTCCTTCTATTCTTCGAAAATCAATTATTTCGGGCACTTTGTGCCACTGATTCGATTATAAGGAGCGTTTTAATTTTTTTTTTTCTGTACAGGAGGCGACGAAATTTTAGTATAACGAGACGAAGTTTTTTAATCAAGATCGGTGAAAAGGATTAATTCGGGTTTTAATCGAGTTTTCTTTGACGGTATTGAAATTTTTCAAACGAATTAAAGAAAAACCGACCTTTCGCTGGTAATTAACACGGAAGGTAACGAAAATTCGGCGAGGGATGGAATAATTTATAGCGAGTTCGTTACGGGAAAATCGGGAGGAAAATATGTTATGCAAATTGACACATTCGATGCAGAAATAAAAAAAAATCACTCTTATTTTCATTTCAAATAAATTACGCAAAATCAACGATATTTACTATTTTTTATTCAACAGTTTGTTGTCGGATCAAAGACGTTTTAACTTATAATAATATAACGTTAAATTTATTTAAGCTGTTTACTTTAAAACAAGTCTTTCTTTATTTTTTTCCACATAAGGGTGACCCAAGAGTGTATAAATCGCTCTATAACTTTTTTGCTGTTTGAATTATTGCTATGACGTTTTTATTATCCCATAGATTTACTAAAAGTCCACAAACTATAAATGTTTTTATCATACACAGGGTGTTGTATACAGTGGTGAACCAAAGTTACAAGAAAATCTGTTAGCCTAGAATCTGATAAGTCACATGGTAATTTATTTTTTGTGGCAAAAAAACGTTAGTAATCTAATTATTACTTGATACATAAATGAATTTACTCATCAAGAATTAATAATAAAATAAATAAAAAAAGAAATTTTTTTGAACACTTCAAAAATATATAGTGTTCCATTTGACAAAAATGAGTTTTTCAACTTCTTGCGTTTTGGAACACTCTGTACATTATCTGCGTATTTCAAGTAAAAGTCGACTATTTGCTTAAACTACAGGTATTTCTAGGCTTTTCTAGTGCAAATTTGTCGGAAAATATTCATAGGCGACTTTGCAGTAATTTTTCAAAATTTTTCTTTTTATAACTAAAAGTTAAATAATTCCGAAACGGTACGAGATAGACCTATAAGAGTTTATACAAAGTTTTATTATTTTTTCACGTAGAAACTAATTATGCACAATATAAAAGGTGTTCCATTAAAAAAATATAACTTGGTTCACCACCCTGTATATAACACCCTGTGTAAAATAAAAATATTTTTATTTTGTGGACTTTAAATCAATCTATCGGATAATAAATACAGCATGGCAATATTTCAAATAGCAAAAAAGTTATAGACCGATGACACATCCTTGGGTCACCCTGTACGTATCTTATTTATTCTATTTTTTATGCAAATATTATTTATTATTATGTTGGCAAACAAACTAATTCACTTTTGTTACACCAGACTGCACTATTATATTAATACAAGCAAATATTTAAATTAGATACTAGATAGCGACCCAAATGACACAATTCTACACAATAATTTTTTTTTCAAATAATTTACGTAGCCAATAAAATAACTTTACGAAAAATTCACTAATGTTTACTAAATAAAAAAACATATCTTGCACAAACTTACAAAAATAAAATGCAACGAAAAAAACACTCTACGTGTATTTTGTGTGGCGTTTTGTTCTTCTAGTAAGGCTGGTCATCTTACGTGAATCACAAACTTATTAGAAAAAATATAAAAAATCGTAGACTCACCCTGTATATGCCATACTTTTATAAAACAAGAAATGACGTTTTATGTCACATGTAAGTATGATTAGGAACAGTTTCGTCCAATTAATTTAATTGGAGAAATACGTATGTAATAAATTAAGTCAAAATATTTTATACAACAAAAGTATACTGAGAAATCGAATCAAATAAAACTTTCTCGAGTTCCTTATTTTTCTGGCTTTAATCTAGTCTGGTCAAAGTTATTTGACTTTTCTTCTTCACGGCCATCTCATTTAATTAAAAAAAAAATAGATAACTCCTAACTCAAAAACGTTATTTATAAACGAGATAAACAAACATAATTAACTAATCACAAGAGACATAACAGTACCTAACTGTGTTTGAACGAAGAATTATCACAATAAACCTTGTTGATTATTTGTGTTATTTGCACAAATAACTTTCTTTTCTCATCATTACATCACTCGAATGTTTCCAAGTTTTGGACCATTTTTAGGTGGAGCAGGCCAGAGGTTATCACTGCTCCACAAGTGGTCTGCGGTTCCTTCTCATTTAAGCAACAAATAAAACCAAAAAAGTGGACTTTGCCCCCGAAACCCCCAATCACGTGTCATTTAAACACGTTTAAAAAAATGTTATTATTAGGGGAAACCGGGCGCATGTCGATGCGATTATCTCTAAATTACTAGCTGGCGGCCCCAATTAACTAATTCGCCTCCGATTGGAAAATCATGTCAAGTTCAGTGAGTGTCAATATTGTTATTTATTTACGCCTTTTGTAAAAACTTAATTGTCTCGCATTTGCTGGACCAAATCCAAAGATCAAAGTCTCTTTAGTGGCAACTAAACTATATAGTTTTAAACAAACGTTTTATCATCGATTAACCGGTTCAAACAAGAAATTTTCGTCGTCTTGGGCTAGGTAGTGGTTCGCAATTTTGAAATCCCATAATCATTGTCATCGTCGTAATAACAAGATAAAGAAATGAATTATTTCAGTGTCGAACGTCACGAAAAATTTATCAAATTCTTTTATTGTAATGCGAAAGTAAACAAAATTTTGTCGGATGATGTTTGCATAATGCGTCACATTTGTTTTCTTCAGGTTGACAGCAATGTCACTGACTGTGTGCTTATGAACTTGCGACCTTCGAATGTTATAAATATTCGCTCTTGAGCAATTATTTTACTCCAGTTTTAAATTTATAACAACTGATCTTACGACGGATTCGCATTTTGCGCATCAAAATTTGAAGATTCTATCAGCTATCTATAAAAACTATAAAAATGACATTTTTCAATAAGATATGATGAGATCTCTCGTTGAAACTATAAATTGGATTAGTTATTATTTTCTTGTGCATGAATAATTTACAACAACTAATTTGAGAGAAAATGCGACGTTGTAATTTTTATAGTTTTGAAACAGCAAGTACGCAGTTTTATGAAAAACTGACAAAAACTATCAACACGTTGTTGAAGTAATTAGATGAAGAAACACGTCATAATAAGATAAACACAAGAAATCTGCGAAAAATGCTTGGGACGTATCATGGCGAAGTTTTATGATCCACTCTGTATATTTTAATTCCATCGTATGGCCGGTTGCATAACTCCAACGCATTAACATTGTGTTTTAAAAGTAAAATCCAAGCAAAAACCGATACGAAACAACTTATAAACTAGCACTTACCTCTTTTAATCCTGATTTTGAGTGAATTTTGGCGCAAAATTTGATCAGTTTTCGCAAAAAGCTCCGAAACCGCTCCAAGCCCACAAAAGGTTGAATGACTCGGAAATAAACACAAAATCACCCGACAATCGTCATTTTGTCCAAAACCCGTTACATTTAGATAAAAAATTAGAACACATGTCAATGAAGTGTCAATCAAATTTTCGCAAAAACTGTAATTCGCACCACCGGTATTGCGCGTTCACTGACCTCACGAAAATTTATCACAAAGTCAATTAATTCGGATTTATCGCAAAATTCCGGCCGAATTTTCACCCAAATCGGTCCCGGGACCGTTGATTTGTAAAACACGCACGGAATTGGGGCGAAAATCGGCCAAAAATTGCACTTTTCACTTGGAAAAACTTGGGAAAAAACGGCGTTGTCTGAGAAGGCAAAGGAACTAGGGGTGCCAACCCAAAAACAAGATTATTGAATTGGCACCTGTAATGTCGGTAATAATAATAATTAAAAATTATTAATCAGTTGTGGTTATTATAAATCGTGGTCAAATTTGCATTTGATAATTGCGTCTTTACGATTTTTTCTATTAATGAGTGTAGATTCCATTTCAATTATATAAAAATTCCAAGGTCATTTCTGTCACATTGTCACGCTCCTGCTTTAAAGTGGAATTTTTCGCAGCGTTTTGCTCGCGTAATGCAAGCGAAATGGATTTTTCATCAAAAGAAAACAAGCAATTTGTTGTTCGTTTCGTTATTTCCTTTTTGTGAGAGCGCCTTTCGCATCGGATGCACACGCCGGAAATGAGCAATGAAAATCGCTCTGACCGGCGAATATAAATAAATAAATTTACTACACAATTATAGTAAGACGTTCATTAATGAAGTTATCACCAGACTTAATTAAAATTAATTCGTAATACGATTTGTAAAACGGAGAATCCTATCTTATCAGCCAACTTGACCCCATGATGCAAGTTTTGGGTCAACTGGATTTGTGCTCGATTTTCGCGTTTTTGGCGCGAAAATTGAATTTTGCATGTCGGACACGCATGATAAGGCTGTGACCCGCGAAATGGACGCAAATTCGAGGCGTTTTTTCAGAGCGCTCGTGCGATTTGATAACGAATTAGATGTGATAAACGTGCGCTCAATTTCCTGGAGGATTTTTGGCGAATTCAGGTCTGGACCACGAAAATTCTGATGCAAGAACTGGAATTGCGGTATAAGCAAAAAGTGGAGATATTGAAAAATGTTAGATAATGACATGTTCGTGCAATCTTTTTTTTAAATTAATGTGATTAAAGGATGTCTCAATAATTCATTAGGCGATAAAAGTCTTAATTGAAAAAATACAATTTTGTTCCAAAAAAATTAAAGGAATTACTTGCAATAATTCTGCAGTCGTCATCATGGCACATGTTGCAACTTTTATTGTTATTAACATTTGGCGAAGAAAAATATTATTAAAACTAGAATTATTTTTTTGTTAAACGAACAACAACAAAACATACTGTTTATTTTTTTTTAATTGAAAAATAAAGCCCTTAGCATATTTTGTTAACTTTTTAAATGTTTTTTAAGTGTTTACCAAATGCTTTTATTTATTTTAACGTTGTAAATTGAAGTTGAAGAATTAATCAAACACAAAATTATCGCCAAAAAATTAACATAATTGGTTATGTAGAAAGCAGTTCTGTCTGGTTCGTGTAAATTCCGTCTGGAAAGCACTTCTGCTTGACCCAACTGAATCATACTATCGAAAATCAAAGTCCAGTTGTTAAAAAAATGTAATTATTAATAGTATTTTTGGGCAAAAAATTGATACGAGGAAACTAGAAGTGATTAAAATACAACAGCCTAGTGTAGTAATTAGCGATAGAAGAGTCTGATGAAACTTCTATTGATTAAAACTCATTTCAAACGTTACTTGCGAAATCATAATTTGCCAATTTTCCCACAATCACACATTTTCCTCGCTTTGTTGTCCGATATTGAAGCACTATTTTTATTTTCTTTGGTTTATTTTTAAAAACAATTCGGTATTTATAAAACTTTTGACCTCGCTTAATTTCCATTTCAAACTTTTGTCATGTGTTGCTTTCATTACCCGAACCGTTACCCAATTATTGTCTTTCAATTTGAATTCCGAAATTTTCGAGTTTTATCAAAATATCGCAATAATAATTTAATCCATGTTATTTTTACGCGGCGGTTTTATAGAAAGAAAGTGATTGCTTTCGAAACAATAATAATAATAAGACGATCATCCACAAATAAAATTTCCCGTCGTTAAAAATTTACGTTACGGGAAAATGTTTCAGGAGGCAGATGTTTGAGTCGTTTGTCATTTTGTACGTAATAATGGCAATAAAACAATTGACGAGAGTAGGCTTCCAGGAGATGAGACTTTTGTTTATACGCGGGAGGAATGAGACAGTTTCCGGTACTAAAAAACCGCAAAGTGCGTTTTTGAAAAATTTGTTTTTTTTGGGCAATTACGGCTTGGGGAAAATATTTATTTACTGTTATCAGATGCGTGACATAATACTGTCAGTGATAAGAACTACGACTGCGATTATAAATCAGTTTATCAATGAAAATGTAATTCAAATCAGGCAATTTTTTTCAGCTCGAATCTAATGATTTTTTTCAAGTGGAAATGCCATGTTTTATAATTATTTGCAATTTTCAATCTATTTTTTCTATTTGTTTAGGCTGCGGTGACTTCTACTTTAACACAATGGTGTCATTTTTGGCAATTTTGTGTTAATATTTGCATAATTGCGAAAAACAAACGACAAAATGCAAAGTACAAAGTGTATAATTCATATTTATTTTGAAAGAGAAATGTTATAACAAGTGAAAACTTGAACAAACAATTTTATTCCCTGTCTCTGACAACATCCGGACTACGGAGGACTATAACTTAGGAACCGAGATACGAAATCATAGGATTTTCTGACCCCAAAAAAAAAATAGTACGGGCGTTTCGAGCCAAATCATTTTAAATTATTTTTTTTTAATAAAAAATGAAGAAATGCTGAACTTTTCACTCTTAATTAAAACTGACGACTAACATATTCAGAAAAAAATATTTAAAATTTGCGCTTCGTTCCGTATTTTTCAAGACGTTGCGAATACGGTTAATGATATAAGAAAAATGTTAGAAAGAAAGTTGTAGAGAATTAAATTTTCTTTAAAAAAGTCCGCGACACTGTATCTCTACCATCAGTAGTTTAGGCCCGAAAGACGTTCAAAGACGTTCAAGAGACGGATTCGTTTCACTTTACTGGTGGTCAAGTAACGAAAAATTAATTTATACCCAAACCTTTGAAGATAAAGCTATGGTGTCGCAGACTTTTTTATAGGAAATTTAATTCTCTACAACTTTGTTCCTAAGACTTTTTTTGTATCTTCAACCGTATTACCAGCGTTTTGATAAATATGCGACGATGCGCAAAAAATTATCGCTTGAATAATCAATTTGCGTTCCACCTTATATTTTTGCGAACGCTGCGAATATGGTTCAAGATACAAAAAAAGCGTAAAGAACAAAGTTGTAGAGAATTAAATTTTCTGCAAAAAAGTTCGAGACATTATGTTTCTATCTGCAACGGTTTAGGTGTAAATTAACTTGCAATACTTGACCACCGGCAAAATGAAGCAAATCCGTCACTTGGGCGTCTTTGAACGACTTTCGGGCCTAAATGGTTGAAGATAGCGATATGGTCTCGCGGGCTTTTTTGTAGGAAATTTAATTCTCTACAACTTTCTCCCTAACGTTTTTCTTGTATCTATAACCGTATTCGCAACGTTTTGAAAAATATGGGACAGTGTGCAAATTGGTAAAATTTTGTTTTTTTTTTAAATACAGTTTATGATAAAATTTTTCCATTATGTTTAAGTCTTACTATTGAAAATTTAATGCTCTATCTGCCTGTAGTTTTTTGTTTGCAATGTGTTAACCGTTACACAAATACGACCATTTTTTTAAACTAATAAGACAGTAGGGGAACAACTGCGCTCTCTAGCGACAATAACGAAATTATCGAGGACGGAACGTTTTATTTGTACGTTCCATATCCTAACTTTTTGATATCCGTATTATAAACCAAAAAAATATATTTATATAATTTTTTTGAAAAACTGCAGAATTTTGAGCTTTATTCTGAAACGAGAAAATAATAAGAAAAAACATTTATTCTAGTAAGTCATTTGTCCCAAAATTCGGCCACGTGCCTTAATAGATTGCTTTCTGAAACTTATACTTTAAAAATTCAATTTATATTTAAACACATTCACTTTGGTGTGTTTGACGTTTTGATTTATTTGCAGGTTCACCACTCCTTAAAAAAAATACTTACATGCAACGTTACTCGATTAGAGCGCGTTTTTCGTTCTTACACCACCAAATAAAATAAAAAATTCGTTAACGCGACTTGCTGAAAAATTTGATTAATGTCTTCTCCTCTGACAAGAATCATTTATTCATTCCTTATCGCATCCATCGTTGTGATATCTGGAGGCATCGAAGCCAATAATTCTTTTTCGAAATTCATTTAGATCGTCGTCGACGGTTAAATTCTCACAGTCGATCGAATAGGGTGGGCGCTTATCAATCATTGCAGGCATTATTTTGTATTAACGCAAGAGTAAACTTTTAGCGGAAATGCGGCAAGGATACGACTTAATCCAGCGGGGATTAAGCGGTTACTTCATAAAAAAACATAATTGGGTGATACGGAGCTTAGAGAGCTTATTGACAGCAAAAATGCGCTATTTCAGGCAAATAAACAAGTTTAAAGTGCGCCGATGGTCGCGATGACCTCTGACAAGAAAATTTTTTAATTGGGAAAAACAGCCGTTTCATTATGCAAAATTCAGTCCGATTGCATCAAATTTGCACCAAGCTAGAAGGCTGTGACAAACAAACAGCCTACTATAACTAATTTTGGTAAAACTGTGCTGAAAAAGGCGAAATCTATTTTATGGAAAATAAAAAAGTGCAATAAACTCCACAACAGGTTTTATGAGTTTACGAATTGCAGTTTTTCGCGCGAAGAATCATTGAACCACGTTTAGTTACTAATTTTATTCAAAATTTTCCTTCCTATTTTTAAATCATATTTTCTAAGAACAATTTTACGTTTGAACATGCACATCATTTTTAAACGAAATACAGTGTTATTTACGTAAAATGTCCAGCCTTCTGAAAAAAATACAGGGTGAGTTTGCTTTATTTACTAGGCTTAAAATGTTACCAATAAAAAAAACTTTATATTTTCCTCTATGTACGTGAATTTTTTTCACTATTTTCCTACCCTTTTAATTTTTATGTAAAAAATTGTAGTAACTAGTACATAATTGTTTTATTTGTTTCATTTATAAACTTAAAAAAAAAAATAATGACCTCTTCATAAAATCTTGCGGGACAATTTTTCTAACAAAATAGCAAAATTTTTGTTTTATTTTTTTTTGATTTTTTTTTGTGGAAAAATTTGGTAACATAACTGAGTTTTTGGATAAAGGACGTGCAGTATGTTTGAACAATGCAACAAATTTTGTTTTTTTTGGTAATTTTTAGACCTCATTAGCCAATTCTAGTAATCACAAAAAGAAAAAATTCCTAAGCATGATTTTTTGATTAAAATATCAATGAACCCGGAAATTAACTTCAATTTTAGACATTCGGTTTAAAATTTTATAAAATAACAACATTCCTTTAATTCTAAATTCTTATTCCTTGCTTTTTCACTATAGATCATAATTCTGCCAACATTAAAAATAATCAAGTTCCACAAAACATAAAATTTATTTTTTTTCAAAGTACCGTAAAGATCTTCCGATGTGTAATAAGTTTATTTCAAGCCAACATTTGGTCCATAAATAAATTTCAGGGTCGTCGCAGTCTATTGTAATTGTTGCAAATGACAGAATGTAAACAATGCGCATTTCGTTACAACTGCAACACTTTTATCCCAAATTTTATACGAGGTGTGTCATCAATGAAAGTCTCAGCACTCTCATCTTGACGTCTATTGACTTTACAAATTTCCCCGAATCATAATAATGAAATCTTAGCACACAATCGTGATGCTATTATATTCATCCGTTATTACATAAAACGTTGACATTGAGAATAAATTGCCACCTCATCGTACACACGTCATAAATATGACGCAATTTTTTGAAACCAGATTATGGCTTTATTTAGCTTTTAATGGAATTTTTTTATGACTATTTGCAGATTTATTGTATATTTTTATCACACCAAACGAAGGTTTCTTTTATTACCCTTGTAATTAGTTGCCATTGAGAATTAATTATTATCGATTTCGCATCACAACACTATAAACACGATTATTGTTCCAGGTATTTGGCCAGCAATGGCCCACTCAGATTTATGATAAGATTATCACACACCCACCTGAAGTTACGTAAAAACGTAAAATTTTTCTTACGAAAATTAAGCAAAATTAACACAAAATATTTTGTTTTTGACTGAACGAGTTGGAAAAATCAAATTCCCTCAGGCCACCTTACCCGAACTTACCCTACATTTATAATTAAGACGCAGGGCGCGCACATTATTAATATTTCAAACGAAAGTGAAATACAAAAAAAAACAAATTTAAACATTATAAACACGAATATTGTCCAGGTATTTGGCCACTCAGATTTATGATAAGATTATCACACACCCACCTGAAGTTACGTAAAAACGTAAAATTTTTCTTACGAAAATTAAGCAAAATTAACACAAAATATTCTGTTTTTGACTGAACGGGTTTGAAAAATCAAGTTCCCTCAGGCTACCTTACCCGAACTTACCCTACATTTCTAATTAATACGCAGAGGGCGGACATTGCTAATATTTCAAACGAAAGTGAAATACAGAAAAACAAATTTAAACATTATAAACACGATTATTGTCCAGGTATTTGGCCAGCATGGCCCACTCAGATTTATGATAAGATTATCACACACCCACCAAAGTTACGTAAAAACATTGTAAAAATTTTCTTATAAAAAGTAAGCAAAATTAACACAAAATATTTTGTTTTTGACTGAACGAGTTTGAAAAATCAAATTCCCTCAGGCCACTTTACCCGAACTTACCCTACATTTCTAATTAAGACGCAGAGCGCGCACATTATTAATATTTCAAACGAAAGTGAAATACAGAAAAACAAATTTAAACATTATAAACACGATTATTGTCCAGGTATTTGGCCAGCATGGCCCACTCAGATTTATGATAAGATTATCACACACCCACCTGAAGTTACGTAAAAACATTGTAAATTTTTTTTATGAAAATTAAGCAAAATTAACACAAAATATTTTGTTTTTGACTGAACGAGTTGGAAAAATCAAATTCTCCCAGGCCACCTTACCCGAACTTACCCTACATTTTTAATTAAAACGCAGGGCGCGCACTTATTAATATTTCAAACGAAAGTGAAATACAAAAAAACAAATTTAAACATTATAAACACGATTATTGTCCGGGTATTTGGCCAGCATGGCCCACTCAGATTTATGATAAGATTACCACATACCCACCTGAAGTTACGTAAAAACATTGTAAATTTTTTTAAGGAAAATTAAGCAAAATTAACACAAAATATACTGTTTTTGATTGAACGAGTTTGAAAAATCAAATTCCCTCAGGCCACCTTACCCGAACTTACCCTACATTCCTAATTAATACGCAGAGCGCGCACATTATTAATATTTCACAGGAAAGTGAAATACAGCAAAACAAATTTAATTAATAAACTGTTGAGACTAGAAATAAGTCTTCCCAAACACAGTTATAAATTTCGAGCATTTATTTTACTATTTATAGCGCCCCACTTAAGTGTGAAATTGCGAAATACGGGGATTTTAAACAATGTGAACTAAAACATGACAATTATTAAACTGTTTGTTTAGATTTTATAAATTTAGACAAAAATTGGAGCAAATTATTTCTGATGAATCACCCACTATCCACTACTATCTTTGAAGATAATAAATAAGATAATACATCACAATAGTTAAGAAATAATTCAGGCGCCTAGAGAGCTTCAAACAAGCATAAACATGTATATCTTGCGCAAGATTATTTCACGTCCCTTATTAACGAACTTCAAACATGTTACTACCTGCATCTACCAAAGCCTTCTTTTTTTTGCCTTTGACGTGCATTTAAATCACCTAGACTAAGTCGCTTGCAATTTCTTGCTTCATTATTGTTTATTTTATTTTCAGAAAAAAGTAAAAAACAGTGAAATTGTTCCAACAAAGAATTGCACTCAAAGTCTCTATTTACTCAACTTAATTGCGTTTGTCTATTAATTACCATCTTGCAGCAAACGCAAAATTTCACGCTGAACTTTGCCCAATAATTTTTTAATGCTTCAAATAATCGCGTGATTTTTGCCAAAAAAACTGTTTGTCAAAGACAGATGTCAATTAAGCCACCAATAATATTTGCAAACACTTGACACGTGCCGTAAAATAAATTTTTGCAGATGGCGGAAATCCGCAACACACTTAAATTTTTTCTTTAACAATGACTATTAACTACGATCTAGTGGGCGTGAGGGCCAAAAAACCATCAGTCATTTGTTTATATTCCAAAATTTAATTGATGCTTGAATCACCATGACGCAAAGCCAACTAGGATGTGCCCCAAATTTGAAACCCAAAATTTGATTTTTTACCATTTCATTTTGCAAAAAATAAAAAATCAACCAATGACGATTGAGCATGCACGAGACCTACCATATAACCCGAACCGCACCGTTCAGTCATCACAGTTATCAGAGCAGGCTGCGCGCAACAATCGAACATCAGCCGCGTATTTGATCGCAGTGAGCGTGTTATTTTTTTCAAAATGAAAACCATCACATTTTGTTTTTTCGTTGTGTTGGTGATGAGTGTGCAAAATGTTTTCGCGGGACCGCGATACAGGTAAGCCGCCAACTGCGATTTTTCGGAATTGGGTGCAATTTGGGGTTTTAGGCTCAAGCGCGTGTCCGATGCCCATTTGGCCGATCTTCAGTCCCGAATAGCGCTGAATAATAAGTTGAAGGGGGTTTCGGTGACCATGCCTGTGGGGGGCGGCCGGATTGATCCAGGAAGAATGTAAGTTTTTTTTTTTTTTGGGAGAGAGTTAGTTTTTAATTTGGTTTATTTTATTAGAGGCCGCAGGCGGCGCTCGCAAACGAGATTCCTGGACGTTCTCTTCAACCAATCGGAGGAAGATAAGGGTGACCCGGTTGAGTTGACCGACTACGAAAATTTAATCCAGAGATTACTGAACTTGGAATAATTCGTTTTGTGATTTTGTGTGACATGAATGGTTGAATCGGAATGAAATTACATAAAAAGCAGTATTATGTTATACTTATCTTATTCTAGTCCTAGATAGGTAATTTATTTTTTTACTCTTATTTATTAACTTAATTTAAATGAAGTGTCTGTAAATATGTTTTGCTATTTTGTATTGTTTTTGCATAAGTAAAAGACTTATCATCGAATTTGTGTTTTTTACCCAACTTCACGCACCAAGTGTTGGTACCCGATGCACGTCAAGTGTTAGCTTCCGATGAACTAATTTCCACTATCGATTCATCCGAAAGCGCACACTCCCTGTATTTACGCCTCTGCTAGAAAAGGACGCCTTTATATGAAAACAACGGCGTGCGAGTGAGACACAAGACGTAGTCTTGCGCATTGCCAACTTAACTTTTTGTTAAAAAAGGATGGTCTTATCGCCGGTGGGTGTGTCAAAGTGAGAGAGGAGATAACCGATGTTTAAACTAAAATGGCGGCTGTCAACTGATCGGTATTTTGTTCTTCAATCATTCGAAAGTGAAAAATTTCCAAAAAGTCGGTGTTCTGGTGTGTTGGAGTGGCCGCAAAATGTGCAATATAACGTGAACGTGTCCGTTCTGGGCCCCTCTGTGCGTTTCCCGTGCTCCAGAGTGAAGGTTTCGAACAATGGCGGTTATAATACAGTGTGTGTTTGTTTTCGATTGATCCAGTGTGTTGATGTGTGCAATTGTCATTGATTTGTCTAATGATGAATACTGTCAATGCCGGCGACAACTTTTACGATTTCACCAATGAGGAAAATTCGGCCAAGTGGAAAGGAGTGCTCACCACCGCCTTGAAGCGGGTAAGGGGGCTGTGGTGGCCAAGTTTTTGAACCGGCAGTGTCAAGTGTGCGGTGAAAACACCGCGCCTGACACCTGTCAAAGTCTATCGATTTTTTGGAGCGATTTTTGAAATCGTGATTATTGATGCAATCGCGGTTTTAATTGGTGATTAATTGCAGTGGCAGTGCTGACGTCAATCGCCACTTAGACACTTCCGCGAATTTTGGAAAATTCAATTAGGAAATAGTTTTATTTCGTTTGACTAAAGTGACTTGTCATCATGATTTTCGAAACAGTTTGTAAACAGAGATTATTACAACCTGGAGAAATTCGTACAAAGGTTGTTCCAATCATGGCAAAGTTTCAAGGTCATTTAAATCAGCCAATGAACAATTATTTAAAACACGATATGAATTTTTGTCATTTTTTTGTTTGTGACAAATCAAGCAGAAGTACCACCGCTGTCACAAAAAAGTAACAGCATAACCACACTTAACCTATTTTGACGTTTTGAAAAGACATATTTGACGTTTGTGTCAAAATTTTGAGGTCCCTATTTTTTTGCCCGCCAAGAGACACAAATGAGAAAAAAAAATCAGTTTTTCGTCAGAATGGCCTGTGATTTCTAAATTAACTTGGTGACACTGTATAGTCAAGTCAGGTCAGGTCAGGTCAGTTTAGTTTTTCATTAGAATGACCTGTGATTTTTAAATTAAGTTGGTGACACTGTATGAACAGTGATATGGTAGAAATAGGGATTTTTAGTTGAAGCTTGTGTTTAAAATACTAGTACAACTCGAATGGCTTTGAAGCTACATATTGGTCAAAAAATAATGAAAAATTAGTACTTTAATTTTTTTTTATGTTATTTAACGTACGGTTTGATATTGTTTTTACTTGTATCCCAAGGCTTTTTACTACATCATTTACTCTTTTGCCAACGTAACTTCTGAATCAAGGGTTTTAAAATAGAATCTAAAGACTTGTGAAAAAAAAAAGAATAGCTTACTGGGAAACAATTGACGTCTATTCATGTCTATCACTGATTTATTATAATAATTGTAAATATTGGCAAAAAATGTTTTCCCAGTGAACCAATTTCGATAAAAAAACAGTGTAGGTAGTGAATGACGGCAACAAAAATGACGAAAAATGACGTAATTAAGTGGAACAATAAAAAAACACTTAATAAATATTTGAACAAAAAACTCGTATGAGAGCAGCATCCATTACAATCTACTCTTAATATTTTTAATTTGACAGTTCAGTCACAATTTATGAATGAAAACATACTGAACCAAAAGAAAAAAAATCATATAATTGATGTCATTTTTCAAAAAAAAACCTGAACAGGTTGTTTTTATTTTTTTAGATGCCAAATTTTGACATTATGGTGACATTTAGATGTCATTCATTTTTGAGTTGTGACGCCATTCTTAATTTTTTTTACTGTTTTAGATATAATACATTTGGTAATAAGAAAAAAAAAATAAAATAAAAAAATGATTACAATTAAATATAATTGGCTTTATCTTTTTTTCTCCACTTTTTTGTATTTTTCTTGCATACTAAGTATGAAAACACTTAATATGACACCTAAACACAAAAAATAAACAAAAAAAACATCACGTTTTTTTAAATATTTTATAATTTATGTAATACTTTTACTAATAATATAATAATATATTTTTTAATATAATATATAATATTAATATATTTATATAGTTTTTATTATATTATAATATTATATATTAACAACAGTTAAATATAATTGGTTTTATCGTTTTTTTCTTCACTTGTTTTATCATTCTTTTTTATTTTTCTTGCATACTTAGTATGAAAACACTTAATATGACACCTAAACACAAAAATAATCAAAAACATCACCTTTTTTAAAATATTATATAATTTATGTAATACTCTTACTAATAATATATATTTTTAATATAATATATAATATTAATATTAATATATTTATATATTTTTTATTATATCGTTACATTATATATTAATATATTTTTAATATTTTTTATTTTTTTATACTTACCAAAAAGATAAAAAGGTGTAGCAATTAAAAAAAGAAATACGACCTGTTCGAGGTTTTTTTGAAAAATATCTCATGAATTTTGTTCGTTATTTTGTAACAAATGGCTTATGCCTATGAAATTCAGTTGGCACCATTGTTTTTCAGGTGCTGGAGCAGGTGCACCCGTCTTTGGACGCCCGCGAAGATGCCCTCGAATACGTCGAAAACCTCTGTTTGCGCCTTCTGGCCATGCTCTGCGCCAAACCTAGTCCACACACAGTCCAGGTGGGCCTTTTACATTTTCAAAGCCAACTTTTTACTAGCCCTTTTCCAGGATGTTGAATATAGAGTACAAAGCACGTTTCCTACCCCCATCGATAAGTGGGCCTTGAAAGAGGCCCAAGGCGCCCTCGATCGAGGCAAAAAGAAGTCCGTTTTGCTGTTGCCAGTTGACAAAATTCACAGTTTATTACAAAAGGTAACTTGTAGAAAAAATCAAGTATGTATAACTGATTTATGCGATTTAGGAATTGCTATTGTACAAAGTCGACTCGACCGTCTCCCTCTTTCTAGTCGCTGTTTTGGAGTACATTTCGGCCGATATTTTAAAATTGGCGGGAAATTACGTGAAAAACATCAAACATTTCGAAATCACCTACCAGGATGTCCAGATTTCGATGAATGCGGATAAGGTAGGCCACTGTAATAATCACTAGCTAGATGTTTTTTATTTGACGAGTTAGGTTAGGATTAAAAAAAATGGAGAAGCTTTTCATTTTTTTGATTAACTTGCTTTTGCTTTCACGCTGCGTCACAGCCCACAGCCATGGTAGGTAGCCATGTTTTTAGTTATTTAATTTCTTTCAATGTGGCAGCATGTTTTTCTCCCTAGTTATAGAACTAGCCGCCAGAGACTTGTCATAGATGGGCTTGATTTTAGTTGCCGCTTGCACAGGTCACTATGATTTCCGCTTTTGCACACTTTATCTAGTCAGCGTCGGTCATTTCTTCACACTTTCGTATTTTTTATAGGCACTCATGGATATGTTCTATCAAGATGAAGGAGGGGGACCTGGTTTACCGACTGAGTCGCTTTTAGTGTCGTCGGCTCCGCGCACGAGTCTCACGTATGAGGAAGTCGTAAGAGAGTTAATAGCTTCGGAAAAAGCATACATCAAAGAACTACACATGTTGATCAAAGTGTTTCGGTAAGTCTCGGATTTGGTCGGGTCACGTGATGTGTGACGACTGTTGCAGCGAGGAAATTATCAAACTAAGCTCCGATTCGACCGAAATTGAACTGATTTTTTCGAACATTATGGATATTTACGAACTGACGTATACTCTATTGGGTAGTTTGGAGGACGTCATCGAGATGGCGCAAGACCAAATGTCGTACATTGGCAGCTGTTTCGAAGGTAACGCGATTTTGAAACTTGTAATTGCATAAATGAACCAATAATTGAGAATTACTAATTTTAAGATATGTTTAGATGGAAATTTTTATTTTTTAGCAGGTGTTTAGCATTTTATGGCCATTTCATGGCGGTTTTTTCCAGTCTGAGACATTTAATATTACTATGTTTGGTGTTTTTTGGTCGTAAATAAGTATATATTTTAATTTTTACAGCAGAGTTTAAAACTTATCTGGTTTTGCAGCGCGCTTACAAACCGATATATATTTTTATTGGCTATGAAAAAATATTGTTTTAAATAGGAATTGAGTGAATAAAAATAAGTTTGTGTTTTTATGGACGGAATAATTTATTTTTAGGTCCAACGTCACGTAATCAAATGGCTTCATACGAAAATAATTAATTTCGAAACGTTTGAAAAAAACAAAGAATAACTAATTTTTTCGAAACTTTCTTATGTCTTTTTATATCTTTTACGAAACTGTAGAACTCGCCAAACATTTATAAAAAAAAATCAAAATCAACACAATGTAATTTTTCTGAAAAAAAAGTATTGCATTTTATTTTTTTATGATCTCTAAGAAACAAAAATTGGTATAAATATTTTTTTAAGGTTATTGTTATTTACATATTCACGTTGTATGTAATAATTGTATTCGCAAATTAATCTACAAAATAAAAAAGTTTTGTCATTACTTTTGTCCAAGACTGTACGCAGCAAAAGCTTCTTTATTATTTTTTTTGTGAGGTTTTAATTTTGCAAAACATTTTAAATCTTCAACTTTGGGACCTTGCATTGATTTTGTACCGATTTTTCACGATTTCTAAGCAAAAAAATTTGTTAATTAATTTTTTTTGAGTTTATGTCACGAAAATAAAAAGTTTTTTAACCGTTTTTTCGGCTTGATTATGTAAATCTAGCCTCGTAATAGATTTTTACCTGCCATGTTGGTGATTTGTGGTATTTTATCAATAAAAAAAAGCTTGTTTTAATGAAAATTTTGAAAATTGATTGAACGATTAAGCTAAAAGTCGTTAATATTGCAATAGCTGGTTAAATTAAGGGTTCTAGAGGGTGTTTTTGTTATAACAATATCAAAATTATGAGCTATTTTTAAAGAATTTTTGTTAATATGTAAAAATTAATTTTTTGTGTACAGTACACAACAAAATCAATGTCACCCAAGAAATTGGTTTTAGAAGTATATTTGTACTAAAAAATCCTAATTAGTTTATGAAGTGTCAATTCGTGACAACAGTAAGTAAGACACACTGAATAAAATTGTGTAAGAACATTCGCTTTTATCGTCATGAATACAAAAAAATAAAAATAAAAAAATTACAAAAAAAATTCGTCTGATTCATTGACTTTATACAAAGTTAATATGTAGCAGATAATAAAGAATAATGGAAAGAATCTTCAAAGAAATAATTTATTTATTTTTTATTATGTATTTATTTATTTATATTTGCTGCAGTAATTTCGTCATAAATGACGAAAAACGTCAAAATTGTCCGACAAATTTACATATTGAGAAAATTGGTTTGGTTTATTTATAACAATTATATTTAGAGGTTGATAATAAATTTAATGAAACGAATGTTGCATTAAAAAAACAATTATAATTCACAATTTTTTACATATAAAAAATTTTTGTCTGTTTATTATGAGAAGCTTTATTTCATCTCGTAGAGTCTGTAATGGGCCTCATAGGCTAGTACACCTGAAAAAACAGATAATGTCTCACCTAGCAATAAAAATACATTTACATTCAGTTTTAACATTTTTTTTGAAATAAATCTGTGTTATTAAATCATTATAAAGCGAATTGCAACTTTTGATTTAATTATTACTTAAGCAAACGTCATAATTATAAACTATAGGCTATTTCAAAGTTATAACCACAAACAAAAAAATTACAAAATTTAAAAATTTCAACTAATTTTAATAATAAAATTACTTAATTACTCAAAGCTGTTTGCTATACCACTGATTAACTTGAAACTGTTAGCACTACGGGAACATGTAAATAATATTTATTCAAATTTTAATACAGAGCCGCATCATGTAACAATTTTTACATTTTTATATGTAATATTTTTTTCTGAAATAAAATTTGCAAAAACAAATGTGTGAGCTTATGGGTTGATTTACCGACACGACATTTTCAAAATAGTCAGGTGTACAATAAAATAGCAAAATCGGCCGTTGCTATAAGCAACCAAATTTTAGCGCGGCTAAAGCACACTTCGAATGGCGTTAAAAGTAGTTCGCGAAATGGCACGAGCGTAGCGAGTGCCATAAAAATATATTTACTTATAAAAAACTTCAGATGTAATTTTTTGTTGGCAGAGCTGGCCGAAGCCGCCGAATTCGACGTGTACATAAAATACGCGAAAGACGTAACCGCCCCCACATGTCGCTCCACCCTCAACAGCCTCCTCTCGCGCCCCGACGTCGAAAACGCGCTCATCTCAGCCGGTCAAGGCATGCGTCTCGCCCTCAAGTATTACCTGCCTGCGCTTCTAATGGGCCCCATCCGACACTGCTTCTCCTACATCGAATACATCACCATTTTACGGGGCCTGTCCGTGGCCCCCGAAGACCGCGAAACCCTCACCCAAGTCGAAGGCTTACTCAAACCCCTCCAAATCGAGCTCTCCCGGTGCGTCCCCTCCCCCGCCATGCTGCGCAGCTGCTCCACCCCCTTCCTCCAAGTGCGGGCGCGCCGACAAGCCGCCTTGGATAAACTGCACGAAATCGAGAAGAACGTCGAAAATTGGGACCCGAAGGATTTGGGACAGGTATTGATTTTTTATCCTGATGATGTATGTTATAATAGGCGAAACGTTGCGTAACAGTTGCTTAAAACGAGTTTGGATGAAAAATGTGCTAATTTTGTTCTCTTCGAGTGTTTAATTACCAAATAATTAATCACTATTTTGAAACATTTTGTAATCCAGAAAGTAAAAAAGTAACAACCCGCTAAAGTTGTTAAAAGCTCCTAAAAAGTCCATTTGATCGATTTTTTGATGTTTGATTTTTCAAATTTTTGCCGCGATTTTGGTCGATTCCGGATGTTCGGAGCATTTATCGAGCCATAACTCCGGAACTATTAAAGATAACCCCATGAAGTGTATTATCGTTGGAAAGCTCTTTAAATTATCTACCTTTCTCAAAAAAGATTATTGTTCTCCGACTAATAGTTTTTGAGAAAATTGCAAATAAAAGCAAAAATTGGTGAAATTTTAAAAAATTCATAACTAAAAAACTTTTGGGAATTTGGCCATTTTCTCGATGCCAATCGATTCCCCGGATCATTTTGCATAGGTATGGATAAAAATAGTTGCACTTTTTCGAATAGTATTGCCGTAATTTATTTTATTTTAATTTGGAAAATGGTGGATGCGCCGAATTATTTTTCAAAAAATTCATAACTCAAAAACTAAGAGTCGTAGAGCAATGCGGTTTGTTCCATTGAATTCAGCGGCTCATTTTCTGTATTATACCAACTTTTAACGAGATTTAAAATTTTCAATTTTTTTGCTCAAATTTCCTGAGTAAATACAACTTACCTTCAAAGAGGTGAAATTTTTTTTTAAACTCACTCCAGTAAATTTTTATGGACTTCTACATGTCTTAACAACCCACAAAAGTTGTTAAAAGTCCACAAAAAGTCCATATGTTCGATTTTTTGATGTTTGATTTTTTCAATTTTCGTCGCAAATTTTGTCGATTTTGGGTACCCGGAACATTTATCGAGCAATAGCTCCGGAACTATTAGAGATAACCCCATGAAGTGTATTATCGTTGGAAAGCTCTTTAATTTATCTATTTTTTTTCAAAAAAAATTATTGTTCTCCGACTAATAGTTTTCGAGCAAATTGCTGCTAAATGCAAAAATTGGTAAAATTTTTAAAAATTCATAACTAAAAAACTATTCGGAATTTGGCAATTTTCTCGATGCCAATCGATTCCCCGGATCATTTTGCATTGGTATGCATCAAAACAGTTCCACTTTTTCGAATAGTTTAGTCGTAATTGAGAAAATAAAAAAAATTAAAAAAAAGTTAACACCCCCCCCCCCCTTAAAATCGGTCAATTTTTAAAGTGTCTCTAAATGAAATAAAACCGATTCTATCTTATAGATTTTGATGTGCTCTTTCCGATCTAAAAAAGCGTTTTCTCCTAACTCTTTTAGTTTGGCCGTAATCGGCGTTTGAAAATTGAAAAATTTTTTGCGAGATATCGCCTTGAGTCCTATGCCATTTTGTAGAGTTTTTTATTCCGGTTATTCTCCATTTTTCCGTTTCTGGATAACTCTAATAGTTTCGCCGTAATTGGCGGTTGAAAATTGAAAAAAAGTGAAAATGGAAACCTTTTTTTGTGTTTTTCTCGGAAACTATAAGACTTAGAGCAACGAATAAAAAACCATCTGATAGCGCTTAATTTTATCTATTTTTTCGACTAAACCAGGAGTCGCTTTGGGCAACGGTTCCGGCTACAGAGGCGATCAAAGTTTTTCACTAAAAAAATTTATAAAAAAAACTAAAAGTTGTAGAGCAATGCGTTTTGTTCCATTGAATTCTACGGCTCATTTTACGTATTATATCAATTTTTCACGAGATTTAAAAGTTTCAATTTTTTTGCTCAAACCTGAGTAATACACTTACCTTCAAAGTGATAAAAAAAAATTTTAAACTCACTCCAGCAATTTTTTATGGACATCTATATGTCTTAACAACCCACTAAAGTTGTTAAAAGTCCACAGAAAGTTCATTTGATCGATTTTTTTATGTTTGAGTTTTTCAATTTTTGTCGCGATTTTGGCCGATTTCCGGTACCCAGAACAATTATCGAGCAATAACTCCGGAACTATTAGAGATAACCCCATGAAGTGTATTATCGTTGGAAAGCTCTTTGAATTATCTATTTTTACAAAAAAAATTATTGTTCTCCGACTAATAGTTTTCGAGCAAATTGCTGATAAATAAAAAAATTGGTAAAATTTAAAAAAATTTATAACTAAAAAACTATTCGGAATTTGGCAATTTTCTCGATGCCAATCGATTCCCTGGATCATTTCGCATAGGTATGGATCAAAATAGTTCCACCTTTTGGAATAGTTTAGCCGTAAATGAGAAAATAAAAAAAGTTAACATCTGTGTAGAGAGGACCCTTGTTAAGACTTTTGTGTCTTCTAACAGTTTTAACTTTATTGCGATTGTTTTTAATCCAATTTTTGGCGCAGTGTTGCAACGAGTTCGTGCGAGAGGACGTCCTGATGAAAGTTAGTTCAGGGAAACGCTTAACCGAACGAAGAGTTTTCCTCTTCGACGGTTTACTCATCTTGTGTAAACCGAACTCAAGACGACAGAGTTCCGTTCACCAAAACCACGCAGAATGTCGCTTAAAGGAGCGTTTTTTCATCCGAAAAGTCGAAATCATCGATCACTTGGACACCGAAGAGTTGAAGAACGCGTTCGAAATCGCGCCAAGACACATGCAACCGTCGGTGATTTTGTGTGCGAAAACAGCCGAAGAGAAAAACTCGTGGATGGCCGACTTGGTGATGTTGAACACGCGCTCGATGTTGGAACGCATCCTTGATAGTATTTTGTCGGATATTGAGCGGAAACACCCCCTTAAACTTCCACCGCCGTCTTTGTACAAATTTGCGGAGCCCGACTCCAAGGACAACATCATCCTCGAGCAGCGCGAGAACGGAGGTGTGCCCCTGATCAAGGGCGCAACACTGTATAAACTTGTTGAAAGACTGACTTATCATATTTACGCCGATCCGAAATTTGTGCGCACGTTTTTGACGACGTATCGGAGTTTTTGTTCGCCGAAGGAGTTGCTCGATTTGCTCATTGAACGATTTCAAATTCCCGATCCGTCGCTGGTTTATGAGCAGGAGTGTTGCGACACGGATAAAATGCAGAAAAATAATCAAAGGGAGGATTGGAAAAAGTACAGGAAGGAGTACGTGCAGCCGGTGCAGTTCCGAGTGTTGAATGTGTTGAGGCATTGGGTTGATCATCATTTTTATGATTTCGAGCGGGATCCCACACTTTTGGTTAAATTGAGGGATTTTCTGGATGCGGTCAACGGGAAGAGCATGAGGAAGTGGGTGGACAGCGTGCTCAAGATATTGCACAGAAAGGTGAGTGGTAGAATATTGATATCAAAAAACACTATTTTCTATGCTTTTACAACCTTTTTGAGTTGTTAAAAGTATGAAACAGTCAATAGGTTCGATTTTTTATGTTTTGTTTTTTGTCAATTTTTGTGGCGATTTTGGCCGATTTCCGGTAACCGGAACATTTTTCGAGCAATAGCTCCGGAAGTATTAGAGATAACCCCATGAAGTGTATTATCGTTCGAAAGCTCTTTGAATTATCTATTTTTTTCAAAAAAAATTATTGTTCTCCGACTAATAGTTTTCGAGCAAATTGCTGATAAATACAAAAATTGGTAAAATTTTAAAAAATTCATAACTAAAAAACTATTGGGAATTTGGCACTTTTCTCGACGCCAATCGATTCCCCGGATCATTTTGCATAGGTATGGATCAAAATAGTTCCACTTTTTGGAATAGTTTAGCCGTAAATGAGAAAATAAAAAAAATTAGAAAAAAGTTAACATCCCCCCTTAAAATTGGCCAATTTTTAAAGTGTCTCAAAATCAAATGAAACCTATCCTATCTTATAGATTTTGATGTGCTCTTTACGATGGAAAAAACCGTTTTCCCCTAGTTTTTTTAGTTTGGCCGTAATCGGCCTTTGAAAATTGAAAAAAATTTTGCGAGATATCGCCTTGAGTCCTATGCTATTTTGTAGAGTTTTTTATTCCGGTTGTCCTCCATTTTTCCGTTTCTCGATAACTCTAATAGTTTTGCCGTAATTGGCGGTTGAAAATTGAAAAAAGTGAAAATGGAAACCTTTTTTGCGTTTTTCTTGGAAACTGTAAGACTTAGAGCAACGAACAAAAAACCATCTGATAGCGCTTAATTTTATCTATTTTTTCGACCAAACCCGGAGCCGCTCCGGGCAACGGTTCCGGCTACAGAGGCGATCAAAGTTTTTCACTAAAAAAATTCATTAAAAAAAAACTAAAAGTCGTAGAGCAATGCAGTTTGTTCCATTGAATTCTACGGCTCATTTTACATGTTATATCAATTTTTCACAAGAATTCAAAATTTAAAATTTTTACCTAAATGTAGGGTAGCCATTTGTCATAGTGGAAAATTTTATTCAATAAAAAAATTCATAACTCGAAAACTAAAAGGCGTTGAGCATTGCGGTTTATTCCATTAAATTCAGCGGCTCATTTTCTGTATTATACCACGAGATTTAAAATTTTGATTTTTTTGCTAATATTTCCTGAGTTCACTTACTTTCAAGAAAGTGAAAAAAATATTTTTTAACTCGTTCTATCATAGTTTTTCGGACTTATATATGCCTTTACAACGTTCTAGAGTTGTTAAAAGTTTAAAAAAGTCCATATGTTCGATTTTTTGAGTTTTGATTTTCCAATTTTTGTCGCGATTTTGGTCAATTTTCGTTGCTTCGAACATTTATCGAGCAATAACTCCGGAACTATTAGAGATAACCCCATGAAGTGTATTATCGTTGGAAAGCTCTTTGAATTATCTATTTTTTTCAAAAAAAAATATTGTTCTCCAACTAATAGTTTTCGAGAAAATTGCAAATAAAAGCAAAAATAGGTGATATTTTAAAAAATTCATAACTAAAAAACTATTGGGAATATGGCAATTTTCTCGGTGCCAATCGATTCCCCGGATCATTTTGCATAGGTATGGATAAAAATAGTTCCACTTTTTCGAATAGTTTAGCCGTAATTGAGAAAATAAAAAAAAAATAATGTAAACCCTCTCTAATTTCTAGATGGAAAACGATAATCAGCGACACATCCGCTTCGCCTTCGACGAGCCTCCGCCCCCGATCGAATGGCACATCCCTTGCACCGAAGAAGAATACGGAATTCTAACCCTCCACCCTGTCGAAATCGCACGCCAACTAACAATTCTCGAATTCGATCTGTACCGAATGATCAAACCTTCCGAACTAGTCGGAGCCGTTTGGACAAAAAAAGACAAAGAAACGACAAGTCCGAATTTACTCAAAATGATCAAACACACAACTAATGTAACACCCTTCCTTATTTTTTTTCACATTAAATAAACAAGAAAACGGTTACAGGTGGGCCGCTGGTTGGAGAAAAACATCGTCGAGGCGGAAAATTTCGAAGAACGCGTCGCAATCCTAAACCGAATAATCGAAATAATGATAGTTTTATACGAAATAAATAATTTCAACGGAGTCTTGTCGATCGTCTCGACTTGTGCCTCGGCCTCCGTTCATCGCCTCAAGCTGACTTTCGCCGCGCTGACGCAACAGAACAAGAAGGCGCTGGAGGAGTGCCGAGCCGACGACCATTTCAAAAAATACCAAGAGAAACTACGCTCCATCAACCCGCCCTGTGTCCCCTTCCTGGGCATGTACCTCACCAACATCCTCCACATCGAGGAGGGCAATCCCGACTTCCTCCCCAACACCCAACTCATCAACTTCTTCAAGCGCCGAAAAGTCGCCGAAATCACCGGAGAAATCCAACAATACCAGAACCAACCGTACTGTTTCAGCGTCGAATCGAAAATCCGCCACTTCCTCGAAAACCTCAACCCGTTCGGCGACCTCTCCGACACCGAAATCAGCAACTACCTGTACAACAAGTCGATGGAGATCGAGCCCAGAGGCCAGAAACAAGTCCAGAAATTCCCCCGGAAATGGCCACATCTGAGCCTCAAAAGTCCGGGCATTAAATCAAAGGCGAAAACCACAGCCACGGCGGTCACAAATGCGATTAATTCCACCCTGAATTCGTCAAACATCAAGAGCGACGACTCAAAGAGCGAAGATTCCTCGAAATCGGATAACGAGTTTAGCGTTTTTGCGCCCGTTCAGTTGGGCACCTGCCAGAACAGCCCCACCTTAAGCCCGGTCTCGCCAGCCACATCCAACACCATCCTGAGCTGGTTCCAGCCCAACCACAACCGCAGCCCCAGTGTGGGCTCCATCATGTCCACGACGTCGATGCGCAATCCGCCCCCGCCGCCCCCACAAGCGTGAGTACTAACTCTATTACCCAAAAATGTGTAAAAAAATCCGATAATGCGGACCGAAAAAACTAGGTTTTGTGTCAAATTCCAGGTCAAAGTACCAACACTATAGCCAAAGCTCGACGGGGGGCTCGAACAGCCCGGGGCCGCACAGCCCCGCCTCGCCCGGCCCCGTCCAATCCTACGAACCTAACAGTCCGCGCCGTCCGCTAACCCCGCCCCCGCCTCCGCCCCCGCTCCCGCCCCGGCGGCGCCGCGACAGCCCCGAAATCAGTTCCCCGCAATTAAAGACCGATCCTCATTGGCGCGAATGCTCCCCTCCCCCGCTGCCCCCACGTCGCGGCGATCCCGGTTCGTCCCCCAGCTCCCACATTCAACACTCGCATCATTCCTTTAACTCGTTCGGGGGCGGGACCATGCCCCGACTCAACCCCACCCACATGTCGCAGTTGCACATGCGGCGGCATTCAACGGTCCAACCGCAGGTGCCGAGGAGGACGGTCCATGCGAACGTCACGCCCTTGTGAGTTTAGCGCATAGTTTGGGGGCGGGGTCAGTCTGATTGGGCGCGGTTTCAGAGTTCCTCAGAACCAACCAGCGAGTATTTCGCCACGGTATGACTCGGCCACGCCTCGGCTGCCGCCCAGGCCGGCGGCCCGGTCCGCCGACATGGTCACGGGACCCATGTTCCAATACCCGAGCACTACCACAACTTAATGAGGGAGGGGCTTCCAAATAAGCAAGTTTTATCAAAATGATTTGAATTTGTTGTCGTGTGTACAAAAGACTTGTTCTATTTATTACGTATTTTATGTAAGTATAGAGTTGGCGATGTTTTTCCCCCTCTTACACTGATTGATGTACATTATGTAAATACTGTAATATAATGTAAATGGATAAATATAGTTGCCAAAAAGTGTAATATGGAAAAACAGTTTTCTATGTTGAATTTTTATGATAATACATTGGGATGGTGCGATTGACTCGCAGACTTAATCCCGCTATCTCAACGTGGAAAGGAATTGTTACAGTATAGATGTTTATCTTGAGTTTGCGTAATTGGGGACTTGCCCCACCGCCGGACAAGTCCCCAATCGCCCCCTTAAATTGATGATTTTTTAATCTGTGATAGTAGAAAATGGACCATACTTTGTAAAAAAAAATTTACTATGACCTTCAAATAATAAGTATAATAAATGTATCAATGTAACAAGCGCTTAAATAGCCCCCTCGTCCTCCAGCAGCTTCCTCTTGCGCTCAGCCCCGGACGCATACTTGTAAACAGCCCCATCCTTCCTAATAATCCTGTGGCACGGCACGACGTACGCGACTGGATTCTTGCCAACAGCCCTTCCCACCGCCCTCAGAGCCCTAGGGCGCCCCACAGCTCTAGCAATATCCTCGTAACTCGCAGTTTTGCCCTTTTTAACCTTCAAAAGGGCCTCCCACACCTCAAGCTCAAAATCCGTGCCTTTGAGGAACAGATCGTAACTGGCAGCCCCCTCGAACAGCTTTACGATATTCTCAGACACCAGTATATCATTATATAAAGTGGCGTTAGGCCAGGCTTGTCTCAAACCCTCCAAAGGGGGCTCCGTGTCGTAGAACGTGAGGTAACAAAGGGCATTGCGTTGAAACGCTGCGAGACAGTTGCCGAATTTCGTGGAGGCTGTGCCGTACACAAGGCCCAACGGGGGGGCCCGCTTGTGGGCCGCGGGCCCGATTTTGCGCACCAGGGACGTCACAAACTCACCCATTGTGCAAATTAATCGCAAAGTTCAGATTCTAAATTTTTTAGGTTAAAAAACGCAAAAAACGTGGGGATTTTTTTGGCGTGTTGGTAGCCATGAATCGATTTTTATCTCGTTTTTGAATAATTAAAATTAATAATTACATCTAACGACGGTTTAAAAGAGACTTGTTATTCCAACTTGGCGTAAATAATTAATTAAATTTGAATTATCGTTGTTTGAGGGAAATTAATAATTTTGGAAACCCGTAAATGAGGCGTTTTGCCCGCTTTTTGAAGTCAAGACCGGTTATTTGAGGCTCATTTTGGTAAAAAATCTCACTTTTTGAGGTTTTATTTCGAGTTAGAGGCCAAGCGGGGATTTTTTGTAGTTATGTTGGCGGCCCTGAATCGATTTTTAATTTTTCGTTTAATTTGAATAATTTAAACAATAATTACCAGCGACTGGCACAACATTATGACCCGACTTGCCTTTATAATTTATTAAATAAAAATTATCGTTAATTTTGACACGAGTCAAGTCGGGCCGGGGGCGCCGTTGCCCGTTTCTTGTCGGCGTCTAAATAAATAATTGGGCGTCTTGTGGCGTCGCGACGCGTGACGCATTTAACAATTTCATGACGCATCTCCTGAATTTATGTAAATTTGGAGTTGCCGCCCTTACATCTCCCGTTCAATTGTTTACAGTACAGTCCCGTCCCCCCAACTGTCAATTGTGGTTCACCCCGTATTTAGTTTTTTCGCGATTGGAAAGCGTCCCGACGTCAGTTGCGGCGTCGCGTGATGTTTATGGTGGCGTTCGTGGCGTCGTGTGCCCCCTTGTCGCGTGAATTAGTGAGAAATTCCCGCGCGTTGTTTGCCGCGAGTGTACCAAGCCGGCAAAATTGCAAATGGCGGGGGTCTATATATAAATATTATATTTAGAATTGTTGCACGTTTTCGGTTTTGTGGCGGTTCCCGAGGGTGAAAGTGGGTGCTAGTGCGCGTCCCGGGGGCGGCTTTTGCGTTTTTGCGGCGATTCGTGCGGGTTTTGGGGCGGAAAAGCGCGTCCACGGCCTGCTTGTTTATATTTTAAAATTGAATAGTACACCCCCTGGATCTCGGAAAGTAAATATTGTAGTGCGCCGGTGCAAGCACGGACGTACGTCGCACTCCTTACATGCTTCTAACGTGCGTCTTCGGCGACACCGTCGTCGGCGACTCAAGTCGGTGATTGGGCCTTACAAGCAATATAATTATTTAAGTGAACATTTTGCATTAAAAGTTTTTATCGATTTTTTACGCATTTTTCTCAGTGCTGGCGCTTAAATACCGGTCTTAAAGCAAGGGTAAGTGGCTCCCAAGGCCCCAGAGACTTCGATTCGCACATTAGCACATCGTTATTGCCATAAATATTGTTTTTGTTGTACATTTTTTCATAGCTATTATTTAGGGGTTAGCCAATATGGCGCAGCTTGCTTTTTATGTAATGTTTATTTCAATCGGACGCCTTCTACCACCAAATGCACCCCCAAAACCAGTGATTTTAACAATTTCGACAGTAATTACGCCAATTAATCGCAATTAATAATCGAACGGCCGGATTAATTTTTTTCCGAAAATTGAAAATTCAACCCTTATGTTCAAGTGTGCTTTGCATTTTCTCGAACTCACTATGGCTAGGTTATGTTTGTCTGGAATTTGCTGAATTTCCCGCACGTGGGAAATTCGCGAGTGCGACAAGGACGCGAAATTCCCGGGGCCACATGCCGAGACCGGCGGGCCCCGTTTTTTGTACCAGTCTGGTGGTTTTTTTGTTGTAAACAACGCGGTTGGCGCTCTTGGTGTTTATTTAAACAAAATGGCGGTGAGTGAGTTTTTTCGAATTGTTGCAGGTTTTGGACGATTGTACATTGAAATTACTATTTTTGGAGGAATATACACCGCCCCCTTGCTCTAATGAGTCTCGAGTGAAGCCGTCACAAGTAGTACGAAAATGGTGACGCCTCCGCAACAATTCTGCGTTCGCTGGAACAGCTACCAGTCGAATTTGCAAAACGCCTTCCCGAAGCTGCTCAATTCCGAGCATTTCGTCGACGTTACGTTGGCCTGCGAGAATGAGATGCTGAAGTGCCACAAGGTGGTCCTGTCAGCGTGCTCCACGTATTTCGAGAAACTTCTCCTAGACAATCCTTGCCAGCACCCCATTATTTTCATGAAAGATATGAAGTAAGTGCCGAAAGTGGCAAAACCGCGCTTATTTCGCGTCCAGGTTTCAGGAGATGCAGTCACTGGTCGACTTTATGTACAAAGGCGAAGTGAACGTAACTCAGGACGATTTACCTTCATTGTTGAAAAGCGCAGAGGCCTTGCAAATCCGGGGCTTATGTGGGTCTGATCAGTTGTTAAGCCAGCAACAGTTGGGGGCCCTCAAGCCACAAGTAGGGATTTGTTGGGTTTTTCGCTTGATTGATTGATTTTTTTTAGTCAAAACCGGTCCTCAATAACGTAGATAAGAACCACGAAATGGCCAAACCGGCCGAAGTTAAAAAAGAGGATAAAATCGAAAGTTCGGAAAATAATCCGTCGTCGTCCGAGTGCGATTCGAACGACGGGGTCCAAAGCAAAGCTAACGCCAGAGTCACGCCTTCAAACATCCAAAGAATTGTTTTCCCGGAACATGAATTGAAGGAGGAAGTGGATAACGATTCGTATTATGAGGGCGAGAGCGATCTCATGGATACGGAGTTTCTCGAAGAAGACGTCGCGATTAACACGAATGATCTCAACAAAACGCCCGAGTTTGCCATCGCCAACGTCTCCTGCCAGTACGATGGCAGTCCAGGTAGTTTTAATTTATTTAGTTTATTTATTAGCCCTTCAAACGTAAGTAAACAGATACAATGGACCGGTTCTAAGTTCTATTGTGGAATTATTTAATTTCATAACTATGCCTTTCTATTCGAGCTTTTATTTAACTTATTTTTTGTCTGCCTGTTTTATATTGTGCGAGTCAGAGGATTATTGTTATCTGAATCAGCTGAAATTTTGCATGCGGACGTAATTTCCGTCATTATAATATATAATACTTACGTTACTTAATAATAATTGTTAAACAATTCACAATTATTTTTAAACACTTATCAATATTTATATTTAATTAAAATACGAGGAAAGCGATCAAGGTTTCAAAAAATTTAGTTTGCGATGTATTAAGTTGAATAGAAAATACCATTAATTTTTGCCACGTTTTACAGCTCGAAACGCAATTTTGTGTAATATAATTTTTAAGAAAAAACCGGAGTTTTTATTTAAAATTTGTATCTTAACACAAAAGTGACGCAATTTCTGATGCAATTTAACTATTTTTTGAATACTTATTGAGGGAATTAAGTAAAATAATCGACTGTCTTCTGAAAAATATGGCTGATGACTTGGAAAAAAAAATTTTTCGACCAAATTCAGCGATTTTTTGGTTTACTTTTAACGAAATTTCACGTTCTTGTGCCATTTTCGATCCAAGTCGGTGATTTTTGACGAAAATTTGCTGAATAAATGCATTTACATCCAGTTTATTGAGTTTTTAACTCGATTTAGTAAAATTTCATTTAATTAAAAAAAATGCCAAAATTGCTCTATTTTCCAACGAACTTTGAGATTTTATAAACCGAAAATTTATAAAAATTGGATAATATGTGCACATTCCGAGCATTTAAATACGTTTTGTCTCGAAATTTAATTAAACCGAGTTGAAAATTAACTAAATTGGGCTGAGAATGAAATTGTTTTGGGTCTGTTGGCATATTTTTCAGCCAATCCTCCCAATATTTTCTTTATTTTTTATTTAATTTAATAAGTTCATAGTCTGCGTTCGCGACAACAGCAAGTAAACTAAATAAAATTAAAGTTTCGAGTTCAAATTTCGTGTTTTTTCATTATTAGTGTAACATTTTGTAGAATATTCGTTAATTAATTCGAGAATATTCATTAAATAATTTTTTCAACAACTTAATATGTAGTGGATAATGATAATGAAGAACAAAGGAATGAATTAACAAAGAAATATTGTCGTAATAAGTTCCGCTACAATACTTTCACATAAAAAACAACTATCACTTTTCAAACTCTTTATTTACTGATAATAAATAGAAAAAAAAAATACGCGAGTCAGAGGATTATTGTTATCTGAATCAGCTGAAATTTTGCATGCGGACGTAATTTCCATCATTATAATATATAATACTTACGTTACTTAATAATAATTGTTAAACAATTCACAATTATTTTTAAACACTTATCAATATTTATATTTAATTAAAATACGAGGAAAGCGATCAAGGTTTCAAAAAATTTAGTTTGCGATGTATTAAGTTGAATAGAAAATACCATTAATTTTTGCCACGTTTTACAGCTCGAAACGCAATTTTGTGTAATATAATTTTTAAGAAAAAACCGGAGTTTTTAACGATTTTAACCGAATTTAACGATTTTTTGAATATTTATTGAGGGAATTAAGTAAAATAATCGACTGTCTTCTGAAAAATATGGCTGATGACTTGGAAAAAATTTTTTTCGACCAAATTCAGCGATTTTTTGGTTTACTTTTACGAAATTTCACGTTCTTGTGCCATTTTCGATCCAAGTCGGTGATTTTTGACAAAAATTTGCTGAATAAATGCATTTACATCCAGTTTATTGAGTTTTTAATTCGATTTAGTAAAATTTCATTTAATTACGTGCTTAAAAAATGCCAAAATTGCTCTATTTTCCAACGAACTTTGAGATTTTATAAACCGAAAATTTATAAAAATTGGATAATATGTGCACATTCTGAGCATTTAAATACGTTTTGTCTCGAAATTTAGTTAAACCGTGTTGAAAATTAACTAAATTGGGCCGAGAATGAAATTGTTTTGGGTCTGTTGGCATATTTTTCAGCCAATCCTCCCAATATTTTCTTTATTTTTTATTTAATTTAATAAGTTCATAGTCTGCGTTCGCGACAACAGCAAGTAAACTAAATAAAATTAAAATTTCGAGTTCAAATTTCGTGTTTTTCGTTATTAGTTTAATATTTTGTAGAATATTCGATAATTAATTCGAGAATATTCATTAAATAATTTTTTCAACAACTTAATATGTAGTGGATAATGATAATGAAGAACAAAGGAATGAATTAACAAAGAAATATTGTCGTAATAAGTTCCGCTACAATACTTTCACATAAAAAACAACTATCACTTTTCAAACTCTTTATTTACTGATAATAAATAGAAAAAAAAATAAATACGCGAGTCAGAGGATTATTGTTATCTGAATCAGCTGAAATTTTGCATGCGGACGTAATTTCCATCATTATAATATATAATACTTACGTTACTTAATAATAATTGTTAAACAATTCACAATTATTTTTAAACACTTATCAATATTTATATTTAATTAAAATACGAGGAAAGCGATCAAGGTTTCAAAAAACTTAGTTTGCGATGTATTAAGTTGAATAGAAAATACCATTAATTTTTGCCACGTTTTACAGCTCGAAACGCAATTTTGTGTAATATAATTTTTAAGAAAAAACCGGAGTTTTTAACGATTTTAACCGAATTTAACGATTTTTTGAATATTTATTGAGGGAATTAAGTAAAATAATCGACTGTCTTCTGAAAAATATGGCTGATGACTTGGAAAAAATTTTTTTCGACCAAATTCAGCGATTTTTTGGTTTACTTTTACGAAATTTCACGTTCTTGTGCCATTTTCGATCCAAGTCGGTGATTTTTGACAAAAATTTGCTGAATAAATGCATTTACATCCAGTTTATTGAGTTTTTAATTCGATTTAGTAAAATTTCATTTAATTACGTGCTTAAAAAATGCCAAAATTGCTCTATTTTCCAACGAACTTTGAGATTTTATAAACCGAAAATTTATAAAAATTGGATAATATGTGCACATTCTGAGCATTTAAATACGTTTTGTCTCGAAATTTAGTTAAACCGTGTTGAAAATTAACTAAATTGGGCCGAGAATGAAATTGTTTTGGGTCTGTTGGCATATTTTTCAGCCAATCCTCCCAATATTTTCTTTATTTTTTATTTAATTTAATAAGTTCATAGTCTGCGTTCGCGACAACAGCAAGTAAACTAAATAAAATTAAAATTTCGAGTTCAAATTTCGTGTTTTTCGTTATTAGTTTAATATTTTGTAGAATATTCGATAATTAATTCGAGAATATTCATTAAATAATTTTTTCAACAACTTAATATGTAGTGGATAATGATAATGAAGAACAAAGGAATGAATTAACAAAGAAATATTGTCGTAATAAGTTCCGCTACAATACTTTCACATAAAAAACAACTATCACTTTTCAAACTCTTTATTTACTGATAATAAATAGAAAAAAAAATAAATACGCGAGTCAGAGGATTATTGTTATCTGAATCAGCTGAAATTTTGCATGCGGACGTAATTTCCATCATTATAATATATAATACTTACGTTACTTAATAATAATTGTTAAACAGTTCACAGTTATTTTTAAACACTTATCAATATTTATATTTAATTAAAATACGAGGAAAGCGATCAAGGTTTCAAAAAATTTAGTTTGCGATGTATTAAGTTGAATAGAAAATACCATTAATTTTTGCCACGTTTTACAGCTCGAAACGCAATTTTGTGTAATATAATTTTTAAGAAAAAACCGGAGTTTTTATTTAAAATTTGTATCTTAACACAAAAATGACGCAATTTCTGATGCAATTTAACGATTTTTTGAATATTTATTGAGGGAATTAAGTAAAATAATCGACTGTCTTCTGAAAAATATGGCTGATGACTTGGAAAAAAAATTTTTCGGCCAAATTCAGCGATTTTTTGGTTTACTTTTAACAAAATTTCACGTTCTTGTGCCATTTTCGATCCAAGTCGGTGATTTTTGACAAAAATTTGCTGAATAAATGCATTTACATCCAGTTTATTGAGTTTTTAACTCGATTTAGTAAAATTTCATTTAATTAAAAAAATGCCAAAATTGCTCTATTTTCGAACGAACTTAAAAATTTTATAAACCGAAACTTTATAAAAGTTGGATAATATGTGCACATTCTGAGCGTTTAAATACGTTTTGTCTCGAAATTTAGTTAAATAAGTTGAAAATTAACTAAATTGTGCCGAGAATGAAATTGTTTTGTGTTTGTTGGCATATTTTTCGGTCAATCCTCCCATTGTTTTCTTTATTTTTTTATTTAATTTAATAAGTTCATAGTCTGCGTTCGCGACAACAGCAAGTAAACTAAATAAAATTAAAATTTCGAGTTCAAATTTCGTGTTTTTCGTTATTAGTTTAATATTTTGTAGAATATTCGATAATTAATTCGAGAATATTCATTAAATAATTTTTTCAACAACTTAATATGTAGTGGATATTGATAATGAAGAACAAAGGAATGAATTAACAAAGAAATATTGTCGAAATAAGTTCCACTACAATACTTTCACATAAAAAACAACTATCACTTTTCAAACTCTTTATTTACTGATAATAAATAGAAAAAAAAATAAATACAACGCATTTATTTTAATGGCACCCCTACAATTTATAGCAAGATATTAATAACGCCCCATTTTCTACATCTCACTTGGATAGGAAAAAATACATCTTCGTCTGCTACAGTTTGTAGCAAGACATTAAAAATAAAGTAAAAAAAATCTCTGACCTTTATTCCAGTTTGTAGCATCGCATCATCTTCTTAAACAAGCCTACTGAAATAAAAATAATAAAATTATTAAATTATTTTTATATTATTATTAAATAATTATAATGTGACATTAAATTAACAAACATTAGGTAGATCAGGATCGGTTTACAGAAAGCGAAATTAAACTAAAGCATATTTCCAACTTTGAAATAACCTGACTCTTGAGTTAATTTTTACCTTTTCTAACTCAGACCTAAGGTGGGAATTAAGATATAGTTAAACTAATTTATTTTAAGTTGACTCAGCATTATTTGACTCTAAAGTTAACTTACTTTTGACATAACGTGCCTAAGTTGCCATTTAAAATGCACTGACAAATCTCAAGTTAATCTCGAATTAAAATTTGATTGCAATTAAAATAATCCCTAAACCGGCCCTTAATGTAATTAATTTTTTGAAAATGTAAATAAATTACAGACTAACCCTTTAATCCTGATTGTTTTCTCCCTTTCTCCATTCCAGTAGCACACACTAACCGCGAACAACACGCACTTTTAACCGCAGAATTTAAATTTTATTTATGAAGTCCGTCCGCGACAACAACAAGTAACAAACTGATCAAATTAAACGGTACAGTAATTGTGTAAAAATATGGATAAAACGTCACCAACAAAAAATATAATCTGTGAGAGATAACTAATTATTCCCCGGTTGAAACAGAGGTTTGTCTGAGTCATTGGTTTGTTACGACTTCGTTTTTTTTTTGAGGTGCATACCTGAAAAATATACAGGGGGTTCAAACGCTGAAAGTCATTCCTATTTTACTTTTACTCTCAAAAAGGACTAAAAGACTGAACAACAACTGAAAAATCTAGACACTTAAACATTCAGGACTTTGGAAATGTTTCGTACACTGCTGATTAGATTCTCTTCAAAAGCTTGAATTACAGCCCCAACTATTGCTTCGTTTCCAGTGACGTGTTTTGTCCTCACTAGATTTAGTTCACGTACGCTTCCTGTGTCTTCAAATTATTGACGATTCTTTGAACTTTAAATTCCATAAATAACATTTTACAAAAAGTCCAGCACTTTCCATAGGAGAATATTGATTCCTTTTTCAACAACACAGAAATTTCAGCCAGTGTTGTTGGTTTTTAAAGTAATTTCACCAAATTAAAACAATTTTACTTTTCTGACAGCGCGCAAACTTTTGACGGTTTTTTTCAGTGGTACACAAAATGCCGCATAGAAATGCTTCATCAATTGTTTGAAAAGGTGACTGCCCAAATTACTATCAAAATTTGGATTAAGTTTTTAACAAGAAAATTTAATTTTTTTCTTGGTTCAGCCGAGCGATCTGGTTAATTTTTTGTGTAGCCATTTATTTTTCGGGGTTTAATGACCCAACGGTAATTTGGCTTAATTTTAAATAAAAGAAATGTGTTTTAAAATTTCATTTTTTAACTTGAGGTCATTTTTTCATAACAATCCGTTGACAAATAACTGAGATATTAAGCTCGAAAGTCTTAGCTGAGACACCTTGTAGTTCACGCTTTAAATTGATTTTTTATTTATTTCTATATTGCTAAAAAACGAAACAGTAGTTTCGTTTGTGGTATAGTTTCCAAATTTTAACTTGGAATGCGTAGCAATTAGATTAATTTTCGCAAATTTTCTGCAGGTTCGGCGACGAATCGGCGCATCCGGCGCTCGGACGAGGAGCTGCGACGTGCCGCCGAGTGCATAACCCGCGGCCAAACCTTCCAAACGGTCAGTGATCAGTTCAATATCCCCATATCGACAATCCGTTTTTACATGGCGAGGAAAGGTATTTTGCCTCGACGTAAGCGAGGAAGGGCTTGTTCGGGCCCAACGGGACTGCCCATGCCTGTCCAGACGTACCATTCGCCAGGTAACACCAGTCCCGTTGGCCCACCCTACCATATCGTCCATTACAAGTTACCAACGTTGGGTGTTTCAAAACTTAAGTAAGAGGCGGACCCTTGATTCATTTTTTTTTTATTTTACTTTCTTTTTTACGCGATCTATTTATTTTTTATGATTTTTTTTATACAAAGTTCAGTATTTTAATTTCGACTGTACTTAGATTAGGGATTTTTTGCTGCCAAATGATGTTAATTTTTACGGATTCGACTCAATTTCAGTTATTGATAATTATAAGGAAAATGGAAAATTGTCTTCTAAGATATTAAGATATTGTCGTGGTTAGAAAAAAATATTGTAGGAAGTTGTGACTTAGGTTAATCGGAAAATTGGTGAACTAGAATTGTACAAAAGAACCTTCTGATATTTGAAAACTGTACTAGTCCGAAAAGATGATTATTTTGTATAACGTGTGATTTTGCCCATCACTTTTTTTATTTAATTTTTAGGGCTGCCATTCGTGATATTTAAAATCATTCTCATCTATTTATTTTAACCATCGCAAACGTCACCGTAATCAAAAGTAGGCTTCCATCGTAATTTAAGAGAAGAAAAGTATCTCATTTTTTATTAGGTTAAGACCCTAACCAAAGCAGTTGACTGATAGAGTGGCAGCTTAAGAGACTAAGCAATACCAACACACACACAAAAGAATTATAATTACGCTTATTTTTTTATTTTTATTTTGTTCCCGATATCTTGCAAAACGGATAATAATGCCAGTGATACACACAGAGTAAGTAATTAAGCCATAGACCGCACTCACCTCATTTTATTTATCGTGTTTTGTTTTCCGTTTCATGGTCGTAAAAATAGACAAAAACTGAGACACCACTGTTTAGGTGCCAGATTCTCTGATCTTTGTAAAAAGGAAATAACAATCGTATTTATCGAGCGTGCACGCGCTCGAAACCAGTAATTATTATCGATAAGACTAGTGATAAGTGATTTGTTAGATTTAGACCAGTTTGTGTTGATTTTGATTTTGTTCTTCACTTCGTTATGTATCCGGCTCTCATTTATCGAGTTTTTAGTTGTAGGTTCGTGTATGATATGTAGCCGTTCACTTGAACAATTAGTTTAGGGATTTTCCGAAATTTCTTTTGGGATTCATAGTGATTTTTTCGCAGTTTTCGATTCTTCTCCGTAGAAGACCTCCTGTAAAGTATATTATGTGTACAAGTGCCATCTATAATATATTTTTCTAGTTAAATAGAACGCTTATGTCTTGTGACTTAGACATTGTATACAGTATTCTGTCGTAATATACAAGTATTATATACAAGGGACTTGTCTCGACCTGTCTTCTTCCAACTTCCGAACATTTTCTTGGCAATCTTCCTCCTCAACCTGTCCCGCATTTCCAAACAACACAACATTTTCCGTAAAAATTTATTAATTAGAATACAACTTGATGGTCCCGTCGGCCCCCGAGGAGAACACCCACGGTTGCAACGGGTGGAAAAGCACCCCAAAGATGCCAAAATCGTTGTTCGTTTCGTGATCCTGCAGCCGTTTCAGGGGCACAATCAGTGGATTTTTCAGCAAGTCGTTGTACACCATCCCGTGACACACAATCAAGCTCTTATCATCGGACCCGGAGGCGAAAAGCGGGTACCGCTTATGGAAGGCCACCCCGCGGACCGCCGTCCCGTGAAGCCTCAAGGTCTGGTACGGCTTGGTGGACAAATCCAGGTCAAACCACAACATTTTGCGATCGTACGTCCCCACTAGAAGATTATCACCGCCTGGGTGTATGGCCATGGTGGAAATCCACTTGGAGTTCGTCAGCAGCTTCTTCATCAAGGTTTGCTTCACCAGGTCGTAGATGCGGACGTGTCGCTGCGTGGCCACAAAGAGGCAGGGTTTGGTCGGGTGGAATAAAACACACTGGACTAGGCCTTTGGACTTGGTGAAGGGGATTTGCGACCTGCGACGGCTGATCTGACTGATTAGAACCGAGCGGTTGAGGCCGTCGGGCATCACAGTGGCGAAGTAGTCGCCCTTGCCGTGCCACGTGACCTGGGCCACTTCCTTGAAGTGTTTGAGGGCGATTCGGACGCCTTGAGTGTACTCTTTCGGGTCGATTGATTCCGACCATTCGACGGTGGTTTTGATTCGTTCGCTCACGATTGCGTCGCTTTGGGGGGCGGTTTCGAGGACCGAATCCGTCTTGGAAGTGATCAAAGTGTCGCCAAGGTGCGGGTTGATTAGCAGGACACGGTTGGAGGCGGCGACAAGGATCAAGGAAAGGGCGGGGTTAGGGCACCACTCGACTGAACGGACCACGCCCCCCGTGTCAATCGTTTTGAGGCAACGCCCGGTATTAACCTCCCATAATTTGATGGTACCATCATCGGAACCGCTCACTAGGTACTGGCCGATTTTATCGGTACTTATGGTACGGACCATGTCGCCATGTCCCTTGTATTCAATCGAGAGAGTGGTGGGGAACGGTTGTAGGTCTTTCGGACTCGGGAGTTTGGGCACCAAAGCTTCAGGCTCGATGTTCAGTTTCATTTTAATCCCACGGGGGCACAAATACAAGTCCAAACAGCGCAAAAACCTCTCTTTTATGTATCGAGGGTACGCTGGAACGTGTCTCAGTGACTCGAACTTTTGTGGCACGAAATGTAATTTCCGTTTCCAGGGGGCGTTTTTATGTTTATTCCACTGTTTGAGTTCTTTTTCATCGAATAAATACTCCGGTGGTGGGTTATATGACTCGGCATGGCCAGGCAGGAGGCGCTTCGGTGCCGGTATGTGTTTGTGAATGCGCCTCATGTCTTCGGCCTGGTCATCGGTGGCCCACAACATGTAAAACTCGGGCTCTTTCTTCGCGCGCAGTTTTTCGGCCTCGGCCCGCGTCTTGATCCAGCCCATCTTCAGGGCGTGCACCAGCTTGGAGACTTTCTTGGCGTCGCTTTTGCTCGGCAGGAAGGAGCGCTTGTGTTCGGGGAATTTCCGGAGCGGTGTTTTCATCACCTCGGACGTGAACCATTCGATCCACGGGGCGTATTCGTCGAAGGTGGCGTCCGGGATTTGGTTGGCTTTGAGGCGCTTGATGAGGTCGATGTCGGCGTCGGAGAGGACGACGTTTTGGCCGGTTTGCGGGTCTTTGACGGTGCGCCAGAAGTCGGGGTCTTCCATGCGCTTGAGGAAGGTGTCGAGGAGGTCGCCCGACTCGGGCTTGATGATCTGGTTGCCGTCCCAGTCGTAGCCCAGGTGTTTGAAGTCGTCGTACCAGTTCATGGGGATGTTGCCCACGGTGGTGCGGATGTCCTCCTCGTCGGAGGTGTCGTGCGAGGAGTATTCGTCTCTTGCTGGGTTGGCGGTGTCTTCGGCGGCGTTTTCTTCATTCTCCAGCTCGTTTTCGTCGCTTTCTTCATCGGTGGTGTTTGAATCGTCTTCATCGCTTTCTTCAATTTCATCATCGGAGTCGTTCAAATCTTCGTCGCTTTCTTCAATTTCGCCATCGGAGTCGGAGCTGTCGGCGTCTTCCCCATTTACAACATTCAAAAGCTCCTAGAAAATTCCGTATTTGCTTTTTTTGGAAATTTCGCTCAAAAACAATGAACTTTAAATTATTTAATACAATTCATTCAAATTTAGGGCCAAAAATAGTAAAAAACGTGTTTAAATTCAAACAGTTTACGCGCCCCCGAGAATTTAGGAATCGCTTAAACTAACCTCATTCTCGACAGACTCTGCACCAGAATCAGGCTCGTCACTTTCCTCGGCCGATTTTTCTAATTTTCGTTTTAAAAACTGTTCTTTTTTGCCCATTTTTACGTTTGTTTATCGGCCACACATGCTAAGAAAGTTGGGTTAAGTTACCACATGTCCCTAGAATAACACTTTTATAGAAGCGGAACATAATGGTTGGCAATGAATTCCTAGCTGAAGCCATCTAGCCGCATCATCACGTACTAAAAATGGCGCGAATTTAAAATAATTCCGATTACTTTATATTTTTTTAATTTTTGCTCACGTCAAAATGATGCCAATACCTTATCAAATACAATTATTATGAAAATTTCTTAATTGTATTTGAAAAGGTGGATGCACAGACAGCACAGATGGAAGAATTTTACCCAACATGACACGATCACATTTAATGTTAAAGATATTTATTAAATCCATTAAGTTTACGAAACTAATAGTCGTCACCGAATCGATGATAAAGACATAGGTCTGGCACCTTATGTTTGCAACTTCTGTCTATGGGAGTCTCCTCGCAGTGTGACTCACTTGCGGTTCGATCTCAAAAAACTCACTTTTGGGATAAACGCACCTATCTACGTAAACCTTCTGGAGCTCATTACTACGTTATATTTTTGGAGATCATGTTGTTCCTAACCGATAGTAGGCAATAGTCTAACCTAAAGACGACACTTTGATCCACTATAATAATAAAAATTAACGTGATATTATAAAAAATAAACTCAAATTAAAATCAACAAAAATGGCGATTCAAGTAAAAAGTGAGTGAAAATAAAAATTATTTTTCTAATGTTATTTTCAATTTGCATAAGAAAATTCATAGTGTACGGTCATCAGGGCACTCAGAGGAATCGTTTGGTGTAAGTTTCAGCTTGAAAATCCAGAAGTAGTTAAAGTAAAAAATTACCAAGTTATACTTTATGTTTTATTACGTGGTAAAGTTAACAACACACGTTAACATACCCTTTATAAACGTTTAAACACCCTTTTTCATGAAAAGGTTGACACGAGAAGTGCATTTTTCAATAAATCTCACTGAAATTTATGTCGTTGACTCAAGGTAGATTTGTCTGTCCTTAAACATGTTCAATAATAATTAATAGCGCTCTAGAAGAGCAGGAAAGCACACAAAAAACATTAAAGTTAAAATTTAACACTTCAGAAGAGAGCATAATACACCCTAACCCTACTTTCTGAACTTTTGTCCTTATCTGGCAATAGCACATAATAAAGGTAGAGATTTCGACCCTAAATATCCTATCATAACGCTCTGAAAGGGCAGAGATGGAGACAAAATTCATAAAAGTGTAAATTTTGTCATTTTCGGGTGACAACATAACCCTACTTTTGGAACCTACCGAATTTTCAACAAAACGAAACAAACAAACAATGTGGCTATACGCATTGCGATACCACTAATTTTCGCACCAAAATTTCACATTGCCAGTTTCTGTTTAAATAAAAACATGCATTTTTATTTTTCCATTGACTGCATGCGAAACTTTTATAATTTTAGACGTTTATAGGCAAATACATTTGTCATAATTAATTTTTTTAGATCAATGCTGTTCTATTTTAAATAATTCTGTGTATGAATGTTTCTAAATTTGACGAATTTTTCCACTGAATATTTCTGGTAATGACCTGTTTTAGACGTAGTGACGTCACATCCGTGACGTGTCCCGAGGTTAGGTGTGCGGCGCAGGCGGCGAGAGCGCTTCAGTCGACAGCGAGCAATGGCACGGGTCAGATCATGAGCGGGAAGCAGGAGGCAAGGCCAGGCGAGGTGAGTCTGGTCGGTTTATTTAAATTATTGTGTATTGTGCGGTTTCTTTCAATTTATTCAGTTTGTTACTTGCCGTTGTCGCGAACGGACGTGTGCTCAAGCAAATCTAAATTTTCCGGTTTAAATTTTCAATTCGGTGACTAGTGATCGCGTTTGAGTGACACATTTTAAATACAGTAAATAAAATTATAATCAAACACTCAAATAATTAATTGCCACGTAATAATTTTGTCTTTAATTTCAATGAATGAAAGTGGCTTGCTCAAAATTTAATGCAAATAAACATTTTTTTTTGGTTTCATTTTTATTATTATTTTTTTTAATGCTACAAACGGTAGCCAACGTGGAAGCGATATGAAGGTAGGTGTATTTTATTGCTATGTCGTATTTATTTATTTCACAAACCAATAATTTCATAAAACTTAATTGCAATTAAAATCTTTAAATTCGGTGTTGAATAGTGATATTTTGAGTGACACATTTTAAATACAGTAACTATAAATAAAATAAAACACTAAAATAATTTATTGCCACGTAATTTTGCCTTTAATTTCAATGAATGAAAGTGGCTTGCTCAAAATTTAATGCAAATAAAAATATTTTTTTTATTTCATTTTTATTATTACTATTTTTTTTAATGCTACAAACGGTAGCCAACGTGGAAGCGATATGAAGGTAAGTGCATTTATTTACTGAGGTATTGAATTTGATTAGAATTTTTATTGCCACAAATTGAAACGTATTGTGTATTTTTTATTTTGTTTAATATTGACAAACGTTGCTTGTTGTAATTTTCATGCAAATAAAGATTTTTTATTGGTGTTGTTTTTAATTTTTTTTAATGCTACAAACGGTAGCCAACGTGGAAGCGATATGAAGGTAGGTGTATTTTATTGCTGTGTCGTATTTATTTATTTCAAAAAACCAATAATTTCATAAAACTTAATTGCAATTAAAATCTTTAAATGCGGTATTGAAAAGTGATATTTTGAGTGACACATTTTAAATACAGTAACTATAAATAAAATAAACCACTCAAATAATTTATTGCCACGAAATTTTGCCTTTAATTTCAATGAATGAAAGTGGCTTGCTCAAAATTTAATGCAAATAAACATTTTTTTTTTATTTCATTTATATTATTATTATTTTTTTAATGCTACAAACGGTAGCCAACGTGGAAGCGATATGAAGGTAGGTGTATTTTATTGCTATGTCGTATTTATTTATTTCACAAACCAATAATTTCATAAAACTTAATTGCAATTAAAATCTTTAAATGCGGTATTGAAAAGTGATATTTTGAGTGACACATTTTAAATACAGTAACTATAAATAAAATAAACCACTCAAATAATTTATTGCCACGAAATTTTGCCTTTAATTTCAATGAATGAAAGTGGCTTGCTCAAAATTTAATGCAAATAAACATTTTTTTTTATTTCATTTTTATTATTATTATTTTTTTAATGCTACAAACGGTAGCCAACGTGGAAGCGATATGAAGGTAAGTGCATTTATTTACTGAGGTATTGAATTTGATTAGAATTTTTATTGCCACAAATTGAAACGTATTGTGTATTTTTTATTTTGTTTAATATTGACAAACGTTGCTTGTTGTAATTTTCATGCAAATAAAGATTTTTTATTGGTGTTGTTTTTAATTTTTTTTAATGCTACAAACGGTAGCCAACGTGGAAGCGATATGAAGGTAGGTGTATTTTATTGCTGTGTCGTATTTATTTATTTCAAAAAACCAATAATTTCATAAAACTTAATTGCAATTAAAATCTTTAAATGCGGTATTGAAAAGTGATATTTTGAGTGACACATTTTAAATACAGTAACTATAAATAAAATAAACCACTCAAATAATTTATTGCCACGAAATTTTGCCTTTAATTTCAATGAATGAAAGTGGCTTGCTCAAAATTTAATGCAAATAAACATTTTTTTTTTATTTCATTTATATTATTATTATTTTTTTAATGCTACAAACGGTAGCCAACGTGGAAGCGATATGAAGGTAAGTGCATTTATTTACTGAGGTATTGAATTTGATTAGAATTTTTATTGCCACAAATTGAAACGTATTGTGTATTTTTTATTTTGTTTAATATTGACAAACGTTGCTTGTTGTAATTTTCATGCAAATAAAGATTTTTTATTGGTGTTGTTTTTAATTTTTTTTAATGCTACAAACGGTAGCCAACGTGGAAGCGATATGAAGGTAGGTGTATTTTATTGCTGTGTCGTATTTATTTATTTCAAAAAAACAATAATTTCATAAAACTTAATTGCAATTAAAATCTTTAAATGTGGTATTGAAAAGTGATATTTTGAGTGACACATTTTAAATACAGTAACTATAAATAAAATAAACCACTCAAATAATTTATTGCCACGTAGTTTTGCCTTTAATTTCAATGAATGAAAGTGGCTTGCTCAAAATTTAATGCAAATAAACATTTTTTTTGGTTTCATTTTTATTATTATTTTTTTTAATGCTACAAACGGTAGCCAACGTGGAAGCGATATAAAGGTAGGTGTATTTTATTGCTGTGTCGTATTTATTTATTTCAAAAAAACAATAATTTCATAAAACTTAATTGCAATTAAAATCTTTAAATGTGGTATTGAAAAGTGATATTTTGAGTGACACATTTTAAATACAGTAACTATAAATAAAATAAACCACTCAAATAATTTATTGCCACGTAGTTTTGCCTTTAATTTCAATGAATGAAAGTGGCTTGCTCAAAATTTAATGCAAATAAACATTTTTTTTTTATTTCATTTTTATTATTATTATTTTTTTTAATGCTACAAACGGTAGCCAACGTGGAAGCGATATGAAGGTAGGTGTATTTTATTGCTGTGTCGTATTTATTTATTTCAAAAAAACAATAATTTCATAAAACTAAATTGCAATTAAAATCTTTAAATGCGGTATTGAAAAGTGATATTTTGAGTGACACATTTTAAATACAGTAACTATAAATAAAATAAACCACTCAAATAATTTATTGCCACGAAATTTTGCCTTTAATTTCAATGAATGAAAGTGGCTTGCTCAAAATTTAATGCAAATAAACATTTTTTTTTATTTCATTTTTATTATTATTATTTTTTTTAATGCTACAAACGGTAGCCAACGTGGAAGCGATATGAAGGTAGGTGTATTTTATTGCTGTGTCGTATTTATTTATTTCACAAACTAATAATTTCATAAAACTCAAATTTGTGAAATTTGTGACGTTTGTGAAATTTTTACTTGTCAGCCGCGCATCGGCACCACGTTTTTCTTCAATAATCTGAAATTTTAAATCCGCCAATAGGATTTCTTTTTCCCGTAAAACACTAGGGCCATCTATCCGCATCATCAGTAAAACCTAATTCAGTGAGGGCTCGATTTGGCTATATCAGTTCGGGATGCCTGCACATGTCCCACGTTACCAATTTTCCGAATTCCCTATTTTTTTAACTAGATTTTTATGCAATTAGATATACGTGTATCAGAAATTGCGCTAAATCGGTTTAGTTTTTTTCTATTTTTTTTAAAGGCGAGGCCGTTTATTTTTACAAATGGGTACAGATTGTCTTTAATTGTTTATTATTACGCAATTCTAGAATATTACGTTGAAAAATGATTTTTTTTCTAAATTTGATTTGATTTAATCGTTTATTTTCTTTTGTGGAATAATAATTTAGTCAACTGTCTCCGGAAATGGTAAATTTTCAACAGGAGATCATTATTTAAACACTTTTTTCAAAATTACGTATTAGTCAGTGGACAATAAAGGAATAAGAGTAGTTTTTTGTCCACTGCAGACGCTGGGCATGTTTGCGGTAAACAAGTTAAATAAACAAATTGTTATTATAGTGTGAATAATACGAACATAACAATAAATAATTATTTAATACGTTAAGTGTAAAACACGAAATAAATTTGAAAGGATTTTCAATGCCCACAAAAAATTTGCAAGCAATTTAATTTTAATTAATTAAGTAATAAAAAATTTAATGCAACAAGCAATTTAATTTTGTATGAAATTTAAAAAAACAAGTGATAATTTTTATAAATAATATTCACTGTCATCGTGACCATTGATTAAGTAATAACGTTTTTCATTCGTAAAAAACAGACTTTTATAGTCTCTTATGAACCACTTAGGCGATTTTCATTTATTTATTAGTACAAATACTTTATCGTTTACCTTGAAAGATTATAAGGTAATTAGGTAATAATTGAAACGAAATTGGTCTAAAAATGTATTCAAAAAATAACTCAATAATAAACCCCCAGATTTTTGAAAAATTTTATTGAACAAACTGTATACGATATAAAAAATTAATTACACCACGGGTAGTCGCTCGATTTGTACTCGGTGAGCGGCAGATCATACATAAACGGGAACAATTTTTTATTTTTTCCACTGAGAGTAGTTTCGATTTCAAAATATTCCTCATCGAAAAACTTCGGCAAAAACATGACCCCCGCCTCGTAACTCCTCACATACGCCCCCTTGTCCTTCTGTAAATTTCCACCCCACGCCGACTTTGATAAATTGGCACTCGTGATGAAAAACCACGCCAACTTGGACAAACATGGCGAGACGCGACAGTAGGTTTTAATGTGTGGCATTGCGCGACTTCGCCCCAACTTATCCGCCTTCCATTGGCTGTAAAAACCAATTAATAAAAAAATATATTCACCCGAAATAAGACACTAACTGTAAATAACTCTGCAGCCAGCGCTGCTTCTCATTTGTTTGTTTCGAGTACGGCAGACAACCCCCACTTTCGGCCCCGAAATACCCATTCATCACGTTATCAACACTCGGGAAAATAATACTAAGCGTTGCGTTCGAATTCGAAACTAGTTGGGTTTGTTTGTGGCCGGAAAGACTGCGCAAAAGTGTGCTCCGGAGCCACTCGGCCGGGGATTTCCCCATCGAGCCGATGCTCGACGCTTGGGCGATAATCCCCCAGGAGAGGGGGCCCTCACTGTCGGGCCCTGTCTTGGCAGGGAGGCTACAATGCCGCGACAGTAAATCACCGACGTGGTGGACGTGACTCCCTTGCGTCCCCGGGTAGTGTTTCCCCGGGACGGAAGTCACGAGAAACACCCGAACGGCGCTAAAATCCGCCCTTTTGACATAGTCAATCCATGGCTTTAACACCGGCAAATTGTAATGTTTCAGGTAGTTTAGGAGACTCGACTTGAACCCGGTCGGGGATTCACCGGATTTTTCCGTCGCGGTTTCGGGCAGTTGCGGACAGGGGGGACTTAACCAGAGCCTGAAATTTTAAGGTAAGATAATATTAAGTTGGTCGGTGTTTACCCTTGATTGTAATGATTCCAGTCCTCGTAGTATAAATTTGCAGTTGAGATAACAACACGAAGGGAATTATCTTCGTAAAAATAAATCCCGATTTTGCTAAAAAAAACGTTTTTTGTGTCACAATCAAAGGAAAACACTCACGAATGGTGGCACCCGAACGGGTCTTTCATTTTGACGTAATGGTGGCTCACGTTTGGTAGAAATTTCTCGATGAATTCTTTCATTTTCGGGAACTCGTCCCCGTATAAAATCGTTAGCGGTTTTTTCCTGAAATCTAATTAAATGCGTCGTTTTTTTGGGGGCCCCCTTACCCCAAATTACGCTCCCTGTACCGCTCCATCAACCACATAATATCAATCATGAAATTAATCTGTAACGAACATTTTAATTCACCCAAACTGGGGCACAACAGATCGGTAAAGGTGATCGAAGTCGGGTGTTTGAGCGTTTCTGCCGACTCAGGAATTGTCGTAAAAAACAGGTTATAAGGGGCTGCGTTTTGCAATTTTTCGAGCATAGTCCCCGGTTTTGTGGTATTGGTAACACTGGACGAGCTAGTGCTAGGCTTAACGTCCGGTTTGATGTTCAATAAGGGGCGCAAAATGTCCACTTGTTCCAAATAAACAGACTTGTCCAAAGGAAAGTCTAGCGGTATTTCAGGTTTAGCCATTTCGAGTAATTTTATTACTAGAATATCGGAAGTTGGTATCAGGGGGTCACAACCGGGGCGACTTACAATGGGGGTGTTCATATTCGCGGAAATGGTGCGGGTTCCGCCGGTAGCACTTGGGGCCATGGGGGCACGCCTCATGCTTGGGTTTTTTGCTAGGGCCGCCTGAAACAAACACTTGGCATTGGGGGGGCACAAAGGGGGCGAACATACCGGTATTTTCCGCCTTACGCTTCAAAAATGCGTCCATTTCGGGTTTAAAAAAGTGGGGTTGGAATTTTGAACGTTTGGGAATTTAGTCAGGCGTGGGTTGGCACCTTGAAAGCTTTTTTTTTTCAATTTCTTGTAATTATAAAATTGTAATCACTGCAAAAAATCGTGCAGGCCGCGTGAAATAACACGATTATTGTCCAATTTTGATGTTAAAACGCGTGGATGATGTATTATTACAATTTTTAATCAAGGTCTGGGGATTGTGTGGACGTTGGGTTGGTATCTTAGAATTCAAAATGGCCTCGTTTTTTCACATTAAATATTTTTTATTAAATATTACACCGTACAAATGCCTTATTAGGGGGCCTTGGTGCCCCCCTTCCGCGTTCCCTATGTCTTCTTCCACGAGTAGTACATCTCCAAGGGCTTATTCACCTTCCAGTACTTGTCGTTGACTTGCCCCAAAGTCTGGTTCCCGTTCAACTGCACGTACTGTCCAGCCGTTGGCGAGATATAAATACAAAAATTAAGCAAACTATGCGTCGTCGGTAATTGCGAATCCAAATCGAGCGTTAGCCTCATCGCTAGATACTTATGCAAATGGTCAACAGTGGCATTTGCCGTTGTCTTAATATATCTGATTGAGTTCTCCTTCAAAGCCTTAACAAGGGGGTTATCACCGGACATTTCCGTCGGGTGTGGCTTAAAAACGAGCTCGATCTCATTCAAAGTCATGGGTTCCGAGGGGCCCTCGCCCTCCGTGTCCGTCTGCTCGGTGCGCTCACTCGACTCGCTCTCCTCGCTTCGTTCGGACGTGAGCGTGCTTTTGGGGCGCTTTATCGACTTGCTGATCGAGCTGACGTTGGACGAGACGGGACTAGGCGGCTGCGACGGGGTGCTGCGCCCCGACGGCGCGGGGCTCCCGTTGTTCACGACGCCGGGCGCGGGCTGCGGGGCCCCGACTGTGTTTTCATTCGGAGGCACGGGATTTTCGGGGTTTTCCCCTTGATTTCGCTCAACTTCGTTGTTTTTGCGCGAGCGGTTGGGGCGGTTTTGTGACTGGATTTTGATGCCTTCGGTGATTGAGTTGACTAAAGCGGCCTGTGAGTGGCTTTTGTTCAGCTTGGCCAGGACTCGCTCCTGGTGGGCTTCGTATTCGTCGCGACTGGGGTAGATTTTCGAGATGAGGAGGTCGAAGTTGGGGTCGGGGCGCAGCGAGCGCTTCGAGACGAGTTTCTTGCGACAGGTGGGGCACTCCTTGTTCCCTGAGCGCAGGGCTGTGATTATGCAGTCGGAGCAGAAGCGGTGGAGGCATTCTTTCGTCGTCATGGTCTTCTTGAGCATGTCGAGGCAGATGGGGCACATGAGCTCGCTGTGGAGGCTGCGGGGGGACACGGCGATCTCGGTGTTGTCGGTTATGACGTCCTGGGGGGTGCGGTGGAGCTCGTAAAGGGACAATTCCCATGTTTTGTTTAGTCCGATTTGCTCGGACGTCGTCATTTTGACACTAGGGAGAAATGGCAACAAGCGAATTGCCAACCGCGGAACGGGAACTAACCATGGAACACGCACTAATAGCGAAACCACGAAATTAAATCATTATCACGCATCATATTTACATTATTTAATGCGTTTTAGTAATATTTGGGTCCTCTAATTGTAATAATGCCCACAAATTGCGATATAAAAGAATTAATTGTGTGATCGGGAGCACCAACCATGCGGTACAAAAATCGCAAGTTTTTTTGACAATTGATTTATAGGTTAGGCAATTTAAAACCAAAGTCTTACAACCAAAGTTCTCACAATTGTCTTAATAATGCGATTGTGACCAGAGATAAGTGATGGCACAGGTGAGGTGAGGGTTGGCACTGCTTTGCCCCTAATTTTGTGACTTCAGGCGCCTAAATGGCTGATATTAAGTTCCCAAGCAAGCAAATTGAAAAATTCAATGATAGGATCGAGAATTGTTTGGAGGATGCGGCTTGTCGAAGTGTCTTAGAATTCTACCTCAAAACAGTCATGGGAATTGCAAATTTGAACAATATTTTGAAGTTATGGAACAAGGCTAATGCTTCCTTTGATGATGATATTTTTGATTTTATTGATGAAGTTGATGATTTTCAAGATGGGCCTTTGTTGACTTTATCTGAGTCACATTTGAAAGTTGCGTACGTGAAAAATGAGTGTTGTCGGTTGTTCAATAAAGCCAATATTCACCAAAGATTCATCCAATATTTGATAGATAAACATCAGCAATAGTTATGTTTGTACTTAAACATCACTGTCGATATTTTGTAACAAGGTGCAGCTTTTTCGTGTTAATATAACATAGTTTTTGTTATTTGTGTTCTTGCTGGTTCTTACGTAATATTTACCCTTCCATTCCTATGATCCAAAAAATCCTTTACAGCCATTCCAGAAAGTTCAATTTTTTTGCTCAAATTTCCTGAGTTAAAAATACACTTACCTTGAAAGTGATGAAAAAAAATTTTTTTTTTAAATTTCTCGATAACTCTAATAGTTTTGCCGTAATTGGCGGTTGAAAATTGAAAAAAAGTGAAAATGGAAACCTTTTTTTGCGTTTTTCTCGGAAACTGTAAGACTTAGAGCAACGAACAAAAAACCATCTGATAGCGCTTAATTTTATCTATTTTTTCAATCAAACCCGGAGTCGCTCCGGGCAACGGTTCCGGCTACAGAGGCGATCAAAGTTTCTTACTAAAAAAATTCATAAAAAAAAAACTAAAAGTCGTAGAGCACTGCGGTTTGTTCCATTGAATTCTACGGCTCATTTTACATATTATATCAATTTTTCACAGGAATTAAAAATTTAAAATTTTTTGCCTAAATTTAGGGTAGCCATTTGTCATAGTGGAAAATTTTATTCAATAAAAAAATTCATAACTCGAAAACTAAAAGTCGTAGAGCAACGCGGTTTGTTCCATTGGATTCAGCGGCTTTTTTTCTGTATTATACCAACTTTTCACGAGATTTAAAATTTTCAAATTTTTTGCTCAAATTTCCTGAGTAATAAATTTGTGCCTACACTTACCTTCAAAGTGATGAAAAAAATTTTTTTTTTAAATTCACTCCACCAAATTTTTATGGACTTCTTTATGTCTTAACAACCCACAAAAGTTGTTTTTAGTCCACAAAAAGTCCATATGTTCGATTTTTTGATGTTTGATTTTTTCAATTTTCTTCGCAGTTTTGGTCGATTTTGGGTACCCGGAACTTTTGTCGAGCAATAGCTCCGGAACTATCAGAGATAACCCCATGAAGTGTATTATCGTTGGAAAGCTCTTTAAATTATCTATCTTTTTCAAAAAAAATTAGTGTTCTCCGACTAATAGTTTTCGAGCAAATTGGAGAAAAATGCAAAAATTGGTAAAATTTTAAAAAATTCATAACTAAAAAACTATTGGGAATTTGGCAATTTTCTCGATGCTAATCGATTCCCCACATCATTTTGCATAGGTGAGGATCAAAACAGTTCCACTTTTTCGAATAGTTTAGTCGTAATTGGGAAAATAAAAAAAATTAAAAAAAAGTTAACACCCCCCCCCTTAAAATCGGTCAATTTTTAAAGTGTCTCTAAATCAAATAAAACCGATTCTATCTTATAGATTTTGATGTGCTCTTTCCGATCAAAAAAACCGTTTTCTCCTAACTCTTTTAGTTTGGCCGTAATCGGCGTTTGAAAATTGAAAATTTTTTTGCGAGATATCGCCTTGAGTCCTATGCCATTTTGTAGAGTTTTTTATTCCGGTTATCCTCCATTTTTCCGTTTCTCGATAACTCTAATAGTTTCGCTGTAATTGGCGGTTGAAAATTGAAAAAAAGTGAAAATGGAAACCTTTTTTTGCGTTTTTCTCGGAAACTGTAAGACTTAGAGCAACGAACAAAAAACCATCTGATAGCGCTTAATTTTATCTATTTTTTCGACCAAACCCGGAGCCGCTCCGGGCAACGGTTCCGGCTACAGAGGCGATCAAAGTTTTTCAACAAAAAAATTCATAAAAAAAAAACTAAAAGTCGTAGAGCACTGCGGTTTGTTCCATTGAATTCTACGGCTCATTTTACATATTATATCAATTTTTCACAGGAATTAAAAATTTTAAATTTTTTGCCTAAATTTAGGGTAGCCATTTGTCATAGTGGAAAATTTTATTCAATAAAAAAATTCATAACTCGAAAACTAAAAGTCGTAGAGCAACGCGGTTTATTCCATTGGATTCAGCGGCTTTTTTTCTGTATTATATCAACTTTTCACGAGATTTAAAATTTTCAAATTTTTTGCTCAAATTTCCTGAGTTATAAATTTGTGCCTACACTTACCTTCAAAGTGATGAAAAAAATTTTTTTTTTAAATTCACTCCACCAAATTTTTATGGACTTCTTTATGTCTTAACAACCCACAAAAGTTGTTTTTAGTCCACAAAAAGTCCATATGTTCGATTTTTTGATGTTTGATTTTTTCAATTTTTTTCGCGATTTTGGCCGATTTCCGGTACCCGGAACATTTCTCGAGCAATAGCTCCGGAACTATCAGAGATAACCCCATGAAGTGTATTATCGTTGGAAAGCTCTTTAAATTATCTATCTTTTTCAAAAAAAACTAGTGTTCTCCGACTAATAGTTTTCGAGCAAATTGGAGAAAAATGCAAAAATTGGTAAAATTTTAAAAAATTCATAACTAAAAAACTATTGGGAATTTGGCAATTTTCTCGATGCCAATCGATTCCCCAGATCATTTTGCATAGGTGAGGATCAAAACAGTTCCACTTTTTCGAATAGTTTAGTCGTAATTGGGAAAATAAAAAAAATTAAAAAAAAGTTAACACCCCCCCCCTTAAAATCGGTCAATTTTTAAAGTGTCTCTAAATCAAATAAAACCGATTCTATCTTATAGATTTTGATGTGCTCTTTCCGATCAAAAAAACCGTTTTCTCCTAACTCTTTTAGTTTGGCCGTAATCGGCGTTTGAAAATTGAAAATTTTTTTGCGAGATATTGCCTTGAGTCCTATGCCATTTTGTAGAGTTTTTTATTCCGGTTGTCCTCCATTTTTCCGTTTCTCGATAACTCTAATAGTTTCGCTGTAATTGGCGGTTGAAAATTGAAAAAAAGTGAAAATGGAAACCTTTTTTTGCGTTTTTCTCGGAAACTGTAAGACTTAGAGCAACGAACAAAAAACCATCTGATAGCGCTTAATTTTATCTATTTTTTCGACCAAACCCGGAGCCGCTCCGGGCAACGGTTCCGGCTACAGAGGCGATCAAAGTTTTTCAACAAAAAAATTCATTAAAAAAAAACTAAAAGTCGTAGAGCACTGCGGTTTGTTCCATTGAATTCTACGGCTCATTTTACATATTATATCAATTTTTCACAGGAATTAAAAATTTTAAATTTTTTGCCTAAATTTAGGGTAGCCATTTGTCATAGTGGAAAATTTTATTCAATAAAAAAATTCATAACTCGAAAACTAAAAGTCGTAGAGCAACGCGGTTTATTCCATTGGATTCAGCGGCTTTTTTTCTGTATTATATCAACTTTTCACGAGATTTAAAATTTTCAAATTTTTTGCTCAAATTTCCTGAGTTATAAATTTGTGCCTACACTTACCTTCAAAGTGATGAAAAAAATTTTTTTTTTAAATTCACTCCACCAAATTTTTATGGACTTCTTTATGTCTTAACAACCCACAAAAGTTGTTTTTAGTCCACAAAAAGTCCATATGTTCGATTTTTTGATGTTTGATTTTTTCAATTTTTTTCGCGATTTTGGCCGATTTCCGGTACCCGGAACATTTCTCGAGCAATAGCTCCGGAACTATCAGAGATAACCCCATGAAGTGTATTATCGTTGGAAAGCTCTTTAAATTATCTATCTTTTTCAAAAAAAACTAGTGTTCTCCGACTAATAGTTTTCGAGCAAATTGGAGAAAAATGCAAAAATTGGTAAAATTTTAAAAAATTCATAACTAAAAAACTATTGGGAATTTGGCAATTTTCTCGATGCCAATCGATTCCCCAGATCATTTTGCATAGGTGAGGATCAAAACAGTTCCACTTTTTCGAATAGTTTAGTCGTAATTGGGAAAATAAAAAAAATTAAAAAAAAGTTAACACCCCCCCCCTTAAAATCGGTCAATTTTTAAAGTGTCTCTAAATCAAATAAAACCGATTCTATCTTATAGATTTTGATGTGCTCTTTCCGATCAAAAAAACCGTTTTCTCCTAACTCTTTTAGTTTGGCCGTAATCGGCGTTTGAAAATTGAAAATTTTTTTGCGAGATATTGCCTTGAGTCCTATGCCATTTTGTAGAGTTTTTTATTCCGGTTGTCCTCCATTTTTCCGTTTCTCGATAACTCTAATAGTTTCGCTGTAATTGGCGGTTGAAAATTGAAAAAAAGTGAAAATGGAAACCTTTTTTTGCGTTTTTCTCGGAAACTGTAAGACTTAGAGCAACGAACAAAAAACTATCAGATAGCGCTTAATTTTATCTATTTTTTCAACTAAACCCGGAGCCGCTACGGGCAACGGTTCCGGCTACAGAGGCGATCAAAGTTTTTCACCAAAAAAATTCATTAAAAAAAAACTAAAAGTCGTAGAGCACTGCGGTTTGTTCCATTGAATTCTACGGCTCATTTTACATATTATATCAATTTTTCACAGGAATTAAAAATTTAAATTTTTTTGCCTAAATTTAGGGTAGCCATAGTGTCATAGTGGAAAATATTATTCAATAAAAAAATTCATAACTCGAAAACTAAAAGTCATAGAGCAACGCGGTTTGTTCCATTGGATTCAGCGGCTTTTTTTCTGTATTATACCAACTTTTCACGAGATTTAAAATTTTAAATTTTTTTGCTCAAATTTCCTGAGTAATAAATTTGTACCTACACTTACCTTCAAAGTGATAAAAAAAAATTTTTTTTAAATTTACTCCAGCAAATTTTTAGGGACTTCTTTATGTCTTAATAACCCACAAAAGTTGTTTTTAGTCCACAAAAAGTCCATATGTTCGATTTTTTGATGTTTGATTTTTTCAATTTTCTTCGCAGTTTTGGTCGATTTTGGGTACCCGGAACTTTTGTCGAGCAATAGCTCCGGAACTATCAGAGATAACCCCATGAAGTGTATTATCGTTGGAAAGCTCTTTAAATTATCTATCTTTTTCAAAAAAAACTAGTGTTCTCCGACTAATAGTTTTCGAGCAAATTGGAGAAAAATGCAAAAATTGGTAAAATTTAAAAAATTTTATTCAATAAAAAAATTCATAACTCAAAAACTAAAAGTCGTAGAGCACTGCGGTTTGTTCCATTGGATTCAGCGGTTTATTTTCTGTGTTGAACCAACTTTTAATGGGATTTAAAATTTTGATTTTTTTGCTAAAACTTCCTGAGTAATAATACACTTACCTTCAAGAAAGTGAAAAAATTATTTTTTTTAAACTCGTTCAGTCATAGTTTTTTGGACTTATACATCATCAATATTCAAAAAATTTATTTTTTTTTGTGTCTTACTCAAAAACTGCAATATTTAGCAAAAGTCGTGAGAGGGAAAATAAAACATCACGTAGAAAAAGTGACTTTATTAATACAAAAATGAGTACAAAAATATGACTATGAAATGACGAAACATGCAAAATACAGCTAAAAGGAGCCAAAACAAATTTTCGGACGCGCCAAACAAAATTTAAACTTTGGTCGAACGTAATCGCAGTACCATTTAATCGATGGTCAGCTGCCTAAAACTTCCATCAAGCCCGAACAAGTCCTCGTAATTGGTGGGTTTTCCGGGACGTTTCGACTCATCAGCTTTGATGTTTTCCTGCTCTTTGAACCATGGAGTGTATTCAGCGAGCGTTTTCATCCACTGGTCTGTTAAACTCACAATTAGAAACTCAAAAACCTAGCGAGAAAAAATACCGTTGAAATCGGCCATTTTCCCGGCAGACCCGCCGTACTCCTCCGGGAGGATATCCTTCGGGACGAATTTATACAACGATTCGAGGTCCTGGTGGATGTGGATCCGGTTCCTGATCTTCTCCTTGATGAAGGGCTTGACCCAGTTGATGATGGTGTCAACAATCGCCGAGGCGTTGACCACGTGCACCTCCTTGAGCTTGACCGGGTAGGCTTCCTGGACGCACACCAGGAACTTCTTAACCACCGTGGGCGTTATTTTCGTGAAGTGGTTCATTGAGGCCACGCTAGCGTCCAGAATAAACACGTCTCCCGCCACCCCCACCTCCTCGGCGGCGAGCCGCACGTCCCCGATCATGAGCGCGATCTTCATCGCGTCGGCGATGTTCGGCGTCTCGAAGTCCTTAAGGGTGGCGCGCATGATGGTCACGCGCTTGCCGTCCGGGGTGAGCCCCGGCAATGGGGGCCCTTGGGCGATCTTCACGATCTCCTGCAGCTCGGGCCGGGAAATGTCCCGATTGGTGAAAAACTCGGGAATGGCGGCGCGCATCGTGAAGTACATGTCCAGCTTGCGCTTGCACTTCTCCAAGGAAAACTTGCAGCCGCGCAGGAAGGTCATGATGCGCTGCTCGTCTGTGAAACACCGAAATTGTACGACTGGTTGCCTGCGCTCGCTTTTACTTTCATTGTTGGAGATTTAAAAAGATCGTTACATAACGATTTCTTCAGCAGATTATCCAATTTCATCACTCATGAGCTACGTAACCGCTTACACAAGCGCACTTACCCCAAGTGTCGGGCAGATGGGGCTGTTTCTGGAGCCACTCTTTGATGGCTTGCAAGTCGCTGTCTCGCGTGTTGACATCCTCGTTGAGTTCCTTTCTGATGTGGATTTGTAATTCGGGGCTGGGTTGGACTAGAAGGGCTGACATGGTGCTAAAAGGGGGCACATGGCGGTGGTTTAAAATCATTCATTCATTATTGATTGACACAGGTGTTCGCTCAATAATACAGTCAATCCAAAGACACGTCACGTATTTCTCTCCGCGCGCTCATTTTCTCAGTTTCTGTATTATGCCAACTTTTCACGAGATTTAAAATTTTTAAATTTTTTGCATGAGGCATTTTCTATAGTGGAAAATTTTATTCAACAAAAAAATTCATAACTCGAAAACTAAAAGTCGTAGAGCAATGCGGTTTGTTCCATTGAATTCAGCGGTTCATTTTCTGTATTATACCAACTTTTCACAAGATTTAAAATTTTCAATTTTTTTGCTCAAATATCCTGAGTTAATGAATACACTTACCTTCAAAGAGGTGAAAAAAAAATTTTTTTTAACTAACTCCAGCAAATTTTTATGGACTTCTACATGTCTTAACAACCCACTAAAGTTGTTAAAAGTCCACAAAAAGTCCATTTGATCGATTTTTTGATGTTTGAGTTTTTTAATTTTCGTCGCAATTTTTGTCGATTTTGGGTACCCGGAACTTTTGTCGAGCAATAGCGCCGGAACTATCAGAGATAACCCTATGAAGTGTATTATCGTTGGAAAGCCCTTTGAATTATCTATTTTTTTCAAAAAAGATTATTGTTCTCCGACTAATAGTTTTCGAGCAAATTGCTGCTAAATGCAAAAATTGGTAAAATTTTAAAAAATTCATAACTAAAAAACCATTGGGAATTTGGCAATTTCCTCGATGCCAATCGATTCCCCGGATCATTTTGCATAGGTATGGATCAAAACAGTTCCACTTTTTAGAATAGTTTAGCCGTAAATGAGAAAATAAAAAAAATTAAAAAAAAGTTAACACCCCCCCCTTTAAAATCGGTCAATTTTTAAAGTGTCCCTAAATCAAATGAAACCTATTCTATCTTATAAGTTTTGATGTGCTCTTTACGATGGAAAAAACCGTTTTCTCCTAACTCTTTTAGTTTGGCCGTAATCGGCGTTTGAAAATTGAAAATTTTTTTGCGAGAAATCGCCCTGAGTCCTATGTCATTGTGTAGAGTTTTTTATTCCGGTTATCCTCCATTTTTCCGTTTCTCGATAACTCTAATAGTTTCGCCGTAATTGGCGGTTGAAAATTGAAAAAAAGTGAAAATGGAAACCTTTTTTTGCGTTTTTCTCGGAAACTGTAAGACTTAGAGCAACGAACAAAAAACCATCTGATAGCGCTTAATTTTATCTATTTTTTCGACTAAACCCGAAGCCGCTCCGGGCAACGGTTCCGGCCACAGAGGCAATCAAATTTATTCACTAAAAAAATTCATAAAAAAAAAAACTAAAAGTCGTAGAGCACTGCGGTTTGTTCCATTGAATTCTACGGCTCATTTTACATATTATATCAATTTTTTACAAGAATTAAAAATTAAAAATTTTTTGCCTAAATTTAGGGTAGCCATTTGTCATAGTGAAAAATTTTATTCAACAAAAAAATTCATTACTCAAAAACTAAAAGTCGTAGACCAATGCGGTTTGTTCTATTGAATTCAGCGGTTCATTTTCTGTATTATACCAACTTTTCACGAGATTTAAAATTTTCAATTTTTTTGCTCAAATTGATACACTTACCTTCGAAGAGGTGAAAATTTTTTTTTTTAAACTAACTCCAGCAAATTTTTATGGACTTCTTTATGTCTTAACAACCCACTAAAGTTGTTAAAAGTCCACAAAAAGTCCAAATGTTCGTTTTTTTGATGTTTGATTTTTTCAATTTTCGTCGCAGTTTTTGTCGATTTTGGGTACCCGGAACGTTTGTCGAGCAATAGCTCCGGAACTATTAGAGATAACCCCATGAAGTGTATTATCGTTGGAAAGCTCTTTAAATTATCTATTTTTTTCAAAAAAAATTATTGTTCTCCGACTAATAGTTTTCGAGCAAATTGCAAATAAAAGCAAAAATTGGTAAAATTTTAAAACATTCATAACTAAAAAACTATTGGGAATTTGGCAATTTTCTTGATGCCAATCGATTCCCCGGATCATTTTGCATAGGTATGGATCAAAATAGTTCCACTTTTTAGAATAGTTTAGCCGTAAATGAGAAAATAAAAAAAGTTAAAAAAAAGTTAACACCCTCCCAGAAATCGGTCAATTTTTAAAGTGTCTCAAAATCAAATAAAACCGATTCTGTCTTATAGATTTTGATGTGCTCTTTACAATGTAAAGAAACGTTTTCTCCTAGCTCTTTTAGTTTGGCCGTAATTTCTCTCCGCGCGCACGTGTTTGTACAATGTGTGGATGGGGGCACACTTATTTACGCAACGCTTTTTGGGGAAACCGAATTTTTGCTCTGATTAATGCGTTTTAGAAAGTTTCGCGCCGATGGTACGATGGTAACGGTGTGTGACTCACCTAATTGGGGGCCTCTCTTAATTATCAGGAAATTAAACAATGAAGCTGAGACAATCAAACTGGGAAGAACAGAAATTTTCCGCATTTTTTGACGATTTATATTGTTATTAATAATACGAGTGCGGAAACACAAGCTTAAATTTCGAGGGCTGTCTTTATGCAACGAGCGTATGCGAGCAACCGATAACTTTAAGGTTGATTCAAAATTTCTTTGTTTGAACATTTTAATTTAAAATACGTTACTGTTTGGGAAGCGTATTTTAAAACAGTGCAATCATTAATTTAAAACACGTTGCCATAGGAACCATGTTTTAAGAAATATTTTTTTATTTTGGATTTTGAAAATATGTTTTCGAAAAAAGGGAAAAACGATAGGTAATTTTTAATTTGTAGAAATCTTGTATTTGTCAAGATAAGCAACAACAGAAGAAAAAAAGAAAAAAATAAAGACAATAAAACGCAAGCATGGTAATTACAATTGGGTACTAAAACACTGAAGATGTTAAAGATGGCGGAAGCGGCCATTTTTATTTTAAGACACGAGTAAACAAAAACAATACGTACAATCCCCAATTCAAACTTATGATTTTTTAATTGAAATTGCAAAAATTCGGTTGAACTGTTGCCGAAATTACAAAACTAGTATTTTGGTTACATAAGTAATAAAATTATGCTCGTGTGTTTCCCAATGAGAAATTGTTAAAACTTTGGTTTACTTCACCGTTTTGAGGTCAGATTTGGAAAAAGTCAGCCGCAAAATGGCCGCTCGCCATTTTTCCAAAACCCCATTTCCTTCACTTCCTCAAGTGACTCAATGCAACAGCTGAGCAAAAAACGCTCCCATTCTAGAGCCCGATGAATCACCGTTAGAGTGCGACCCCGTTGTCTGAATTTTTAAGGTCGAAGAAAGTTCCGCCATTATGCAATAACAGTCAAAGCCTACTCACCGGTTTAGTTCCAAATAAAAAAAAATCACAAAATATTAAATTAACTTTTTGAATGAATTTCAATCACTGCACTTCGTGTGCGTCCAAGTCGAAGACTACGGCGAGAAAGCCGCCAAAGAACCTTTCTTATAGCAAAAGTATGTTCCAGTGCTAAGCACAGTATGGCCAATGGTCCGCTATCCACGACGCCACTTAACCAATCGGAGAGCGACAAGGGGGACACGTGACCCGCTTTTGTACTTTCTCCGTCATATGTTTTATTAATTTCGTTAATGAGTTTTGTTAGTGTTGAGACCGTGACGGCCTGCTTGAATTTTCATGCTTTTTGTTGAGGTTTTTCGACGAGTGGAAAATTAGCGAATTGCGAAAACCACGTCGTGCTTAATTGCATCGCGCCGATTGTTTTGCCTAATTGACGCATTAGTGGTAGAAAGTCGGCTGTGCGACTACAAATTTACGCCATTTTGGAAACTGGAAATTAAACAAATGCAATCTGCACCCATTTAATTAAATTATAAAAACAATTGACGAAAAATAGCCTCGTCATTTCAAGTTTTTTAAAATTCCGCCATCTTGAAATCCTAAACGGGACGCCATTTTGGCACAAAATTTCACCACCCTTATCTTGGCCATTAGTTAAATAACGTAACCAAAAATCATAAGTTTTTGACAAGAGATAGCCTTGTTGTGGCCATTTGTTAAAATTCCGCCATCTTGAACTTCTAAACGGGTCCACATTTTGGAAAAAAAAATTCGCCCAGTAAAAGATATAATCAAACTTGTTGTAGGCAAGTGAACCAAAAATATGGTGGCGCTATTTTGTGCGTTCCATCATCTCGCCTACCGCGACGAAATCGAAAACAATTTAATTTCGTATTTCGTTCCCTGATCGCATCAATAAGTGTCGTTTAGCGAGCTCATAAAGCCTCCTGAAAATTGCAAATGCCGTAGCATCCTGAAAATATCGTGAAAAACTTGTTTACAGGAAAATTTCGCTCGCTGTCTGTCATTCGTTCATTTTTCCTCGTTAAGAAAATGCAATTAATTTTCCACGACATGAAATTAATTATGTCGGACATGTGTATTCGCTGATTTTTAATTAGTTTATAAATAATTCAATTGGGCTTCGCTTCTCTAAAAATTAATTATTTCGTAAATTCAATCCGAATTAGAAATCATAAAGTGGGGCAAGTAATACGTCTCATTTCGAGTATTAACGAGTCATGATATCGATAACTACTCTAAATAAATAATTAAAAGAATAAGCCCACGTCTAATCAATAACATTACAGGTGTATCGCGAGGAGAGAAAGGATTTTACTCAAACTAATAACAATCTTGACCAATTTTCTCATTTTTGTGGCGCAATCCCGACAAATAATTACCAATTCGAGGAAGTTTGTTATATCATTGTTTCTTTTATTGTTATACATTTTAAATTCCATATACGTGCTCGCCGTTAATAATTTAATTAAAAAAAAAAGAGGAAAAAACTGTGTGTGCGTTTGGAATAAAACCGTTGCGCTACAATAATCTCACGTATTTTTAACAAATGGATTTGGTTCAGTTTCTGTTATGTTCGACTTGAGACGATGGCAGGGAAATAGGAAGCATCTTATACAATTTTGCAACAGATGGTTGATTGTAATCGCCAACTGCGTACAATCAAACCAGTTTAAAATAGTAATAAACCGTTTTAAAGCCGCAAACACTGGCTTGCGAAATGCGATTTTCAACCGCGACTCATGTCATGTCTGATTAATTGAATTTTGCACAAATAGACCTACAAAATTTGGAAGTAATTTATAAACACGAAGCTCGCTTGTTGCAAGTTTTCGCTCGAAATAAGTTAGTTTATCTATAAAATCAAAAAAAATCTTTAGATAATTTTTGAATCGTTTCCTTAAAAAAGTTTTGTATCCTGAAAGGATAATTCCTGAATTCCTGAAATCAATTTAATATATCAGAAGAAGAAGAAATTGAAATTTTACGGAAAAATATCTTATGTGGAAATGAGGAAACATGAAAACTTTCTTAAATAGTTATTTAATAAACTAGTAATAAAGGCGATTAATAAACGAAACTGTTTAAAACACAAACGAGCGTCAGCGAGTTGAGTGATTTTTTTATTCTATTGTTGTTTTTTTTATTCTATCGGTGAAAAAATTTAACAAAAATTTCTCAATGTACATACAAGAAAAAATGTGTTATACATGTAAAGAAAAGTTGACAGTATCACTCACAGATAATGAGCAACTTTTCTTTACTTGTATAATAAACTACTACTTTTTATATAGTTTTTTTAAAGTGTTTTGAAGGAACGTTATTAGTATTATCGGCCCTTGAACTTATAAAATTTTATAAAAATAAAAAAGTGGCAAAAAAACGGCCTTTGACGGTCCAATTGCGTTTGGGATTATAAGTTTTTTTTGAATATCTCTTATGAAAAATCGAATGATTGAGCAAATTGCGGCTAAATGTCGAAAATTGCGTTAAATAATCCCAAAAGCGAGTACCCCTCCAAGTACCGACCTCGCCCCCATCGATCCATCCCCGCACCGTATCATTAACTACCCTCCCCATTAGCCAGGAATAATAAATTAAATCAATTGATGACAAATCCCCCAACCCTCATCTCATCAATATTTTAGAATCCGTCTTTTTAAATTACAGACAAGATCCCAACCGGACTTCAATCTTCCCTCACGTGACACCCCATCAACCAATCCCCCATCCCCTTTTCCATCCATTGGTCCACGATTTCGGAGACACTGTTTCACCCCCATCCACCCACGTACCACTTATTCCCATCACCAGTCGAGTGCGGAGGTTCCATCTGACAACATACCGATGTGGGTGTGAGCGAATTTCAAGCAATTCAAGGTCGGTAACCAATTTTCAACCATTGGTTAGAAACACGTTATCACAATACCAAATTCTAACCAATTTTCAACCATTGGTTAGAAACACGTTATCGCAATACCAAATTCTAACCAACTTCCAGATGATGAAATTCAAGGTCACGGGCCTCGTGGCCGACCTTATGCCCAACATTCGGCTCATCCAAGCGTCCGGGCACTTCATGCTCAACTACCATGCCGATAATTCCGGCGCCTTGCACACCCTCAGGCTCGGCTACTGCTGCATGCACCTGGTGTTCGTCCTAGTCCAATATGGGTCAGTCAGGTCAAGTCAAGTCACAATTTAGTTACGTATTTTTTTAGTTGTAATTTCGTTAATTTGGTACTGGAACGTGGTGACGTCAACGATTTGGCTGCCAACACCATCACGGTGCTGTTTTTCACGCATTGTGTCACGAAATTCGTGTATTTCGCGGTCAGGTCGAAACTTTTCTACCGAACTTTAGGTATTTGGAACCAACCAAACAGTCATCCGTTGTTTGTTGAGTCGAATAATCGCTACCACGGCATTGCTTTGAAAAAAATGCGGCGCTTGCTCTATATTATAATCATCTGGACGTCCTTCAGTGCTATTGGTACTACCTTTGGTAGTGTTATTGTTTTTTTGTAACACGTTTGTTTAGCTTGGACCGGTATCACGTTCGTGGGTGATAGCGTCCACAATATCAAGGACCCAGAAAACGAAAATTTGACCATCACTGAACCCATCCCACGCTTGTTGGTCAAGGCATGGTACCCATGGGACGCCATGAGCGGCATGCCCTACTACATAACCCTCGTGTTCCAAGTAGGTACTTCCCCGCCACTACCAACCTAACCGCCATTCCCCCAGATCTACTACGTTTTTTTCTCACTCGCGCACGCAAACCTCCTCGATAGCCTCTTCTGTTCGTGGCTGATTTTCGCCTGCGAGCAGTTGCAACACTTGAAAGAGATCATGAAGCCTTTGATGGAACTTTCGGCAACTCTGGACACCTACGTGCCGAAGAGTGCCGACTTGTTCCGAGCGCCGAGCGCCACCTCGCAGGACCAACTCATCGAAAATGGTACCAACCCAGCAAAATAAACCCTAACTAACTGATAAGTTCAAGATTACAATGAGAAAAACGAGGATCTTAAGGGGGTGTATAGCACGCGCCAGGAGCTCGGCGGCCATTTTAGGGGCGGGGCGTTGCAGAATTTCGGTAGTGGGGGCGTTGGGCCGAACGGTTTGACCAAAAAACAGGAGTTGATGGTCAGGTCGGCGATCAAATACTGGGTGGAGCGCCACAAACACGTCGTCAGGTAGGGGTTGGTAGCGCTACCGGCTAGTTATTTTGGCCTCTTAGGTTGGTCACGGCCATCGGTGATGCGTATGGTGTGGCACTCCTGCTCCATATGCTGACGTCTACGATCATGTTGACGCTTTTGGCCTATCAGGCTACGAAAATCACAGGGGTGGACAAATACGCAGCTACGGTTCTGGGCTATTTGCTGTTTGCGTTAGCCCAAGTGTTTCATTTTTGTATTTTTGGCAACCGCCTCATTGAGGAGAGCTCTTCGGTGATGGAGGCGGCCTATAGTTGCCATTGGTACGACGGGTCGGAGGAGGCTAAGACTTTTGTACAGATCGTCTGCCAACAATGTCAGAAGGCTATGTCCATTTCCGGTGCTAAATTCTTCACGATTTCGTTAGATCTGTTCGCTTCGGTGGGTGAATTCCCTAGATTTGGTGATTTTACGAGTGGTTGCAGGTACTGGGCGCTGTGGTGACCTACTTCATGGTGTTGGTGCAACTCAAATGAGGGGTTTTTCGTTGCGTACGGTTGGTAGTTCCTTAATTTCTGCACGTGACGTTTTGAAAATTGTGATAATTAGACGGCACTGATTTTTCAAGTTACACAGCATTCATAAGTGTCTTAATTCAAGATGGCGAGTACCTGATAATGGCGGTGACAAGGGGAAATAATAACGCTCTAGACTTAGTTACTTCTATTTTACCTAATAAAGTTTACCCTAACTATGCGTTTTATTTGGCCAACCTTTGTGTCACCCCCTTGGGGTTGAAATCGATCGCCGCCCGGGAAATTCGAGCGCCATCTATGACGCAGCGTTTCATATGGTAAATAAAAACAAGGCCGGTCCTGTGTCGGGTCGCTCCGAAGCCGGTCCTGCTCAATATTTTCCGGCGGTTTGACAATCAGCAGGTGAGTCGATTTGTTGCTATTTCTCGTGAAAGAGTCGTTTCATGTCCCGAGAACGCTACGTTTCAAATATGAAAGGCATTTCACTTAACTTTGATAATTTCGTCGGAATTCGAGCTCGCTGAGATTTTTGCGAGGGTTGGTTTTGTTCGCGAATCGATAAAAATAAACGACGAGAGGGTTCGAGGACGCACCTTTTATCCCTTTTAGTGGCAGTTTTCGATTGTATTGTTTCGGTATCGCAAACAGATGGATAAAGAGAACAAAGTAAATAAAAGGAAGTGAGGAGAATTGATATTTAGAATTTGCGCCGCGATACCGATTGAGAGATGCGAGGAAGAGGCTTAAAGTGGCGTTTTGTGTTCTTCGAGAGAAAGTTTTAAGTGGATAGTTTGCTCAAAAGACTACCAGTGATCGATGAAGCAATCATTTCCCAACGCTAGACAAGTTTCATTCCGAAAGAAAGCGGCCAGTGTGGGGAAACACCGGAAATGTATTCTTGGTTGCCTACTCACACTATTTACCTCAAGCAAAGATCAACAATTTATTAAAAAAAAACGACGATTCTCAGAGTCACGTGACCCAATTCTTTTTTTTTGTTCCAATCCGTTACAAAACTTTTGGCAACGACAATAAAGACGTTATGCTTGTTTTCTTTCCATTATTTATTGCAAGTGCTACTTGTACAGAGTGTCTCAGCTAAGACTTTCGAGCCAGATATTTTACAGATTTTTATGAAATTTAAAATGCAGATATTTTAGAAGATAAAGATTAAACAAAATCCAATTAATGCAACAACTCAAGTCTTAAAAACGTAATTTTTACATGTCTTTTTTTTAAAGACTTTTAAGACTTATGTTTTAAGACTTTTTCAACAACACAGAAATTTTAGCCACAGTTGTTGGTTTTTCAAGTAATTTCACCAAATTAAAAGAATTTTACTTTTCTGACATCGCCACACTTTTGACAGTTTTTTTCAGTGGTACACAAAATGCGGCTAGAAATGCTTCATCAATTGTTTCAAAAGGTGACTGCCCAAATTACTATCAAATTAAGTTTTTAACAACAAAATTTAATTTTTTTCTTGGATCAGCCGAGCGATTTGGTTAATTTTTTGTGTGGCCATTTATTTTTCGGGGTTTAATGATCCACCGGTAATTTGGCTTAATTTTAAATAAATAAATGTGTTTTAAAATTTCATTTTTTTGCCCATAGTTGAAAGACGATCTCCTAAAATATGTGCATTCTAAATTTCGTAACAATCCGTTGACAAATAACTGAGATATTAAGCTCGAAAGTCTGAGCTGAGACACCCTGAAGTTTTTATGAATAAATTTTTTAAAATTTTTTACTACATAGTACATAATAATATTTTTTTAAATAATTAATTTAATAATTATTTTTTAAGTAAAAGCCCCTAAAGCCCCTAGCCCCTATTATGAAATATTATAACAGGCCAGTATTTTAATAGTCAAGATCATTGAACAAATCTCTTTGTTCCAACCCTAGTTCCTCCAAAAGGTCGTTATCCAAGTCGCAACAATACATCTGTGTAGTAGGACTGATGTAGTCGCAGGTATTAAGCGGTTGACACAATTTTACATTTTCATTAAGTGCGTTGTTATAATTAACCCCAATATAAACCACCCTTTCGGGAAGAACGATTTTAAAAAAATATTTTGGAATATTTATCACGTCATTATTTCTGGAACCGACAGTTCCTGTGATAATATATCGTTGATTTCCCGTTGCTTGGCGTCTAACACCTTGCTCAAAATATTTCCAAATTCTTTGGTTGACTGGCGCCCATTGCGGTGCCGCGTTTATATAATAAAAAGTCATTCGTTGTTCCAACTCTGTCTCAAAATCGCACTTGGGGGCAAGATGACCCTTGTCGTAAGTGTCTCCCTCAAAATTCCGGTGGTTTTTGTAAAACTCGTTCACATTTCCTTGAAGAAAATCGCTTTTCCAAGACTGAGATGGGCACCTTGTAGTGCCTTTTTCGAGTTTGTGTTTCACCCAATAAGTTTGTTGCGGATTACGTTTATTATTCACGCAGACGTCAATTTTTCGTGTAAATGAAAGCACATTACAATGTACTGTCTGTATTCCAATTGCAATTTTTACGCCTTTTCCCTTATTACAAGTCCGACCAGATTCTCTAGCAATTATTTCCGAATCATCATCAGGTGTTGCACGTGCAACGCGACAACGGCTTGGATTGCAACCGGTGGAAAAATCTTCAAAAAAAAGTAAACAAAACGCTTAAAGTACCGGAACTTACTTAATATTAACATAAGGAAAAGAATGAGGCGCAAAAGCAACATTTTTGGTCACTTTAAGGACTGCACAAGTTGAAGTCCTATTTAATAATAATTGCGCTTATACGAAAATTTTGCATCAAGGAAAAGTTATACATTATATCTAAATGTAAATAATGATTCATTTTACAGTAAGTTATAAATCTGCAGCAAGTGAGTGTTATTTATTAATTGAGACAAATAAACTGATAAACTAAAACGTTTCGTAAAAACGCAATTAAAGATAACAGGTAGGTATTTTAGGGACCCGTCTTTCTTGTGTTTTTTTTTACCCGAAATTTATTATTATTATTATTTATTATTATTATTATTATTATTATTATTATTATTATTATTATTATTATTATTATTATTATTATTATTATTATTATTATTATTATTATTATTATTATTATTATTATTATTATTATTATTATTATTATTATTATTATTATTATTATTATTATTATTATTATTATTATTATTATTATTATTATTATTATTATTATTATTATTATTATTATTATTATTATTATTATTATTATTATTATTATTATTATTATTATTATTATTATTATTATTATTATTATTATTATTATTATTATTATTATTATTATTATTATTATTATTATTATTATTATTATTATTATTATTATTATTATTATTATTATTATTATTATTATTATTATTATTATTATTATTATTATTATTATTATTATTAATTATTATTATTATTATTATTATTATTATTATTATTATTATTATTATTATTATTATTATTATTATTATTATTATTATTATTATTATTATTATTATTATTATTATTATTATTATTATTATTATTATTATTATTATTATTATTATTATTATTATTATTATTATTATTATTATTATTATTATTATTATTATTATTATTATTATTATTATTATTATTATTATTATTATTATTATTATTATTATTATTATTATTATTATTATTATTATTATTATTATTATTATTATTATTATTATTATTATTATTATTATTATTATTATTATTATTATTATTATTATTATTATTATTATTATTATTATATTATTATTATTATTATTATTATTATTATTATTATTATTATTATTATTATTATTATTATTATTATTATTATTATTATTATTATTATTATTATTATTATTATTATTATTATTATTATTATTATTATTATTATTATTATTATTATTATTATTATTATTATTATTATTATTATTATTATTATTATTATTATTATTATTATTATTATTATTATTATTATTATTATTATTATTATTATTATTATTATTATTATTATTATTATTATTATTATTATTATTATTATTATTATTATTATTATTATTATTATTATTATTATTATTATTATTATTATTATTATTATTATTATTATTATTATTATTATTATTATTATTATTATTATTATTATTATTATTATTATTATTATTATTATTATTATTATTATTATTATTATTATTATTATTATTATTATTATTATTATTATTATTATTATTATTATTATTATTATTATTATTATTATTATTATTATTATTATTATTATTATTATTATTATTATTATTATTATTATTATTATTATTATTATTATTATTATTATTATTATTATTATTATTATTATTATTATTATTATTATTATTATTATTATTATTATTATTATTATTATTATTATTATTATTATTATTATTATTATTATTATTATTATTATTATTATTATTATTATTATTATTATTATTATTATTATTATTATTATTATTATTATTATTATTATTATTATTATTATTATTATTATTATTATTATTATTATTATTATTATTATTATTATTATTATTATTATTATTATTATTATTATTATTATTATTATTATTATTAATTATTATTATTATTATTATTATTATTATTATTATTATTATTATTATTATTATTATTATTATTATTATTATTATTATTATTATTATTATTATTATTATTATTATTATTATTATTATTATTATTATTATTATTATTATTATTATTATTATTATTATTATTATTATTATTATTATTATTATTATTATTATTATTATTATTATTATTATTATTATTATTATTATTATTATTATTATTATTATTATTATTATTATTATTATTATTATTATTATTATTATTATTATTATTATTATTATTATTATTATTATTATTATTATTATTATTATTATTATTATTATTATTATTATTATTATTATTATTATTATTATTATTATTATTATTATTATTATTATTATTATTATTATTATTATTATTATTATTATTATTATTATTATTATTATTATTATTATTATTATTATTATTATTATTATTATTATTATTATTATTATTATTATTATTATTATTATTATTATTATTATTATTATTATTATTATTATTATTATTATTATTATTATTATTATTATTATTATTATTATTATTATTATTATTATTATTATTATTATTATTATTATTATTATTATTATTATTATTATTATTATTATTATTATTATTATTATTATTATTATTATTATTATTATTATTATTATTATTATTATTATTATTATTATTATTATTATTATTATTATTATTATTATTATTATTATTATTATTATTATTATTATTATTATTATTATTATTATTATTATTATTATTATTATTATTATTATTATTATTATTATTATTATTATTATTATTATTATTATTATTATTATTATTATTATTATTATTATTATTATTATTATTATTATTATTATTATTATTATTATTAGTGTTGTTAAAAATACATTTTTAGAAGTATTTAAATACAAATACAAATACTTTTTTGGCAAAGTAATTAAATGTAATTCAAATACAATTTTTGAAAAAGTATTTAATTCCAAATACAGTTACATTTTTAATTTTTGTTAAAACTTTCGTATTATAACAAAATTGTAACTTCGCATAATTTTTCGTGTCCTGTCCGTCACATCACTATTTTTTAGTTTTATCGTACACTTCCGCTGAATTACCTGTTTTTATAAAAAAAATCATTCACAATCTGTCTATTGTGTCCCGTCCGTAATCACTTAGTATAACGATTTTGGGAAAGTTTGGTTAGTTGTTTTTTATTTTTGTTAAAACTTTCGTATTATAACAAAATTGAAACTTTGGATTATTTTTGTGTCCCGTCCGTTATCTCACTATTTTTTATTTTTATCGTACACTTCCGCTGAATTACCTGTTTTCATAAAAAAATCATTCACAATCTTTCTATTGTGTCCCGTCCGTAATCACTTAGTATAACGATTTTGGGAAAGTTTGGTTAGTTGTTTTTTATTTTTGTTAAAACTTTCGTATTATAACAAAATTGAAACTTTGGATTATTTTTGTGTCCCGTCCGTTATCTTACTATTTTTTATTTTTATCGTACACTTCCGCTGAATTACCTGTTTTCATAAAAAAATCATTTACAGTATTTCTATTATGTGTCCCGTCCGTAATCAATTAGTATAACGATTTTGGGAAAGTTTTGTTAGTTGTTTTTTATTTTTGTTAAAACTTTCGTATTATAACAAAATTGAAACTTTGCATTATTTTTGTGTTCCGTCCGTCATCTCACTACGTACACTTCCGCTAAATTACCAGTTTTCATAAAAAAATCATTCACAATCTTTCTATTGTGTCCCGTCCGTAATCAATTACTATAACGATTTTGGGAAAGTTTTGTTAGTTGTTTTTTATTTTTGTTAAAACTTTCGTATTATAACAAAATTGTAACTTTGCATTATTTTTGTGTCCCGTCCGTTATCTCACTATTTTTTATTTTTATCGTACACTTCTGCTGAATTACCTGTTTTCATAAAAAAATCATTTATAGTATTTCTATTATGTGTCTCGTCCGTAATCAATTATTTACAACGATTTTGGGAAAGTTACCGGCATGTATTTAAATTGTTTTTGCAACACATTGGGCTCGATGGATGTTTAAATTAATATTATCACTTATCTTTTTAGGAAGATAAGTCATTTTGACAAAATTCTGTCCCGTCCGTAATCATGTCCACATTTATATCTCGTTTCCTCTCCTAATCTAGTTCTCCATGGTTAAGTTTTTAGTGATTCTAACGCCTAATTGTTTAGATTCAAGTGCAATTATTATTAGAATTTTTAAAGGCCTGTAAAAGTGTAACCTTATGTAAACTCCTCTGAGAAACAAATCGTTTTCGTGTAATTTTTAAACAAAAAAAATGAGTTTTGCTTCTGCAACACATCCTGTATGCTTGATAAAAATGCACAGTTTTATGGCAGTGGGGATGAAATAGCCGCGTTGTGCTTTAACCCAATTTTTCGCCGTTTTAATTATTCGGACGCTCGCGATTTTACGATTCCAAAAACCCACTTTTCTCTTTGTAATTTTTGCAAAAGCGCCCCTCCACTCCGGCCCTCCCTATCGCAAACTTCCTTCCGCCCCCTCCCCCAATTTCAGGTCTTTTGCGAGCGTTTCAGCTTTCAGTAGCGTCCCGATCGTCGTCGCTTCAACCCCCATTTGTCACTCTCTTGCTGAAAATCGGCAAACTTTCGAAATAACTCACACGGAGAGTCCCAAGAGAGCCGCAAACTTAACTTCTAAATGCGGAAAAAGTTCCGATCGCTACTTGTAAATAATCGCGAGGCGAGTGATTGATGGAGTGATTTGCTGATTTATTTATGACAAGTTGGTAAAATTCAGAGACAAAGTGGCTGAAACGGCGAGCAACGATGCGATCACACCCAACTCCAAGCGGCATTTGGGTGAGAGACAGTCACAAAAATCGTTTAATTAATACAGGGAATTAATGAATCAACCGAGGCAGTTTGAGAACTTGCTGACGCGAGTTTATGCATTATTTAGGGGATAAGTGCGCCCGATATGGGGATTACAAACTCGAGAAAGTCATTACAACTAGGCGAACCGTCACGAAAAAACGACGCCTGAGACAGTAATTAACTTTTGCAAAAAATCAATCCATTTAATTAAATCCAGAACGCGGCAAATAATTGTATCGTCTCGGCGAGATATTTAAAAATCAGTCGCTTGAGACGTTTAATTAACCTAAGCACCCTCCCCGCGTGTCATTAACGTTTTGTTTCTTCTTTGCAAGTGTTTAAAACTCGGGCTTCTTTGAAAAGTTGGCGCATATCTACACCGACTCTATTTAATTAATTCATTGGGCAAATTCGCCATAATTGGGCTTCTCCCGGGTGTTGACGAGGCCCCAAAGGCCGGAATAATGAATTCCGCAGTAATTAATAAACTCTTTGGACCAATTAAGTGATAAATCAATTATCAGACGTAAAAAATTAATTAGGGAAATGCGCGTTCCAATTAACAAAGAGGAGCAGTTCCGGATGAATCTTTCATTGGATGTATTTCCGGATCAGCAAAAAACGTGGAAAACTTTTTCAATATATCGCTTTTGACGGTTTATGAAGTGGCCAACCACTCCATATTTCATGACGCGGCTTTTTCGTGAGCGCTTTTCAAACCGCACAGATTTGCATCGGAACTGGGCAACACTCTGTACAGGGTGCTGGCCGACGAGTGACACATTCTCGGGTCTGTTTTTTGAGAGAATAATTTTGGGACAAAACCGCATCTAGCTATCGTTTTTTGTTTTCGACTTATAAACAAAAGTTGACATTTTAGTGAAATCTTAAAAAATTCATATCTTCCTTATTATTAAAGATACACGTTTGAAACAAAGACAGTGTACAGGCACTTTTTTACAGAGAATTTAATAATGTTATCAGCGATTTTTTTTAATCGTTCGTTTAGCTGTAATAACATAAAGTTGTATTTTTTTAAATGAGAATCATAGTTGGCTATGATATTTTCGAAAAGCTTATTTTTTTCTGAACTCAAAACAATATAAATATAGTTTGATGTTTTTATATATTTTTGATAAAAATCTATTTACAATATGTGAAAGTAGTTGGCCATGGAAAAATTATTTCACATAAAAGGTGTGAATAATCTAGAAATTTTGTGAACGGTTATTAAAGTAAAAAATGTGAAATTATAAAAATAAGCTATGTTAAAGTTATTTTCAATTGAACAAATATACGAGCGTCGCAGATTTTAATTACATAAAAAATGTGCAGAAAATTGCAAACAATGTTACTACCATTTGATGACACTTTTTTATGATTTAGTGAAGTTCAATGGAGGTGGCGTTGATAATGTTGTGTATTTTTTTACCGCAGATGGGATTTGATTTTGGCGTTTGGATTGACATTTTTTTGTAAAATAAAATTTTATTGATACGCAATCATATAATGAATAAGATTTTTCCTCTTCCGACATTTCATGTTCAAAATTGAAAAATAGAATGACAACGTGAGTTTGCCATTTTAAATATAAAAACAAAAAATTTGTATTAATTGCAAAAATTTGATCTAATAAAAATTTATTATGCTGTTTTTGAATTAATTACGGCTTAAAAAATCATTAAATTATAAAGACTTGTTCGGGAATACAATTTTCATAGTTTTAATTAAAAATCCAAATTTTTTTCATGGCCTACTATAAAGAAAAAGCGAAATGTTTTTGTTTTTTCTTAAATATTTAAAATTAATGTATTACACAAATAGACATATCAAATCAGTAAAAAATAAGCTTTTCGCAAATGTCATAGCCAACTATGATTCTTATTTAAAAAAATACAACTTGATGTTATTACGGTTAAACGAATGGTTGAAAAAAATCGCTGATTACATTATTAAATTCTCTGAAAAAAAGTGCCTGTATAAAGTCTTTGTTTCAAGTGCGTGTCTGTTATAATAAGAAAGATATGATTTTTTTAAGATTTAAGCTAAAATGTCAAGTCGAAAACAAAAGACGATAGCGAGATGCGGTTTTGAGCAAAATTATTCTCTCAAAAAGCGGACCCGAGAAGATCCCGTATTCGGCAGCACCCTGTACACGTTTTTAAACACATTCACTTGAATTAATTAAACCGTGAAGGAGCGCTTGAATAATGAATTCTTCCTTCATTAACGAAATATTCCAACAAGTCGTTAAATGTAGGCAACCAAGATTACACATGCAGAGTTTCCTCGTTATCGTTTTCCGGGGGATGGGATTTGCCCCGCATACTTGACAAACAAGCTAGATTAAGTTTCATTGTTTTACTTTGCCAACTAGATGGCAAATTATTTTAACGCTTGTTTTTCGCTTTTAAAACGCATCGGGGATTAGCTTAATCCCACTTTATTGATTAGATAACGCGGTGGCGGTCGGATTTATGCGATCGACTTAGGGGAAGGTCGAACGTGTTGTAAATCATGCGAGATTTACACCACGAGGCGAGGAGAATAAATCGACGCAATTTATTAGATTGGTTAAAAAATCGCATTTATTTATTTGTAAGTACGAATGACGTCCTTAATCTCCGCCCTACAGATGGGACACTGCCCATTCCCCGCCCCCTGCTTCTGCTGCATAGCACACTGGTAGCACATGCACATGTGCCCGCACTTGTACAACACCGAATTGATCTCCTTGTGGCAGCACACGTTGCACAGCTCCTCCTCATTGATATACTCCTCTTCGAACTCCTCCTCAAACTCCGCCCCCTCGGTGACCACCTCCACCGTCGTCGACACCCCATCGATGTCCAGAATGGCCCACAACGGCACGCCCACTTTCACCCTCTTGTAGAACGAATCAATTTCCTGATCGTCGATCCCGAAGTGGACGTGTCCGTCCCTGGTGACGTAGTAAAACAGGACCGTATTTTCCACACACATGTTTTTGAACAACGGCCATATCCAGTAGCACCCCGATTTGAAAACATCTAAATACGAGTAGTGCAAGTCGTCCGAAAGGGACGAAGGGTTTTTGGACGTGAAACCAAAACAAACAGTGCTTGAAAGTTGGGGAGAGATTTTAAGGAGTTTGACTGAGACTTTTTCGTTGATTCGAATGGGGCGGCTGCTGAAAACAAGGCCTTTGCCGTAGCCAGGGAGGCGGCGGGCGATCTGGCGGTTGCCCGAAAGGCATATGTTGGCGCCGTGGGTGGCGTGGAAGCGAAACTGGGCCAAAAAACCAAAATTAAACATTATCTGTATTATTGGTTGCCTACATTTTCAATAAAAAATATCAAAATTTACATAAATTATAATTGTTTTTATTAAACCTGGTAACTAGATCAGGTATTTGAGTTATCCTGACAGAAAATTCCAAAAAAAAATTTTTGAGTTGGCTATTTTTGTAGTCAAGAAACTCGGAATACGGATGTCTAAAGGTTAGGAAACGAACGACGTACAAATAAAACGTTCCGTTAGAACGCAGTTGTTCGATTGCCGCCTAAGTTTTCAAAGCAATGAATTTGAAAAAATTGTATTTGTATAACGATTAACACATAGCTAACAAAAAAAATACACGCAAATAGAACTACAAATTCTCAATAGAATTTCATATTTAATATTTAAATTTAATTTAACATTAAATATTGATGTCTTAATATTTAAAAAAAAATCCTGCGAGATTTTGTATCCCGTATCTCTGTAGTTCGGAATAAATAAGTTTCGCTGTATTAATTGTTGCGCGCTCATTTTTAAATAGAAAAATAAATAAAAAACAAGAAGGGTTGTTTGTTTCGCCGCGCTTATCTTTATTTGTTTGTGTTTTCCTTACACCAGACGACTTGATGTTGCAACAATAAGAAAAAACGCGCCAGACAAAGAAACATCTCAAGGTCAATGTACCAAAAATAACGCGAAAAGGAAAGCGGAAGTGGAGACAAATGCAAAATTTGACATTTCGTTTGACGCAAATAAATCAAGGTTTCAGTTTTTTTACTCGGTGATCTTACCTCAAGCATTGCACGACTGATCTAGTTACATGATACGAGAAAATTAAAAAAAATTGTCACATCATTTATTAAAATTGATAGCCAGATACAGGATGATTCACACTTTTAGCCTAATGTCTTACATCTATCACACAGTTGGCTATGTGGATAACCAACACTGGAACTTAAAAATATAAATAAAAACAATCACATGCCGATGAATGGCTGTTATCTTATCACTAATCAAGCTATAATGCAATTGTTTCACCTTCAAGGCCGCCCTTACCTCAGCCATAATCACTTGTTGATTCTTATCACATCCCTTATCACAGCCCTACATAAGGGACAGTGTCCGTCCCCTTTGCCCTGCCACTGTTCCACGGCACACTCGAAGCACATGCACGTATGTCCGCACCTGTACAGAGCCGCTTCGATGACGTTATCGTAACACACCACGCACTCTTTCTCCTCGACCTTGCTTTGTTCCGCACAAGTCGACAAATGAACGTCCTGACAACTACCGTAAACATTAACAAAAAGGTACAGTTTCAAGGTCGCGTCCACATGAACCACTCCTTTGAACTTCCCGCCGTTGAGATGGAACGTGATTGGTCCATCGTGCGCCAAGTCCAGCCCAATCTCATCACCGCAATTCAAATTCGAGAAATCACAGATCAGGACCCAATATTCGGGCCTATCGACGAGCGAATTGACATTATCAGGGAGGTCGTCACGGTTCAAAAGGGCGGGGTCGCACGACGTCACGCCCAAATGGACAAACCCCTGAAACCGCCCCCTGCCATTGGGCGCAATCTGAATCACTATGCTTTGCTCGCTTTTGATTGGCTGTTTGGAGAAGATATAGCCTTGCGTGTATTTCGCGTCGAGCCTTTGGGCCACGTTTTTATCAATGCGGACGTTTCGACTGTGCGTTTCGTGCAACATCATCGGGACCAGTTTGCGATTGGCGCGCGCTTTAGGGCGTGTCTCTCGTGACTCCGCCTCGATTAACCTAACGCCACTCGAATTGCCGAAAATGTCAAATAAGGGCCATAGTGATTGGTTGGTTCGCACCACGCCCTCGAACAACCCTTTCTCGACCCCGTCCACCCCATAGTGAACCTCGCCCCCCTCCCCAATGTAGTAAAACAAAGTACTTCGCGTTCCACACAATTCCTTAGGGAAAAACCACGACCAAAAGCCCGAACCTTTGGCCAAATGCTGGCAAGTGACCCCTTGGAGGTTGTCAGGGTCACGTGACGTGAACCCCACATAGACAAACCCGCCCAACCCCTCCGACAGCTCCATCAATTTGAATGTGACTTTTTCGTTGATTCTGATTGGCCGATTTGTGAAGACCAACCCTCGTGTGAAAAACGAAGTGTTGGTGCGACGTGCAATTGTCCCGTCATGGGTCACTCTGATGTTTTGGAGACGATCGGCGCGGAAACGCAAAGCCGACTCGATTGACGACGACTAAAGTGTTAATCGAGTTAGCCGAGAAAAAACAATTGAGGATACTCACCGTTGACATTATTTCAACTATCATATGATAAATGCGCAGCGGCGGAACCGGCCGACTAGATTGTTAGTAAATTTCGTCTAATTTTGTTAATAAGCGGTGGGGGGAAGGTCGTTCGCTCGCGTCTCAGCCGACTTGGTTTTTGAACAAAAGAAGGTTCCAAGATGCGGTCATTCACCAAATATTACTAATGTGTGAAAAAACGGTTCTTAGCACAACCTTCAATAGGTCAATACCCCGCCCTAATTAGGGGTTCCGCCCTTCAAACCACGCCCTCGGGATTTATAGCTTGTATAAATAAAGTTTTAATTGTCGGTGTGGGGGCTTATTTTTAATTTTTAGAGTTATTAGAGTTGCGGGAAAAGTTCGGGGATTATAAATTTCGCCCGATAAGTTTGACGTTTTGCGTGAACAACAATGAAATGGCGTGGGAATTAAACGAAGAAGAAGAAATACAATATTTAAGTCGTTAAAGTTTTATTTCACCTGAGGGAAAGTCGCACGGAAATAAAACTTCAAGAACGATTAAATACATTATGCAACCAAAAATTGCCACACATTTTTAGTGACATAACTTTTTAATTAAATTAACTGGGTGTATTTTTGGTTGCATAACACCCCCAATTATTTAAAGGGTCCATCAGCCCGACCCAGCCATTATCCCGCGTTATAATTTTATTAAAGGTCTCTCTTTCGACTAACACCCTCTGTTCTTTTTCCTTTCTCAATTTCTCTTGTCCCGGATGAGATTAGTTCCATTTGAGAGGCGGCACAGCCCCCATTTTAGCACTCTTTTGAGGTAAAAGCTTTAACAACATGTGAAAGCGATCCATTTTTTAATTATTAATGCGACGGTTGGTGGTCGTGTAACACTGTTAGGTTGGTAGAAATGATACAAGCCGGCCATTTGTCATTTCCAACCGTCACGTGACGTGATTTATTACTACGAATGAATCTTTTGATCTTAACGTAATTAAAATTTGATTCCGGAATTAAGGGCGGGGCATGATGATAAGATATTTTCGTCTCGTTTTAATTATTCCAATAATTTTGCTTTGATCGAAGTTGGCCGGCGGGCCTTTGTTTACGCACGGCCAACTTCGCCGATTCTAATCCGAGTAGGCAACGTCCCGTAAACTTCAATCAAGTGTTGCTTTTTTTTGACGCACCTGACGACTTGATTAGTTGCACAAAGGCTTTGTCGGTTATCGATTGGTTGGGTTAATCATGGCATGTTTGATTACGTCGAGCTATTTCCCTGTCTAAACACAGCATTAGAATGCTTGATTGACGTGTCAACATACGCTCTCGATTTTGTTTTCTAATAGTCGCTATAGCGACGACAATAAAATTATTCAATTACTTTTGCGACGCCTTCTTGATCTAATTTGCGCAAATTACAGGTAGCTGTAAAAGTTTTGCGTATTATTAAAATGCAAATAAGGCGAATTTATTCGCGTTTTGTCTCCAAGAAAAGAGAAAATCCGAGTGAATTTTTAATAATCTACTTGAATTTTTCATCAACTTTTTCGAACGTTATTCAATTTTCCGCGTCACAACAGAAACGGCCTTCATAATCATAACAAACGTGGACAAATAAGGGTCTAACCCTTAACCCGAGCCCATTTCTATGCAAAATCGACTCACCCCCGGTTTAATTTCCTAAGGGATGAGAGGAAAAATCGAAAGGGTGTATTGTGGCTGCATACCATTACTAAACTTTTTTAAAATGCACACTCGCATCAAGCGCACTTCAATCTTGGTTTTGCTTTTTTTGCATACAGACACAATCTTTCGAATTTTGTAAATTCATTCGAATAAAAATAATAAAATAAAACCTCTTAAATCGCCGAAATAAGCGAAAACAACTCATTCCAGACCTAACATTTTTTTTGGGTTTAATTTTTCCATTCTTATCTTTGTTTTTATTATATATGTCCAGTTTTGTTATTTTCTCAGGGAATAACCCCGAAAATCGATAAAAATAAGCGAAAATAATATTCATTTTAGGCTTAATCCCCGACTTAATCTTAAATTTTCTCTAAAAAATTGCTATTAAGCAAGCGTAAATAACCTTTCTAGGCTTGATTTTTCATTTTTTCCTCTACTTTAACAATATTTTTTACAATTACTGTGTTTGTCAATGAAAAAAATATTTTTAATCCATCAAAATGTTTTTGGACCGATTTTTTTTTAAAGAAAATCTCACTAAAATGTTTCGTATTATAAATTTCTCAAAGAAGCCAAAATAATGCATTTTAGTTCTTTCGAACTATGTTTTTTTAGTAGAAAAACCTCCAAAACCACTCTTCTGAGACGGTTATCCTTATTAACCTCTCAATTAAGAAAAACATTGGACGTGAATAAAAAAGTGTTGCTTAACTTAAGCCTGAAGATGACCAAATAATTATTAGCGAAACATGTAGCATTTTAATACGACTCTGAGAAAAAAGCACCAATTTTATTTATTTCCACGCCATAATACTCCCACAAGAATGGAAATAAGATAAAATAACATTTACAAGGTATATTTTTCCAGAAATACGCTCTAAATCAATTGAAATAAATGAAAATATTTACAAAATTTTTATTGAGTACACAGTTCAGACTTATTGATGTTGCGAAATCTATCGAATTGTGTTAGTTTCTCGGTAAAACAACAACTAAACTTTGGAGAAATAAGCGAAAATAAAGTTATTTATATAACCATTTTTTTAAATTTATTGCTCTGAAAATATAGACGGAAATGAAACAACTGCGCTCTCTGGTAACATTGACGGAACTATGAAGGACGTTTTGTTTGTACGTCACATCCTAACCTTTAGATATCCGTAGACTCCCCTAATAAAAAACGCTCTAAACGCGATAAAATAAGCGGAAACAACGTATTTCAGATTTTTACGCATTACAATTTTTTCTGTACCAGAAAAAAATCGAAAGGACAAAATTCCAGCTCGAAAAATACACATTCACGATCGATACGGGGGATAAAAAGTGATTAATGTGTTTGTTTGTTGCCAGAATTGGACCTGGATTTTTTGGAAAGACGCCAGAATGATCCGAACAATGAGAATCAAGAGGCGCCGAGGAGCCCCATTGAGATCAGTCCCGAGTCAGTCGATCGAGTTAAGGTCATACTATTGGGGGCACCGGCCGTTGGCAAAACCAGCATAATCCAAGTAGGTTTACAATTTGGCGCATCCACCATTTTTACGGCGCATCCACCATTTTTACCCCAATTTTTTGCGGCTTAAAACTTGTTGTGTAAGTAATTAACGCTCGACAAAGAAACTTGTAATGAGTTTCTTGCGCCGCCAAAAATCCGCAATTTTCGTCTGTCAACTCCCAAATCCTGTCACGTATTGTTGGTTGTCTAGCGCAGTGTTTAAACAACCAAGAAAACACAAATACAAAGGAGTTTGGAACCGCCTTTGGCGGTTCCAGCTCACGCAACCGCTCGTCGTCTACGGCCGGAAACACTCTTATTACGCAAGATAATTAATTCGGTAGGTGTATGTGTGTATATCGGGTTGCCTATAATTAAGCATTCAATTCTATCGTCGCAACACAACCTAATTGACATTTAATACGTTTCCGGCTTTGGGGTTGTCGTGACCGCGACATTAACTACGTGCCCGGAATTCCGGACGTGTCCGGAATCGTGACGAAACGTCGACATTTTCGCACCTCGATAAAGTCGTTATTGTCTAATCTCGCCAGACGATTATTTTCGCTCCGGGTATTAAACCGGAACAATGGAACGCGCTGCTTATTAACTCTTTAGTTATGCATTAAGTACGGAATTTAGCTTTATTTTCCGGAGTCGAGTATTAATTAAAAGCGTGCACTGTTGGTTGCATAACTCACGACGACTAACTTTATTCTTCGAATAAAGTTTATTTCCGCTTCCGGTTTGGATTTGCGGTCGTAAGGCTATTATGGCGTAGGCGGCTTTAAAAGTTGCTAGTTTTCTTATTGCTTTGTATTGTTGGTTGCCTGTTTAAAACTTAATTTTTGGAGAGCACTATAACTTCCAATCGCAACAACTTAATTGGGGGCACGAGCGTGCAAAAAGGACGCAAAAATAATAAAACTTTCCGACGCTATTTCCATCTGAAAATTCAATATCTCGCCCTTTCTACACCTTGTGAAATATTCAAAAGCACACATCTCGCCCGACGACACACAAAATGATTGAAAACTGCAGACTCGGCCATTTATTATCCAGGAGGAGAAGAAATACGCTTTTTACGACGCAAATCCCCCAACTTTTATGCAACCAAATTGACTTTAAGTTATGCAACCAAAAGTGCGTCGATGTGTAAATAACCATCCAAAGGCCCGCTTTTATCCGTCTCTTCATCTCCACTTTGCGCCTCTTTAATCTCGGGTAATTTGCTCGATCGTCGCTTTTTTCTTAACAGATGATGTTTACAAGAAGTGAGACGCAGCTCCGAGTTAAATTACGGCCTAAATCCCCGGTTCGAGCTCGTAAATCAGAAACGGGCCGCGCTGTGATATAAATATATGGCTCGTTAAGGCGATGATTCAGCCGGAAAACGACACGAATTTGCCCAATTTTCGGACGGATTAATTATTAAAAAGGCGACACGTAATCGATAAACAAGCTGGCGTTTAATTGAAACACATTCGTTTCAAAAGATGGGAATAATGGCTGTGGGGTGACAAAGAAACGAAATGGTTTTTGCAAAAAATGAAACATGAATTCGTTCAAATAAGAGGATTTGAACACGAGAAATAAATGTAATGTTGGTTTGTTGAATCAATAATTCACGAGAACAAAAATAATTGTTGGAGATTTGTTTACGATAATGTTTTTTCTGTCCCGGTTTGAAGCGCGATTGAAAATCTATAAGCGGAAGCTGATAAAGTGCTCGTCCAGATTCATCAATTATGAAGAGCAACAATAGGGACGGGATTGGGGCATAATTGCTTTAAAAGGGGAAGAAAATTCAATTCAGGAGCAACAAATGATCACGTTTCAACTTTTGTATCGGAAAATCGCCATCCCTATGTTTAAATTTAGTTATTTATTCGATATTCTCCTCCCGTTAAAGCAATTATGTTCCCATTTAGGTCTATTGATGCTCATAATTAATGAATCTGAACAAGTACTTTATCAACTTCCGCTTGTGTTGCAGATTTATGCGGGATTATGGATCAGAAAGGAAGTGACTGGCATAAATTGTTTTAACAAATTATGAAAATATTTATATTTGCAATTTTGTCAGTCTAACTTTATTAAATTAAATAAATGGCAGTCGGTCTCGGCCTGTTCATCCAACAAATATTTGCATTCATCGCTTGAAGCTGACACAATTATGTTCCAATCATTTTTGGGTTTCATAATCCAAAATAATTCTACTTTTTAGTAAAAACTCAATAAATCGTCCCTCGGAATTAGCTAAACATTTTATTCATTTTTTATTCATTCGTTACAACATCCACCGAATTTAATGAGTTTGTCGGTGGAAAACGCCCTAAATTTAACGAAATAAGAGCGGAAATAGCGTCGTTGTTTTGCTAAAATCTTTATAAATCCGCTGAATTTAGCGGAAAATAAATTACGAGTATTTGAACTTGATCTTGCAATTTGTTTTCCAAAAAGAATCTTTCCAAATCCTTTAAAATAAGCAAACAGTAATTCATTTCAAGACAAATTTTGCAATTGTTTTTTATTTAAAAAAATAAAAGCGTCTCAGTAAATAAGCGAGAATAATGGTTTCGGGCTTAATATTGCAATTTTTATTGGTAGAGAATCATCTATAAAAGTTTTTCATAAAAATTAGCTAAAATTCTAACATTTCGTGCTTCAGATTTTGCCACTTTTTTCCTTATTCAAGGAAAATCTTTAGCGAGTTTCGTACAAAAACGTCCACTATTAAAATGGGCAAAAGTAAATTTATAAAAATAAACATAAATAAATAGTATCTCAGCAAAAAAAACGTTATAAAGGTCCCCATCTAAAAAATTATGTACCTACTTTGGGTTTTTTTGTTTAATAATTTGTTGAATAATTGACCATAATTCTTACAATTTCATAAATGAAAAACTAATAAGAGTTTTGAGCGAAATTAGCGAAAAATTAGAATTTTCAGGCTTGATTTTGCAATTTATTTTTTGGTTTTTACTCGGATTTTAATAAAATTCTTTGAGCCCAAGCTTTATTGTGTAATTATTTTCCATATAACGTAACAATTTTTTTTTAATTAGTAAGTATGTCAGTGAAGAATTCTTTTCATCACGCATTACAGATTAAATTTTGAAATTTGTTTCCTTATTATTCTAAAAAATTTTCGTACTAATTGAATTTTTCAGTAAAAAACATAATCAAGGACGTGATAACCGAAAAAAAAAACCGAATAGAACGCATTTCAAATTTAATTCGGCATTTTTTTTCAAACTCTTTCGAATTCGGTGAATTTTTTAACTGATTTTTCTTATTTTTTTAGTTTTTTTTCTTTTTGTCTTACAGTCACAAACCTCTTAGGCTTAATTTTACAATTTTGTTACTGATTTTGCAAAATGTGTAGAATTTATTTACGTCGTAATTAGCGTAAAACATTTCAAATGTGATCCTGAAATTCGGTATTATTTTAAGAAAAAGATTTTTCAGATTTTAAATAATAATTATAGCGCTTTAAAAGGTAATGATTTTCCATAGTCATTTAAGAAAACTTGTTTAAACTTAGTGAGTTTATTAACAAAAATCGGCGAAATAATATAAAAAAAACACATATTAAACGTAAGTCTGTATTTTTTATCAAAATTTTTAGAATTCAGAGAATTTTTTATCAAAAAAAAAAACAAAAATTGCGCATGTCGTACTAATTTTTAACGATTTAATTTAAATTTTTAGAATTTTGAACGTTTCTCAGAGAAAATAAACATTTTTAATCAACTGAAATGAGCCAAAAAAAACACACTTCAGCTTCTATTTGGCAGTTTTTTGGCCAAGACGTTCCAAATTTAATAATAATTATTTGAAATCTAAGAAATAAAGATCTAATGTCGTAATTTTTTACTTAGTTTTTACCTCGTTCTGAGCAGTTTAGAAAACGATTTCGTATTTAATTCTTCTTTTCAGTGAAAAACTCCATTTATTATTCTAAAAATCTTTTGTATTAAGTAAATTTTTCGGTAAAAAACGCCCACAATCAAGGACGTTATAACCAAAAAAAATAACCGAAAAGAACGCATTTCAAACTTAATTCTGAATTTTTTCAAACTCTTTCGAACTCGAAATCTCTTCTAATACGTATCTATTTATATTTGGTATTTATTTTTTTAAATTTTTTCCTTGTTTTCATAAAAAAAATAAATTTAAGGTGTTTTACGATGACAAATGTTTCAGGCTTAATATTGCAAATTTTTATTAACTGAATTTACTAAGTGGAAGATCGAAATTAACGAAAAATAAAACACTTCAAACTTGTTCTTGCAATTTGTTTTTTTTTACTCTTCCGAATCTTTGGCCCAAAATAAACGAAAATAACGAATTTTAAGTTAAATTTAACTGTTTTTTTTTGTTGTTTTGGCAACATCTTCGGATTCGGAAATTTTAAATAAGCAAAAACAATAAATAACGCTTTAAATGAATTTCTATAACTTTAATAAAAAACATTTGAATTTAGTTTATAATCCGGCGAAATAATCGAAAAAAAATCACATAAAACTTAATACTGTATTTTTTATCAAAATTTTTAGAATTCGAAGAGTTCGTAAACCAAAAATCATACTTAAATTTTCTTGTTTTCGTTTAAATATTTAGAATTTTGAACGTTTCTCAGAGAAAATAAAAATTTTAAATCAACTAAAATAAGCCAAAATAACGCACTTCAGCTTCTATATGGCATTTTCTTTGCCAAGACGTTCCGAATTCAATAATAGTCGTTCGAAATCTAAAGAATAAATATCTAATCTCGCAAGTTTTTACTTGGTTTAAAAGAAGATAAAAAAAGAAAATAAAAGACCCCAAAACATACGCTTAAAGACGGAAAAATTTCAAGTACAGTGAAACCTCCCTGAATAACGGACATCTCTCCACACCGGACAGTGTCCGTTGTTGAGAGGTTTTCCTGCAGTTTACGAGATGCTGTGTTTCAGCAATTTGTGTGGAACGACTTCTGCGAGGAGTACATCCCTACCGACCGCAAGCACACCTACTACCCTTCGGTAATCACAAACGATCGTTTATACGAAATCAAAATCAGCGATCTCCCCGTCATCCCCTATTTCCCCGTCAATTCCTATTACGAATGGGCCAACTATCGCTATTACGGCCTTCGCAGCGCTACGGCCTACATCCTCGTCTTCGATCTCTCCAACTTGGAGACGTTCCAATACATTCGCACACTGCGCGAACAAATCTCCGAAAGTCGGAATATGTCCAACGTTCCGCTCCTCGTCGTCGGCAACAAGCAGGACCTCATCGCCGACGGCGAAGGCACTACTAAAACCCCGGCCGATGATAAGCGCAGAGATATCGCCAATTTGGTCAAGAAACACTGGAAGTGTGGATATATCGAGTGCAGTGCCAAGTATAATTGGAAAGTTGTGGCGGTTTTTCGCGAGTTGATCAATATGATCGATAGTCTGGATTCGAGGGATCAGAGCCCGATGCTGGATAACATCCAGGATGCGCTGGATAGGAATAAGTGTGTGGTTATTTAACGCGGGTAGTTTTCGTTCGTATTCAGCAATAAATTATGTACTTAGACAATCGAAAGTTCTGACGATAAATTACGTAATGTGGTTGTGATTTTGTTATGTGCCAATTTTTAGTGCTGTAGACCCTTCATTATCGAGGAATAAAGTCATCAAGTTATCACAAGTGTCTCATTTTTAAACCCATTATTACATGAAAATATAAAGACGAAAGGAACGATAACATAAACTCGGACAAATACAAACAATAAATAGAAAAAATTTAAAGAATAATTTCACAATATGACAAATAAATAAACTATACTACAAAAGAGGAATAAAAAAATAGAGATAAATCTCTAGAGAAAGATTAAAAAACACAAAAAATAAGTAATAGAAAATAGATACAAAAAATCTACAAAAAAAAACAATACAAAAATAAAAAAATTAAAAAAATAAATTCAAAATGTGACAGGACAATATTAGAGAAACAAGCTCTACTACAAAAGAGGAATAAAAAAAGAAACAAATCTTTAAAAAAAGGATAATAAAAGACGAAAAATAAGTAATAGAAAATAGATAAAAAAATCGACAAAAAAAAAACAATAAAAAATAAAAAAATTAAAATATGACAAAGAGACAAACTATACTACAAAAACAGAATAAAAAAAGAGACAAATTTTTACAAAAAAATTAAAAAAGACAAAAAATAAGTAATAGAAAATAGATACAAAAAAATCTACAAAAAATACAATACAAAAATAAAAAAATTAAAAAAATAAATTCAAAATATGACAGGACAATATTAGAGAAACAAGCTCTACTACAAAAAAGGAATAAAAAAAGAGACAAATCTTTAAAAAAAGGATAAAAAAACGAAAAATAAGTAATAAAAAATAGATAAAAAAATCGACAAAAAAACAATAAAAAATAAAAAAAACTAAAAAATAAATTCAAAATATGACAAAGAGACAAACTATACTACAAAAGAGGAATAAAAAAATAAACAAATCTCTAGAGAAAGATTAAAAAAGACGAAAAATAAGTAATAGAAAATAGATACAAAAAAATCTACAAAAAACAATAAAAAAATTAAAAAAAAAATTCAAAATATGACAAGACAATATTAGAGAAACAAACTAGACTACAAAAGCGGAATAACAAAATAGAGGCAAATTTCTAGAAAGAAATTAAAAAAGACGAAAAATAAGTAATAGAAAATAGATACAAAAAAAATCTACAAAAAAAAACAATAAAAAAAATAGAAAAAATTAAAAAAATAAATTCAAAATATGACAAGACAATATTAGAGAAACAAACTATACTACAAAAAGGGAATAAAAAAATAGAGACAAATTTCTAGAAAAAGATTAAAAAAGTCAAGAAATAAGTAATAGAAAATAGATACAAAAAAAATCTACAAAAAAACAATACAAAATAGAAAAAATTAAAAAAATTAATTCAAAATATGACAAGACAATATTGTAGAAACAAACTATACTACAAAAAAAGAATAAAAAAGAAACACATTTCTAAAAAAAGATCAAAAAAGACAAAAAATAAGTAATAGAAAATAGATACAAAAAATCTACAAAAAAACAATAAAAAAATAGAAAAAATTAAAAAAATAAATTCAAAATATGACAAGACAATATTAGAGAAACAAACTATACTACAAAAACAGAATAAAAAAAGAGACAAATAAATTAAAAAAGACAAAAAATAAGTAATAGAAAATAGATACAAAAAAATCTACAAAAAAAAACAATACAAAAATAAAAAAATTAAAAAAAATAAATTCAAAATATGACAGGACAATATTAGAGAAACAAGCTCTACTACAAAAGAGGAATAAAAAAAGAGACAAATCTTTAAAAAAAGGATAAAAAAAACGAAAAATAAGTAATAAAAAATAGATAAAAAATCGACAAAAAACAATAAAAAATAAAAAAAACTAAAAAATAAATTCAAAATATGACAAAGAGACAAACTATACTACAAAAGAGGAATAAAAAAATAAACAAATCTCTAGAGAAAGATTAAAAAAGACGAAAAATAAGTAATAGAAAATAGATACAAAAAATCTACAAAAAACAATAAAAAAATGAAAAAAATAAATTCAAAATATGACAAGACAATATTAGAGAAACAAACTAGACTACAAAAGCGGAATAACAAAATAGAGACAAATTTCTAGAAAGAAATTAAAAAAGACGAAAAATAAGTAATAGAAAATAGATACAAAAAAATCTACAAAAAAACAATACAAAATAGAAAAAATTAAAAAAATTAATTCAAAATATGACAAGACAATATTGTAGAAACAAACTATACTACAAAAAAAGAATAAAGAAACAAATTTCTAAAAAAAGATCAAAAAAGACAAAAATAAGTAATAGAAAATAGATACAAAAAATCTACAAAAAAACAATAAAAAAATAGAAAAAATTAAAAAAATAAATTCAAAATATGACAAGACAATATTAGAGAAACAAACTATACTACAAAAAGGGAATAAAAAAATAGAGACAAATTTCTAGAAAAAGGTTAAAAAAGTCAAGAAATAAGTAATGGAAAATAGAAACAAAAAAATCTACAAAAAAAAACAATAAAAAAATAGAAAAAATTAAAAAAATAAATTCAAAATATGACAAGACAATATTAAAGAAACAAACTATACTTTAAAAGCGGAATAAAAAAATAAGAGACAAATTTCTAGAAAAAAATTAAAAAAGACAAAAAATAAGTAACAGAAAATAGATACAAAAAAAAACAATAAAAAACCAAAAGAAAACTTGTTGAAACATATTATTTAAATTACGAAACTGAGATCAGAATTACGGGAATTGATTTTCTGGATTATCGAATTACAGGAATTTCCATGGAATTTTTATTTTTTCAAGTAGTTGAAAATTATTTATTTTTCCTGTTTTTTCTTGTACGCGATGGAAAACTGCAAAACTACGATGAGAAAATTTGCAGTTGTTTCCAACATTCGTAAAAAATTGCTCTTTTTTATGGCAAAAAAACCAGCGGCGGAAAATTCGGGTAAATTTTCCGCAATAGTTTCGGTCAATTCGTACAATTCCTTTCTTTCTTCTGGTCTAGACTTTGCAATGTGTTTCCGAACGTCATAAATTAATTCTGTGATTTTTTTGCCTTCTTCTGTGACTCTATGACACAATAAAATGAATTCGCTTGTCCAAATCTACAAGTGAAAATTTCAAATTTTTACTTATTTATTTAAGTTCTTACGAATGTTGTTGTAATTTTAATGAGGAAAAACACAACGGAATCAATCGTCGTGACTCGCACATTTGAAAAACTGTACAAAGTTAAATTGAGAAGTTGCAAGGTTGTGAAAGCCAGGATTATGGCCACAGGCCAACCGAATAAATGATTGAAAATCATGCCGGAATTTTTCAAACGTAAAATTATCTTTGTTGTTTGTCTGACAAGTCTGAGAGGAACTTTAGACGTGATGTTTTGAAGCCGTCTTCTATGTTTCAAGAACTTAATCAAAACCAAACTCACATTTCGATACTCGGCCAAAAACAAACCAATTAATTCAATCAAAAAAAGCTTGTAGAAAAACTGATAATACAATTGCACCTCTCTGAAGCCATAACGCACGAAAAAATCCCACTGGGCGTAACCAAACCAAAGATAAACATAAACAGTGGTCAGAACAAAATATAGAAAATTGAGACAATAAAATTTTGCCAAACTTTTTGGCCCCTCAACAGTGCTAAAACCTTCCAATAATTCAAACCATTGCCTCCTCCTAGCAAAATTCAGAACAATACCGACGTAAAACCCAAACCCCGCCAACAAAATTTCAATAATGTACGCAATTGTCATTTTTATAACATTATCCTGTTGGAAAAAATCATTCTTGACGATTGACACCAAAGCAAAGAAACACTGACTTGTGAAAATTACTAAAATGTAGAATTTTTGGGGAAATTTGGGACAATTTCTCGGGGGACCAATGGCCAAGACTTGACCCACTTTGGTCATAAGTTCGATCGTTTCCAAACCCATGACTCAAATAAATCTATTTATTGTAATAAACGAAAATCAATAGTTGAAAGCGAAATGATGTCGCTTCAAATTCCAGTTTTTTGCTTTATCCAGTCCCTGTAATAGGCTGTGCGTGTGTATCCAGCTGGATAGTCCATTTCGCACCCATAACCATTGACAAAACTGAAAATGGCAACATGGACGGGGTTGGTATCAGGGTTGGTGACAACAGGGCCGCCACTGTCACCCAAACAGGGGGTTTTGATGGGGTTGCCACCACTGGTGCACACCAGACTGGGCACAACAATGGTACCACCATAATAAATTTTACACACGTCGTTACTGATCGTAGGAATAGTGATGTAATTTAGAACGTCACTGGTGGGGTTAGGGTCGGCTAAAAATTAATTTGGTCAAAAAATCTTAGTTTTTGGCGAACTCACAATCACTAATTTGGCCCCAACCGCTCACTGTAACATTCGTATTGTCTTCTAGTTCAGTTTCTGCCAAAGTTATAGCTTTTGTGTTGTCTAAAATTGGTAAAATTGTCAAAATTCTGATTATCAATTGATTGTGATAACAAAGCACCATCGAAAATCACAGCTTCCTTTAGCTGGATGAGCCCAATATCATTGATAAGATAAGTACCATCAAACTGTTCGTGTCGGATAAATTTCGCAGCAACACTTGTCGTTTTATTAGTCGATGAAAGTCGGGCCGTTCCCGAATAAATTTCCGCCGAAATTGCCCTACCAATTAATTAGTTTTAAGTGCAATTAATTATAATTACCCATCGACGCAATGTCCGGCTGTTAAAACCCATTGGTCGCTTATTAAAGCACCACCACACAAATAACGCGGTACTGCTGCAGATTTACCCATGATGGCCACTTGCCATGGAAATTGACCATCATGGGCCTCCTCACCGTTGACGATTCGCACCCATGACCCAGAAATTGGGTTCAAAAAGGTGGAAATAAGTGTGAGGATTGCAAGGAAGAACATGATAATAATTGGAAGCGAACACGAAAAGTTTATTTATACTCATCAAAGATTGGGATTAATTTGTCAGAGATTAAATTGATTGATGTTTTTTTTAATATATTGCGAGTTTAACTTTTCGACAATCAAACAAAAACATCTAATAACCATATTTTGTAATAGAAGAAGAAAAAAGAAGATATAAAAAAACTGCAAAACAAACAAACAAAACTGGAGAACCAAAACGGTATACGGAAATAAAGACAAAACTCAAGAGAAATACAAAAAAAATAACAAAAATTTAAACAATTTGTTGGCTCTATACAACAAGAAAATCACCGATGAGTCGTTAAAAAAGTTATTTTTTTACTTTATTTTATCGCAGTTGCTTGGAATTATTTGCAAATTACTGGATTTATTTAGAAATTGCGAAAATTAGTTTGGAATTAGTCAAGTAATGACCATATTTTGTTATAGAAAAAAAAAGAATAAATTGAAAATATAAAAAAAACTACAAAACAAACAAAACTGGAGAACCAAAACGGTATAAGAAAAAAAACAAAACGCCAGAGAAATACAAACAAAATAATGAAATAACAAAAATTGAAAAAATGTAAACAATTTGTTGGCTCTCTAACAACAAAAAAATCACCGATGAGTCGTTAAAAAAGTTATTTTTTTATTTTATTATATCGCAGTTGCTTGGATTTATTTGCAAATTACTGGATTTATTTAGAAATTGCGAAAATTAGTTTGGAATTAGTCAAGTAATGACCATATTTTGTTATAGAAAAAAAAAAGAATAAATTGAAAATATAAAAAAAACTACAAAACAAACAAAACTGGAGAATCAAAACGGTATAAGAAAAAAATGACAAAACGCCAGAGAAATACAAACAAAATAATGAAATAACAAAAATTGAAAAAATGTAAACAATTTGTTGGCTCTCTAACAACAAAAAAATCACCGATGAGTCGTTAAAAAAGTTATTTTTTTATTTTATTTTATTGCAGTTGCTTGGATTTATTTGCAAATTACTGGATTTATTTAGAAATTGCAAAAATTAGTTCAGAATTAGTCAAGTAATGACTATATTTTGTAATGGAAGAAAAAAAAGAATACATCGAAAATATAAAAAAAACTACAAAACAAACAAACAAAACTGGAGAACCAAAACGGTATAGAGAAATAAAGACAAAACTCAAGAGAAATACAAAATAAATAAAAAAATAACAAAAATTGAAAAAATTTAAACAATTTGTTGGCTCTATAACAACAAGAAAATCACCGATGAGTCGTTAAAAAAGTTATTTTTTTATTTTATTTTATCGCAGTTGCTTGGATTTATTTGCAAATTACTGGATTTATTTAGAAATTGCGAAAATTAGTTTGGAATTAGTCAAGTAATGACTATATTTTATAATGGAAGAAAAAAAAGAATAAATTGAAAATATAAAAAAAACTACAAAACAAACAAAACTGGAGAACCAAAACGGTATAAGAAAAAAAAAAACAAAACGCCAGAGAAATACAAACAAAATAATGAAATAACAAAAATTGAAAAAATGTAAACAATTTGTTGGCTCTCTAACAACAAAAAAATCACCGATGAGTCGTTAAAAAAGTTATTTTTTTATTTTATTTTATCGCAGTTGCTTGGATTTATTTGGAAATTACTGGATTTATTTAGAAAATGCGAAAATTAGTTTGGAATTAGTCAAGTAATGACTATATTTTATAATGGAAGAAAAAAAAGAATACATCGAAAATATAAAAAAAACTACAAAACAAACAAACAAAACTGGAGAACCAAAACGGTATAGAGAAATAAAGACAAAACTCAAGAGAAATACAAAATAAATAAAAAAATAACAAAAATTGAAAAAATTTAAACAATTTGTTGGCTCTATAACAACAAGAAAATCACCGTTGAGTCGTTAAAAAAGTTGTTTTTTTATCTTATTTTATCGCAGTTGCTTGGAATTATTTGCAAATTACTGGATTTATTTTAGAATAATTAATTTAGAATAATTCTAGTTAACTAATTAATTATAAGATTTTTTTAATTTTTGGATATTAAATACTTAGAGTGGAAAAGAAAGGACAAGTTTTGGATTAATTTGTCAAAGATTAAATTGACGGATGAGTGTCAAAAATCCGTGGTATTTATTTTTCAAGATATTACAAAAAAAAACAGATTTGCGTAATCAACTAAATTTATTCAAACATTTCCTTAAATCCCAGTTTTTTCCTTAATCCAGTCCCTGTAATAGGCAACTCGGGAGTTCCCCGACGGGTAGGGATATTCACAGCCTACTCCGTTGGTGAAACTGAACACACCGATTTGAACAGGTTTGCCACACGAATCTAAAACAACGACCGGTGCGCCACTATCACCCTACAATCGTAATTAGAAAAAATCGCGCCAGTTTTTCAAATTTACTTGACATGGACTTGTATGGGGGTTCCCCGGATTGGCACAAATTACGCTATCTGTAATAACACTGTTTCCAAAAATCCGGGCACATTCGGCATTATCGATTACATCAATGGTGGTGTAGTACAAAATATCACTGGTGTAAATATCACTATCTCTAGTGACTCCCCAACCACTTACGGTCACATTGGTACCAATGGACGGTTCCCGGATCGCTAAAGCGATGGGTTTTGTGTTGTCTATAAAATAACACTAATTACGGTGTCCTGTTATTAAAAAAAATCAAGCCAACCATCAAATTTTAGTGGTTTTTTGAGCCGAATCAACCCAATGTCGTTATTAAGGTTGACACTATTGTATTTCTCGTGCAGGATAAACTCAGCCGACTGCGATACGACTCGATTAGGGTTCGAAATTTTGGTCGTATTTGTATAAATCGTGGCCGAAATTGCGCTAAAATTATTTTTAATTTTTTTAAATTTTTTTAATAATAAATTACCCATCGATGCAATGTCCAGCTGTTAAAATCCACTCTTCGCCAATCACTGAACCCCCACAAAAATAGCCCCCCCATGAGGCACGCCCCAAAATCCCCACTTGCCATGGCAATTGCCCCAAAAACGCCTCATCACCGTTGATTATACGAAGACCTAACAAATTCTACGAATTTACGCAACCCTATAATTAATTGACCTCACCGATGTCTTTGAGGGGCGTAGCCCTAATTGGGGTGACTTCGAGACCCCAAATTTGGGGCAAGAAAACACACAAAACGAGGAAACAACGCATTTTTGCGACTGGGGGCCGATTGGAAAATTTCAGGATTTATAAGTTGGCAACGATTGATTAAAGTGACAGGGGATTAGGACTAAGATTAGGACGTTTCCGGTCACTGGGAATTGAAAAATTTAGGCCCCAAAAGCCAATTTTTAAAGAAAAAAAAACTGGGATGATATTAAATAAGAACTGGTCGTAAAATCACAGCTAATTTTTGCCAATTTTTTTGGGGAATTTTGGATTTAGAGGAGAAATTCAGTCGGAGTTATAACGTAATCAATCACGATCATCAATCATTCCGATTTATTAAGAATCAAGAATGACAAAGGTCAGAAACCTGCTTAATGCCAAGACAACGTGCGATAAAATTTTTCCGCATAATCGGTATTATTGTTGTTATACCTACATGTAGCCACAAAATATGAAAAATAATTAAACAAAATAAAAAATCAAAAAAAAACGAAAGAAAAAACCAAAAAATGCAATAAACCAGAACACCAGAGTGAAACTTATTTGATGAAATATTTGTATCAAGTGAAAATTATTTACGGATTTTTTCTGTAATCATGAAAAGAAATTAAATATTATAATGTATTTTTGTTGTCGAGACTGTTGATGTATTAAAAAATGACAGATGTAAATTAGGTACAATAATAATTTATGGAAAATAGAGCAAAAAAATCGAGAAAAAAACAAAGATAGAAAAAAACGCCAAAAACAACGTAAAAATTAAAATTAATGCACCTATAAAAGTAAAAATTGAAACAAAAGTACGAAAAAAACATAAAAAACATACCCAGAAAAATTAAGCAGTACAAAAATTTAAATAATAATAATTATTATTTGAAATAAATTTTAGTAAGTTATATTGCAAAATAAAATTAATCAGTCAAGCTCTACAAGCAGTACCGTTTGTAAAAAGTATATTCGGCGACTTTTTGGTTTATTGTTATTAAAATTGACACATTTTTTATAACTATTTACGAAATTTTGCTAATAATTGCGTTTTTGGATAAAAACATGCTTATATAACGCAAAAATAAAAAAAATTGCAAAAATCACAGAACTTTCGATTAATCTTTAATAGAATTTCACTATAATAAGCTGGTTTTCTAAAAACTGCGACACAATTGCCTGAATAGAACAAAACATTTTGACTTTTCGGCTAATTATTTTGAGAAACTTCTCAAAATAATCACGTTTAAGGTAAATTTCGTGATAAAAAACCAAAAACGGAAAGAATATTAAAATTCTTTAGTAAGTTTTTAGAATGGTATTTATTTCGGAACAAAGTATTGGGCAATACAGCGTTATCACTTATCAGAACCCCGTGTCTTATCTAATCTGATTTCGAAATTTCGAAACAAATCATCTTTCAGTCTAGAACAATCCTCTCGATAACTCATTCACCAAACAACGCACGAGACAACGCCCCAACATGAAGAACTTTGCGTTCTTCCTTCTCCCTCTGCTCCTCCAGGTGTGCTCCACCACCCCCAACCCCCAAATCATCAACGGCAACGTCGCCACTCTCGGCCAATTCCCGTGGCAAGCTGCACTTTTCTTCGAAAATTTCGACTCAAAGTTCTGGTTTTGTTCCGGAACCATCATCTCCCCCAAATGGATTCTAACTGCAGCCCATTGCATTCATGATGCACGCACTGTCCTCATCTACACCGGCCTTATTGACATCTCCGTTGAAGTGAAACCCAGTGACGAATCACAAAAATTCCACCTACATGACGACTTCAAACCCGACTCACTTGCCAATGACATTGCCTTGATCGAACTCACCAAGGAATTAACACTTGATGGTGAGTTAACTATTCTTGATTCAATATTCAATTTGTTAAAAAATAATTCAAGATAACACCAAAGTGGTCGAATTAAGCAACGAAGAAATCACCCCTGGTACAGAAGTCACGATCAGTGGTTGGGGGAAAACCCGAGCCAACGACACCTCAATAAACCCACTCTTGAATTATGTTACTTTGACTACGATTACGAACGAAGAGTGTCAAACGGCTTATGGTATGACAGGAGTTATTTTTGACGAAATGATGTGTGCAAAGAGTGGCAAAAATCCGGTGCAATCGCCTTGTCACGTAAGAAATTTACAATTTTTTGAATTTTCAATTTTCAAAATTTTATTTTTAGGGCGATAGTGGTGGTCCAGTTGTTGTCGACTTTGACAAAAAACCGAAACACGTTGCTGTTGCAAGTTTTGTAAGTAGTGAAGGATGCGAAAGCGGGTTTCCTTCCGGGTATACCAGAACATCCGCCTACTTCGATTGGATCAAAGAAAAAACCGGAATTTAAATATTTTTTACAATAAGCGACATTTTTGTCAAAATTAAGTTTTTTAATAAAAATTATAGAAATTTCGGTTGTTGAACTTTTTTCAAATATGAAATTATATCCAAAATGCTTTCCAGTTGGCAAACAACAATAAAAGTAAAAAAATAGAAACCTGCTTATTACTCAGAATTTCTCCATATAGTCATTTTTATTTATATCTCTGATAGGTATCTGTATTATCAATTATTAAGAAATGATTAATAATTGTGTTCTACGATTTATTAAATGTACTAAAAACACAATAGAATTACTCACTTATTAATACCGATAAAAAAATAAAAACCAGAGCGATAAAATATATCAGGTAACAATGTTGCAAAATAATTAAAAAAAATTAAATAAAAAGTGGAAAAAAAAAATTTAATTTGCAACCCAATGTTCCCAAAAACTTTCCCAGAATTGACAATATCTTTCAGAAACATTATGTATTAAAACAGAAAATAAAATAAAAAAAATTAAAAACCAAATTAAACAAAAATACAAAAAAATACAAAATGCTCATTTAAATATAAAGTTCAAAAAAGATATAAAAAAATCAAAAATAATAACGTAAGAAAAAAATTAAAAATTAAAAAAGTATTGTGCTTAAAACAAAAAAATAATAAAGAGAAAAGAGAATATTAAAAACTATTTATTAGTTGATTTTTGATTTTTTTTCAAAATTTTCTTAAGTAATTTACTTCTAATTCTCTTGTTCACAAGTGTTTTTTAATATGCCAATAATCTTCTGTTGTTATTTTGTTGTGTATTTTTTATTTAAAAAATTCAAGTTCAATGAATTTTACAATAACAAGCAACAAAATAATTGTCGCTTAACGAGTGATTAAAAATTGCGCATTTCAGAACTGAATAACGTTGAAAACACTAAAAATTAGTCAGTTAATGGTCGAAAAACGACGTCACAAATTACCATACCTCCATGACCCTAAAACCTCTAGGACACACTTTATCAAAAAAAAGTAAAAACCCGCGCGATAAACCCCAAGTTAACGACTTTCACAAAACACAAATTCCACGTCCAACTCCACAAAATGGAAGACATTGAACAAAGTAAAATCAGAAAAACACACTTGAAACCACACCCTAAAGCATCAGCGAATTTCCTCTCACATTTCTTCTTCTGGTAAGTCAGCACGAATCAAAATCCTAATAACACTGATGACCAGTTGGGAATTACCTTTATTCGTAAAAGGGTGGAAGAAAGAACTGACCGAAGACGATCTTTACGAACCACTTGACGAATACAATTCCACGATTTTAGGCGACAAAATCGAAGAATTATGGCGCCGTGAAACAACAACAAACAAAAAACCCTCACTTTTAAAAGTTTTAATCAAGTTATTTGGGCTTGAATATGGACTTTACGGACTGTTCTATCTACCAGCAGAACTCGCAGTCGCGTAAGTCACAATTTCGACACTTGCGCCACTATTGAAAAAATTCCAGCCTCCTGCAGCCACATTTTTTACGCAAACTGTTGGAATTTTACACGCCGGATGGTAACATCACGCTCAGAAAAGCCTACTTTTACGCTCTAGGCCTCACAATTTTCTGTTTTGTGCGAGTTTTTGCCTTCCATTGGTTCGCGTTTCAAACCGCTGTCTTGGGCATGAAAATCAGAATTGCCTGCTCTTCACTTGTCTATCGTTCGAGTCTCCAATTGACCAAAACCACATTTGATAAAATCACAGTGGGACAAATTGTTAATCTATTATCAAACGATGTGAGCAGGTTTAACCAGTTTGGGCCCTTTTTACACTCGCTGTGGATTGGACCAGTTGAGCTAATACTTGGGGGCTATTTCATTGATAAACAATTGGGACATGCGGCCCTTTCGGGCATCACGATACTAATTTTCTGTCTTCTGCTTCAATGTATGTTGGTTTAACTTAATACCAAGTAAGCACACTAACGTAAAAATAACGTAAACTAAGAAACGTTGCAAAAACGTAACTTTTATCGTTTAATCAACGCAAAATAACGTTATTAGTAACGTAAAATATTAACGTTTTTTTTAAGTAACTATTTAAACGATTTTGTAACGTAATAATATAACGTAAAATTATAGTAAATTTAAAACCACTAATCAACGCTAACAAGAAATGTTTTAAAAAGAATCTTTTTATGATTCTACCTTCTAGTTTTAGAGCAGTTACGTCCTTTTTTGACTTGCTTTTTTCACAATTATTAAATATTTAAATATACGTTATCTTTTAATTATATATTCAAATGTGGTGTACTGTATTTTTTCCTCTTGTTCCAAAGGTCGATATTATTTAAAAAAAGCTGTTATTAACTGCTTTTTTCTCATCGTTCTTCATTTTTTTTTCAATTTCAGTGTTAATATTTTACAATGATTGTCATTTAATATTTTCAATTAGGAGTTGTTTACTATATATTTTGCGTTTACTATGCGATTAATTATTTAAAATATCGTTCAGGTAAAAGGTTACACTAACGTTAAACAGTGCCATAAAAAACAAATTCAGTTTTTTTTAAACGTTAATTATACGTTTAAAAAAACGTTAGTAAATACGTTATTAATAACGCTAAAGTTCCTTTACGTTTTCTACGTACGTACAACTTTAAGTTAAGACGTACTTTAAACGTAAAAATTGGTAAAAAAAAGGTTTCTAAATTACGTTAAGAAAACGTAATCATACAACCAAATTTCAACGTATGACGTTATATTAACGGCTGTAACGTTAAAAAAACGTTAAATTTACGTCTGTGTGCTTACTTTGTCGGGTTTGATTCAAATGATTAATTCTAGTGTTTGTTTTGAAAAAACTATCGAAATTTCGACGCCAAGTAGCGGAAAAAACTGACTATAGAATCCGATTGATGAACGATATTATTAGCGGAATCCAAGCAATCAAGTTCTACACTTGGGAAAAACCATTCGAGACTTTAGTACAACTGGCCCGAAAGTAATTACAATAAAACTATCACCAAATTGTAATTTTTTTTCAGTTCAGAAATTACGAAAATAACAAACGCCAACAACTTTCGCCTCTTCAACAACACCTTCAAAATCTACTTATCAAAATTTTCAGTTTATCTCTGCATCCTTGTGGTGGTTTTAACCAAAAAAAACCTCACCCCCCAGTATTTATTCGCGCTTACTAGTCTCTACGAAAGTTTCAAACTAACAATTACAATCTTCATCCCTTTTGGCGTTGTTATGTTATCAGAAACGTTAATTTCGGTTCAAAGAATCGAAGAATTTCTCCTACACGACTTCACACCTTGTGTGAAAAAAACACCACTCGAGTCAATTTTCACGACACTCGCCAACCTCGAGAAACAAACCCCGAAAATCGCCCTCGATAAAGTCACAATCAAGCTAAACCAAAGCGAGATTTTAACTGGTGTGAGTTTTAATGCAACTCCGGGCCAGTTTATTGCAATCATCGGACGTGCAGGAAGTGGTAAAACAACCCTCCTGGAAACCGTCCTCCGGGAAATCACCCCCACGTCCGGAACCGCCACAATCACGGGATTAGTTTCATACGCGCCGCAAGAACCGTGGATTTTCTCCTCGAGTATTAGACAAAACATCGTCTTCGGCGAGGTTTACGACGCTCGGAGGTACCACCAGGTGGTCAAAGCGTGCGCTTTGGAGCCCGACTTTGCCCTTTTGCCGCACGGAGATCAGACTTTGGTTGGCGAACGCGGGGTTATGTTAAGTGGGGGGCAAAAAGCCCGCATTAATTTGGCCCGAGCTGTGTACAAAACGTCCGATTTTTACCTCTTTGATGACCCGCTTTCGGCTGTTGATACACACGTGGGGAAATGGATCTACGACGAGTGTTTTTTACGGCTCTTGGGCGGAAAAGGCATAATTTTGGTCACCCACCAGACGCAGTTTTTGCACAATGTGGATAAAATCTACGTCGTGGAAGACGGAAAAGTCAAATGCCAGGAGTTACAAAACGTAAAAATTGAACCCACGAAAGTGGTCCATGACACAATTTTGAAACAACACGATTTGCAAAACGAAGTCAAGGAGCACCGAAGTCGGGGAAACACCGACGCGAAAATCTACTCCTGTTATTGCAAATCTGCAGGGAGCAATTATTTAACCTTCGGTGTTTTGCTTCTTTTCGCTTTGGGTCAATTGTTCGGCAGTTTGGGCGATTTTTTTGTCACAGTTTGGGTGAATTTCGAGAAATCGGGTTTCCTGGCACGGATTGATTGTCTCTACATTTACACGGGACTTGTGGTTTTGATGATTCTAGTAATACACTTAGCGTCGCTTTGTTTCTCTTTTTATTGCATGAATGCGTCCAAAGTTTTACACCAGAATATGTTAGCGAAAATTATCAAAAGTCCGATCAAATTTTTCAATCAACACTCGTCGGGGCGCATTTTAAACCGCTTTTCCAAAGACATCGGATGCATAGATGAGTTGTTGCCCACGAGTTTGATGAACATTATTACGGCAATTTTCACCGGAACTGCCATAATTATTATTATAATTGTGCTGAACTATTGGATGATTTTTCCGACGGTTGTTCTGCTCTTGTTTACCGTCCTTTTGAGTATTTTGTTCCAACCGAGCAACCGGAACATTAAACGGACCGAAGGGACTAGTGAGTACTTTTTGTTTTTTTTTCTATGAGTTCTAACAACTAAATATTTGGATGAGGAATAGATTTTTGTAAAGAAAATGCGCGTCAAGTAAATGTTTATTAAAAAAAAACGAGTATACAGGGTGACACAAGGGTGCGTAATCGGTATATAAATTTTTTATTATTTGAAATATTGCCATGCCGGGTTGATGATCCAACAGATCGACTTCGACATTTTCGAAAAACTTATTTTTTTCTGAACTCAAAACAATATAAATATAGTTTGATATTTTTAATATTTTTGATAAAAATATATTTAAAATATTTGAAGGTAATTGGCCACGGAAAAATTATTTCACATAAAAGGTATGAATTATCTAGAAATTTGGTGAACGGTTATTAATGTAAAAAATGTGAAATTATAAAAATAAGATATGCTAAAGTTATTTTCAATTGAACAAATATACGATCGTCGCAGATTTTAATTACATAAAAAATGTGCAGAAAATTGCAAACAATGTCACTACTATTTGATGCCACTTTTTTATGATTTAGTAAAATAGAGGTGACGTTGATAATGTTGTGTATTTTTTTACCGCAGATGGAATTTGATTTTGGTGTTTGGATTGACATTTTTTGGTAAAATAAAATTTTATTGATACGCAATCATACAATTAATAAGATTTTTCTTCTTTCGACATTTCATGATTAACTTTGTAAAAAAGAATAACAACGTAAGCTTTCCATTTTAAACATAAAAACAAATAATTTTTATTAATTGCAAAAATTTGATCTAATAAAAATTTATTATGCTGTTTTTGAATTAATTAGGGTTTCAAAAATCATTAAATTATAAAAACTTTTTGGGGAATACAATTTCCATAGTTTTAATTAAAAATCCAAAATTTTTTCATGGCCTACTTTATGGAAAAAACGAAATGTTTTGTTTTTTTCTTAAATATTTAAAATCAATGTATTACACAAATAGACATATCAAATCAGAAAAAATAAGCTTTTCAAAAATGTCATCGCCAACTATGATTCCTATTTAAAAAAATACATCTTTATGTTATTACAGTTAAATGAAGGGTTGAAAAAAATCGCTGATAACATTATTAAATTCTCTGAAAAAAAGTGTCTGTATAATGTCTTTGTTTCAAATGTGTATCTTTTATAATAAGGAAGATATGATTTTTTTAAGATTTCGCTAAAATGTCAATTTCTGTTTATAAGTCGAAAACAAAAGACGATAGCGAGATGCGGTTTTGACCAAATTTAAAGTGTTGATTTTTTTCTTCTATTTTTATTTATTTTATTATTAATTAGTACATATAAAAAAAAAATTACAATTTGATTTATCAGATTCTAGGAACATATTTTCTTGTAATAAAATCATTTTTTTGAAAAAATTACCCTTGGGTCATCTGTATTTTGAAGAAATAACGTTTGTTTTGTAACTTACGACCTATTAAAACAGCACTTTAAAGCACTTGATATTTATTAAAAAATAAAAAAAAAACAGAAATAATAAAGTGATTAAATTCCAGCCCAAAGTTTCATCTTCTCGCACACGTCGGCCACGCTCCAAGGCCTCCAAGTGATAAAATCCTCCAACTGCCAAAAGCAACTAATCTCCGAATTCGACAACCACCAGAACTTCCACACTTCAGCATTCTACCTCTTCACAGCAATGTTTTCGGCTTTTGGCTTCTGGGCCGACATTTTCGCCGGATTGTACACAGCCATAGTCATTTGGAGTTTCTTCCTTTTGGAGAAAACACACGCCGGAGATGTGGGTTTAGCAATAACCCAATGTATCGGCTTGGTCGGAATGATCCAATACGGTATGAAAACCTGGAGCGAACTTGACGCTTACATGACTTCCGTTGAACGCGTCATTGACTATTCCGAACTAGAACCGGAACCCGATGACGGAAACCACCAACCGGACTTTTGGCCCGCCTCCGGAACCCTCACTTTTGACTCAGTTACGTTGAAATACAAACCGGAGGATCCCCCTGTTTTGTCAAACGTGAGTTTCCGGGTGAATTCCGGCGAAAAAATCGGAATAATTGGGCGAACCGGAGCCGGAAAATCGTCACTAATTTCCGTCCTGTTCCGGTTATTCCCCTTCGACGGGACCGTCAAAATCGACAATATCGACACCAAAACCCTGCCACTTGACACCCTAAGGTCCAAAATCTCGATCATCCCACAAGAACCCGTTTTATTTATGGGAACGTTGCGGAAAAACCTCGATCCCTTCGACCAATTCACAGACGAAGCGCTTTGGTCAGCCCTGGATGACCTTGGGCTGAAGCCCACCGTTTCGGTACTTCCCCGAGGCCTCCATAATGAAGTTAGCGAACGCGGGGCGAATTTTAGCGTCGGCCAGAGACAGCTTTTGTGTCTCGTTCGAGCATTGTTACGAAATAGCAAAATAATCGTCCTTGACGAGGCCACAGCCAACGTCGATGCCGAAACCGACGATTTAATCCAAAAAACAATTCGGCGAAAATTTCGAGAGTGTACAGTTTTAACAATAGCGCATCGTTTGAACACCGTTATCGATTCTGATAAGATTCTGGTCATGGATGCCGGGATTGTGGTGGAGTTTGACCGACCGGAGCGACTTTTACAAAACCCGGAGAGTTTTCTCAGCAAAAGTCTTAATTCTGCTGTGTCAACTGCATTGCAAAAATAATAAAATTGATAATTGTCGCAACCATGCTGATTATGGTAGTTTTATTCACAACACCAAACCCTATGGCGGTGAATTTGGGCAAATTTTGATTAATTTCTTTCGTCAATTGGTGTAATTCCGTTTTTTGGCCACGCGTTCCGTTGAAATAAAGTTGGTAACACGTGAAGTGAATTTTTTTGACCTCGTTGGTCACACTATCACACATTAAAATAACGATCAAGGTCCACACCAAAGTTGGCGTTTGCTTGAACACCAAAATCACCAAAATGTCGTCCAATACGGTACTTCCCCCATCGCTCACTAACCAAAAAATATTGAAAATCATGTTCAAAATCGTGAAAATTATGATACAAGAGAGCGACAAGTCGAATAAATCGTTAAAAATCTCGCTTGATTTGCGCAAAAATGACACTAATTTTGCGACTTTTCGGACAACCGGAAGCGTTTCTTGAGGCGGGAGATCCAACTGACGGGTCAGTAATTCCCCCAGTTTTTGGTACCTGACCAGGAACATCCGGACTGTGACGTAAATCAAAAACGTGTAATACATTTGTGCCAAAAGTTGGTATCTTCGGAAAATATTGATCTGGTGGTACTTTTCGTACAGCGAGGCACTTGTTATAATTTCGGCCATTAGATAAATGAAGTTGGCAAAAAAAAATTGTCTTGTGTTATCTTCAGTAGAGTTGATACGTTTCAAGTTTTTGTAAAGTTGACACCACTGATTATTTTTCCAAAAAATGGTCACAATGATCGAATTTATATTCAACAAATACAAACTCATTTCGATGAAATAATACAAAATTAAATTAACCGTGTTAATTGTTCTTCGCGTGTAAAAAATTATCTTAATTAATCCAAATGTGAGGATTGTGAAAATTAATAAATTGTAACTTTTCTGAATTTTTGAAACGTGTTTTTTGTCGTAATTTGAAGGCGTTATAGCGAGCCATTGTCCAATTTTATGGACACGTCTTATCAGTTTAAAATCCATTTTACGACTAAAAAAAATTACTTAATGATAAAGTGAGGTAGGCAACCAACTTAACAACAAAAAGCTTTCAAAATAATTTATTGACTACTTTATCACAGAATCTCTAATAACAATTCAAAACACATTAATTTTCTAATGATGGTGACACGTTAGTGCCCAAAACGTTGGCTTTATAGCGAAGTTTTTCTACTTCAGTGGCAGATTCCAAAGTTTCATTTGAAAGAAGTCTGTCGTCCCTTGATTCTTTAATAGAGGCTAAAAATAATTATCACAATATCTCATAATTGAAATAAAAAAATGAATTAGTTTTTACCATTGTATGGTGTATATTTATCGGAAAAATAATTTTCCAAATTATAACCTATTACACCGACAACTGCCGCAAAAGGAAGGGTGATATAAGGGGCGTAGACCCGTAGCGTTCTTATTAAAATGGGCCACATTGTATACACTTCAAAAAAACAGGATTTTTCACGGTTTTCACGCACTTAACCTCACTTTCCTAGGGTCAAGGTCACAAATATCAAGTGAGATAACCACAACTTGGCTTGTATTACGGGTTGCCTAACGATTTTTTTTCTAATTATTGCTATTTTAAAACAAAAAGTCGTGTCATTTGATTCAAAATCCAGAAAAAAAAACATTTTTTTTCTTTTTGGCACTTTCAATGCCAAGGTCATCCGTATAAATTGTTAAAAACCAACAATTCCACCAACACCTTGGCCCCCCTTGACCCCTTTGCCCATTTCTTTGGCGTTCCTCACCAACAGACTTGTGGTGGAATGGCCGCCCATCCACTACCTGCATTCCAATATGGCGTCCCCAAGAATGCGGGTAAATAACTGTTAGACGTGCACTTGTTTTCCCGAAGATTTATCGTGATTTTAACGAAATCGAAGTGTGCGCCGCCGATCGTCGATTGTTGAAAAGAAAAATGGCCGCCATCGTCGTTCGATTTGTGTGGTGATTTAAAAATTAAAAAAAGAGTGACGTTTTTTCGAATGACGATGTATTGGAAAATATCGATTTTCCATCATGTCGCACAGGGATTTTACGGAGGTAAGGGATTTTTACGAATAGTTTTATACCGGCCTGCTTGATAAAACGGGAAAGATAATTGACGCTTGCTTGATGCGAAGCGGCGTAAATTTGTCGAATTCCATACGTGTTTTTCACTTTCTTTGGACTATTTTGGGGGATTATTAAAAAACAAATCAACTAAAATTATAAGTAGTAGGCGTTTTCGTGAAAATGTGACTGAAAAATGCGAAAATTCGAGTGATTTTAACGCTAGGTTACAAGACGTGACCCGGCATTGAACTCTCCAAAGAAAAACAAGAAAACTGCATTGGAACTGATTTTATTTCTCATTTTACTCACTTCTGAACATTCTTCCAAAGCAAAATACCCTAAATAATTGATCTAAAGTGTTTTTTTAGCAATTTTTTGTTATAATGTGCCAAGAATATTAATTTTAATGTGGTCTTTTAATCATTTTTTATTTGGGTTTTTGTGTTTATATTTTTGTGTCTTTCGATTGTTGAGTTAGGACACAATCAACAATAGGTAATAATTTGCATAAAAGAATAAAATAAAATTCAGATTATCAGATTTTTTCGCAGCAAATTTATAAGTTCGTGGTGTCTTTTAATTATAAATGCCAACAACTACAGTTGTCATAGTTGAAACAAGCTGTATAAACTTGACCTCGCATCTACAGGTTGAACCTGAAGGCACTTCCGAACTTCCGGCGGCCAATCGCGCTCTCTTCCTTGAAAAGGTACCACCCCCTTGAACTCCGCCCCTTCTTAACCCTTCATTTTCAAGGTCAGACAATCAAACACCGCTTGTCAAAATGGCGACTTTTCCACAGCAGTCGCTTTATACACCGAAGCCCTTCAATTGGATCCAACCAATCACATTCTTTATTCGAATCGTTCCGCCGCCAAACTCAAACAGGGCCTTTTTGCCCAGGCCCTTCAGGACGCTATTACAGCACGTGACCTATGCCCCACCTGGCCTAAAGCCTACTATCGTCAAGGCGTCGCTTTACAATGTCTAGGCCGACATGGCGACGCCTTGGCTGCATTCAGTCAAGGCTTAGCCCAGGATCCAACCTCACAACAACTTCTTTCGGGATTGGTTGAAGCGTCGATCAAATCACCGCTGAGACATAATCTCGAACCGACTTTCCAGCAGCTGGAAGTCATGAAATTGGATCAGAGTCCGTTTGTTTTAATTTCGGTGGTGGGGCAGGAGTTGTTGGCGGCGGGATTGTATCATTCAGCGGTGACTGTGCTAGAATCAGCACTCAGAATCGGTTCCTGTTCTTTAAAATTGCGAGGATCTGTGTTCAGTGCTTTGAGTTCAGCTCATTGGGCACTAAATCAGCTCGATAAAGCAATAGGTTACATGCAACAAGACTTAGCCATTGCTAAAAGCCTAGGTGATACGGCGGGGGAATGCCGGGCACATGGAAACCTAGGCTCGGCCTATTTCAGCCAAGGTTCGTACAAGGAAGCCTTGACTGCGCACCGATACCAACTCGTGCTAGCCATGAAATGCAAGGTATAATTCCACTCAAACCTAAACCTAGGCTTTAATTAATCTTAATATAGGACACCCAGGCTGCTGCCGCAGCCCTAACTTCCCTAGGCCACGTCTATACAGCAATCGGTGACTACCCGAACGCCTTAGCTTCGCACAAACAGTGCGTCCAACTCGTTAAACAAATGGGCGATAGGTTGCAAGAAGCCCGCGAAATTGGTAACGTAGGCGCCGTATACCTAGCCATGGGTGACTTTGATTCGGCCGTTGATTGTCACACCCAACATTTACGAATCGCCCGTCGCCTAGGCAACCAGGTTGAAGAAGCACGTGCTTACAGCAACCTAGGTTCTAGTCACCACTACAAACGCAACTTTGCTCAGGCGATTGTTTATCATGAGAAAGTCCTAAGATTGGCACAAGCCATTGGTGATAAATCGGTCGAAGCCAGGGCTTACGCCGGCCTAGGACATGCGGCTAGGTGTGCCGGTGATTACGTCCAAGCCAAACAATGGCATGAAAGACAACTAGATGTCGCGTTAGCGACTCGTGATAAGGTTGGCGAGGGACGTGCATGCTCAAACCTGGGAATAGTCTATCAGTTGTTGGGGGAAAATGATGCAGCCTTGAAGTTACACCAAGCCCATTTGGCGATCGCTCGAAGTTTACAGGATAGAGCAGGAATGGGGAGAGCTTACGGGAACATCGGGAATGCCTATTCGGCTGCGGGGTTTTACGAATCCGCCATAAAGTACCACAAACAGGAGCTGACAATCAGCAAGGAAGTGCACGATAGGAGTTCCGAGGCTAGTACTCATGGAAACCTAGCCGTAGCTTATCAAGCCTTAGGGGCTCATGATATGGCACTTTTGCATTATCGGGCCCATCTAGGTATTGCAAGGGAGCTAAAAGACACAGCTGGTGAAGCCTGTGCGTTACTAAACCTGGCCAATTGTCTCAGTTCAAGGTCGGAATTCGCCGAAGCGATACCGTACTACGAACAGTATCTTATGCTATCGCAAGAACTCGCCGATGTGGAAGGTGAAGCTAAAGCCTGTCACTTTTTAGGTACTGACCTAACTTTCTAAACCTAGTCTAACGTATCGTATTTTTAGGCTACGCCCACTACTGTATCGGCAATTTTCGCGAAGCTGTTCGTTACTACGACCAGGATTTAGCCTTAGCCAAAGACTTGCAAGACAAAATGAACATGGGACGTGCTTACTGCAACCTAGGCTTGGCCCATTTGGCTCTCGGCCAACTTGAAACATCTCTCGAGTGCCAAAAATATTTTTTAGCCATCGCACACATGACCAATAACCTACCCGGTATAAATCCTTAACAATTAAACCTAAACCTAGACAATCATTAATTAATTGTAGGCAAATTTCGGGCATTGGGCAACATAGGCGACGTTCTAATCAAAATGGGCGAGACAGAAGAAGCCGTGAAAATGTACCATCGCCAACTAGCCTTAGCCCGAAGTAACCGTGATCGTGGCATGGAAGCTGCCGCTTGTGGTGCTTTAGGTATAGCCCACCGTCTTTTAAAACGCCTAGACAAAGCTCTAGGCTACCACACCCAAGAACTAACCCTTCGACAAGAAATGTCCGAATTATCGGGTGAATGCCGGGCTCATGGCCACCTCGGAGCCGTCCATATGGCCCTAGGCAATTACACCCACGCTGTTAAATGCTACCAAGAGCAACTAGAACGGGCCCAAGAGCTACAAGACTGCGCCGTTGAAGCGCAAGCCTACGGCAACCTAGGCATCGCCCGCCTAAACATGGCCCACTACGAAGACGCGATTGGTTATTTCGAACAACAACTAGCGACTCTCGAACGTCTCAGTTCACCCACAGCCCAGTTGGACAAAGGCCGGGCTTTTGGCAACCTGGGCGATTGTTACGACGCTTTAGGCGACCCAGAAGAAGCTGCCAAATGCCACGAACAACACCTAGCCATTGCTTTGAAACTAAAGAGTGTCCGTGACCAGGAACGCGCCTACCGTGGACTAGGCCAAGCCCAAAAAGCCCTAACTAACCTCCAACAAGCCCTAGTTTGCCTTGAAAAACGCCTAGTCGTCGCACACGAATTGGCCAATCCTGAAGCCAAAGCTGCAGCTTATGGCGAATTGGGCCAACTTCACGCCAACTTGGGTAATTTAGAACAGGCAATTTCGTGTTTAGACCACCAGAAGGCAATCGCGCGCGAACTCAACGATAAGATAATGGAAGCCGATGCGATTTCCAACCTGGGCTGCGTTTACCAACAAATGGGCGAATACACCACTGCGTTACGCTACCACCAAACCGACCTAGACATAGCCGAACAGTTACAATTACCGACGTTACAAAGCCGCGCTTGTGGAAACCTAGGCGCTGTACACGAAGCCTTAGGCAACCTGGAGCAAGCAATACGCTACCAAGAACAACACTTGTCAATTGCGGCAAGTACCAACGACCAACACGCGAAAACCGTCGCCTATAGTTCGCTAGGTCGCGTCCACCAACTTTTAGGCAATCGGAGCCAGGCTGTAGCCTATTTAAGCCAAGGTTTGTCAATCGCCGAGGCTTTAGGGCGACGGGATGAGGAAGCAAGGATTAGAAATAGGCTAGGTTTGACGTTATGGTCGAACGGTGACCTTGAAGGCGCCCAAAAACAACTCGAAGCGGCGACAAATTTGTTGGAAAATATTAGACGCGAAGCCAGGAATACACCCGACTATAAACTATCACTGTTTGAGTTACAATCGTCAAGTTATCAAGTATTGCAACGTGTTTTGGTTGGTTTAAACCGACACGAGGAGGCTCTTGTTGTGGCCGAAAGGGGGCGTAATCGGGCTTTTGTCGACTTGCTGTTAGAACGTCAAGGTTTGAATGACGGACGTAACAAAAAACGCTTCGATGATGTTACTGCGAGTACCTTGGACCAGATCAAGGAAATTGTGAACCGGCAACGAGCTTCGGTACTTTATTACAGCATAGCCGCTGGTTTTCTCTACTCATGGCTCATTGTACCGACCAAAGGCATAGTCAAATTCCACTCAAAATCGCTGAATGAAAGTGACGAAAGTGACAGTACCGACCCGACCTCAAACATCGGGATTCTCGAAAAGTTGGTGACTTCGGTCAGAGATAGTCTCGGGATGGAGTTATCTCCCTGTAGTACCATAAACGAAGATCAGTACTCGGACGACACTCTTAGCGACCGCACCGGATTCCTCCGAATGGTCAACCGCCAACACCTCCTCAATTCCAGCAACTACTCCCTCAGCTCCCTCTTCTCCCTTGGGAGTGTTGGTGGTTCGGTGGCGTCACTCCAAGGCTCGACCCGATCAAGCACAAGCGTCCAGGCGACATCACGCCAAGCCTGGAAAGGCCCCTCCTGCCTTCACGCCCTTTACACGCTCCTGATCCAACCCTTTGAGGACTTTCTCCCCAAAGCCAACTCAAACCGACGAGAACTAATCCTAGTCCTTGAAGGTGACCTCTATTTAGTCCCTTTCCCCGTCCTACGCTCCTCATCGGAAGCTTCCGAATACCTCTGCGAGAGATTCTCGCTACTTGCCGTCCCCAATATATCATCATTACGCATTGGGCGAAGTCGCAAACAAGACGGTGACCAAACTGTTCGGAGCCTTATCGTCGGCAACCCCAAATTACCGAACGCTGTTACGGAACACTGGGGCTGGAAAGACATCCCGCAAGCCGAACAAGAGGCCACAATGGTGGCCGAGTTATTACAAGCACAAGTGTTACTAGGTGCTGGCGCAACGAAAGAACAAATTCTCAATCAGATACAGGACGCTGAATGTGTCCATTTCTCGACTCATGTCTCTTGGAAGTTATCCTCTTTGGTTTTAAGCCCCGCTGAAGTTTTAGATCAGAGCCAGAAGAGGCTCTATCTGGGGGACCCGGCCGAAGAGGACGAAAACGAAGTCTCGACTTCGGCAGAGTTGCCCCCAATGTCCGAATTTCTACTAAGTGCAGCCGATATTCTGTCATTACGGCTTTCGGCACGTCTTGTCGTGGTATGTAATAGTTTTTTTTTACATTATACAATCACATCAAAAAAATTTGGAACAAATAAATTTATTTGAGCGTAGGAGACTTAAAAAAATTATTATTAGGTGAGTTCGTCGCACACGCGTGACCAACAAGGATGGGCCACTTCTGATGGTCTGGTGGCCTTGGTGCGGGCGCTACTAGCAGCCGGTGCCCAAGCCGTTTTAGTGTCACTGTGGCCTGTGCCGGAAACGGCCTCTAAAATCCTACTCCGGGCTTTTTACTCTGCCATGTTACAAGGAACACGAGCTGCTAAGTAAGTCTTATCCTCTTATTTTCATGGTAAAAACGTTTTTTATTAATAGGGCACTCGCTGAAGCCATGCAAACTGTCCAACACACCAAACATTTTGCCCATCCAGCAAACTGGGCCGGTTTCCTCCTTGTAGGTCTAAACGTCCGACTATCAAACAAAGTGGCTATGATGGGCCAAGCCCTTTGTGAACTCCTCCAAGTCCCCGATAAATGCCGGGATGCCCTTAGAGTGACCCTCCACTTGGTGGAAAAGTCCCTTCAGAGGATACACCGCGGTCAGAAAAACGCCATGTACACCACGCAAAAATCAATCGAGAATAAAGTCGGTTCGGTGACCGGATGGCGCGACCTTTTGATTTCCGTGGGCTTTAGATTCGAGCCTGCGTCAAACGGGATACCAAGCAGTGTGTTTTTCCCCCAATCAGATCCCGATGAACGTCTAACCCAATGTTCGGCAAGTCTGCAAGCCCTTCTAGCCCTTTCAAACACTTCGATTCACGCACTTTCGAAACTAACAATCAATCCCGACGTTTCGGACGACATCATCGGAGTCATCCAATCGGCTTTAGCCCAATTCACCGAAAACGAAAGTGTGGAGCTAGGGCTAAACGTGCGCTTGTGGCGAGTGCCAGGCTGTCATGAACTTTTAGCCTCGTTAGGCTTCGACTTGACCGATGTAGGACAAGATAAAGTGACCTTAAGATTAGGCAAACAGGCCAATCGGCGTAACATCCAATTCACGTTACAAGCCCTTTTGGCCCTTTTCGATACACAAGAAGCCCCAAAAAGCCTAACAATTGACTCGTCAAGTAGTCTAGAATCTTTGGCATCGGTCGATAATGATTTTTCCCATTCGGATAACGAACTGTGTCAAGCACCGAAATCCCCACAACTGGCCAAACCACGCCTGAATTTTTCCCGCACAGTGCTACCAACCAAACGACTCGGTGGTGCTTTCACCAGTTATGTGAGACGTCGGGGCGAACCGGACGGACGCACAGCCAACCCTAGCGACACTAAAACGCTACTAAGCGACAAGACCCGAAAAAATGTTGGCAGGCCTGAAACCGAAGCCGCCTTTACGCCAAGCCCACCAGTCGTGTTACAATCGGAAAACCAAAACATTGCACTATCACTCGCACACCAGACACGAATCAAAAACCTCTACTCACAAAATGACAATAAAAACGACCTAAGACCCGATAGTTCAAGCTCAGCGAGTTCGGTCACCGACTGGGATAACGGCCATGCGACTGTTTTAAGACGCCAAACACAAATCCCACCTCTGCCACCCTCACGAACGAAACTAGACCTAACACTCTATAACAACCTACCGTCTCGTTTGTTCGAAAACAGTTCCGACAGCGAACTCGAAAAAATGGAAGCGAAACTATTCAACACACGCAATAAAATGGCATATCGCAAATCGCGAATGTCAACCCTTGACCGTCTAAGCGTCCGGACTGAACTCACGCCTCAAAACCTCCTCCAAGCCTCACGCAAACCCATCACACTACCCAGCGAAGAAACCCTCCCGACTAACGAACGCCTCCTTTATTTCTCCCCATCGGACGTTGACACCTCCCCTCAAAAACTCCCCACAGATTCGGACGAATCCAAAGACAAGCCCGACCTCCACGACACCATCCTTCGCCACATCAATCGCGAACTCACCCCCACCATCTCCGATGTCTACCACGAACGCAATATCGGGCTTGGTCTAGCTCCGCCCTTATCTAAACTCCTCCTTAATCAACCGACAAACGCCACACCGCAAACGGACGCCAACGCACTTGAAAAAATCACATTGGGGATACTCGAGGAGGGGGGAGAGCCGTGGATGGCCGAAGGCGGTTTACAACAAATCCAAAGCTCCGATTTGACAACTGCCGATATTTTGGAGAGGGAAGTGAAGAATAAGAAGGGGTTGAGGTGAGTGTGGTGGGGGGTTGGGGTTGTGTGATCATTGGTGGTTTTCTAGAGAAGGGGAAGTGAAGAGATTGTCGCCCTTTTCGGAAATGTCACGAAGGGACGAGGGCGATGGGCGGAGCATAGCCGATTCGAATTGTTCAAGTTATAAAAACCGTTTTGGTGATTATAGGACGGGAGAGAAGCGACCAGTCGCAGCACAAAGGAGGAGCAAGCAGACGTAGGGGGCGGGGTTTATTTATTTTGTGATTTTTTTTTAATATAGCTAAGTGAGAAAAGTGGAATAAACGAAAGACTTTGTATTTAATTAATTGGTTTTAATAAAAAATAAACATAATTTTTTTTGGCATTTTTTTGTTCCGTACCACTAGTCCCGTATCCGGAATGACCTACCTTTATGCTTTACACGTCAAACGTCAGATAAGCAAATTTCTAGGTTAGGAAAGTTTATTTAGAAAAAATTGTTTACGTTGAAAGTAAAATATTGTGATACGTATGCATTTTAAAACACAAAACATTAGTTACGTTTTAAATTTGCATAACAGTGAGAGGTAGTACATAAAAATGGAAGAAACATTTATGTTAATAGCGTTAATACTGGTTATGCTAATAGGATCATTCCTTGCTGGTTCAATTCCACTGTTTTTCAGTTTTTCCGAGGTAAGAACTACCCCCTGTTTGGCATTTTGCCCCAATTTGGGTACAACTCGTTTCTTAAGGCTGGGCTTTCGCCAATGGATTACCGCCAGATGGCGCTTTCCCAACTCCAATTTTCTTCATTTTTAGGACAAATTGAAGCGAATTACGGCCTTTGGGGCCGGTCTTTTGGTCGGAACAGCTCTGGTTGTGATAATACCGGAAGGGGTGCGTTCATTACTCAGCGAACAGCTCAAAGAACCACAGAAAAATCACGAAAAAGACGTTCTTTCAGTCATTGGAATTAGTCTAGTGTTGGGTTTTATTTTTATGTTGATGGTGGATCAAGTGGGTGCTTAAAACGTGTGAAAAATGTATACAATTATTGTGAAATTGTAGATTTCCCAGCGGAAAAATGAGAATTTGAATCCATCCGAGCGCAATATTACTGCCACTATTGGTCTAGTGGTCCATGCGGCTGCTGACGGTGTGGCACTGGGGGCTGCCGCCACCACCAGTCATGCCGACGTCGAAATAATCGTTTTTCTGGCGATTATGTTGCATAAAGCGCCCGCAGCTTTCGGTCTAGTCACGTTTTTGCTACACGAAGGCATTGATAGGCAAAGAATTCGCAAACATTTGTTGGTGTTTTCACTGGCGGCACCAGTTTTGGCCGTTTGTACTTATTTCGGGATTGGACAGAAGCAGAAAGAGACGCTGAGTTCGCTTAATGCAACTGGTAAGTAGTTGCGAAAATTACCACATTTTTTGCAATAATTTTGCGATTTGTTTAAGGTATTGCAATGTTATTTTCCGCCGGTACATTCCTTTACGTCGCTACGGTGCATGTCTTAGCCGAACTGACGCAAACTTCGCATCATTCCTATTCCAAACTTCAAAGTCTAGAAAGTGGCAAAGCTTCTTCGCAATCATTAAAAACACTAGAATTGATCTGTTTGGTTGTTGGATGTTTGACTCCCTTACTTTTGACTGTAGGACATCATCATTGAAACATGTTTTATTGTATTTATTTATTCGAATAAATGTCATAATTTATAATTTTATTATTTTTGTTCTTACCAGATATTAAATTTATGTGATTGCATAAGCTATATTGTCTGGCTTTTTATTGGATTACACATTTGTATATTGTCTTAAAAGGTTAAATAAAATTATAATTTGTTTATTGACTGTGAATTTTAAAAAACTAAGTCATCAAAATAAAAAACACAGACCATAAATTCTACAAATTATTCCCAGAAAATATGTGCAAAACATTCAATAATTTCGTTGCACCTTGTAAACTAGTGCAATGTTAGTTGCCTACATAACGCCGGTTTTTTTGGATTAAAAATTTTACGTTTTCTTCTAAAAAATATTGTTAAGCGAAATCGCCCAAAAAAAAACACTGTTTGTTTCAATATCGTAATAAAAAACTTAAAAATATTAAAAACAATACCATTTACGATCTAATTTACTGAATTTTTAATTTATTTTTGATAAAAAATTTAAGAATAATTGCATGTCTTTTAAGAAAACATTAAGATAATATCATAATTACGTAATCTGAAAATTTTTAAGCTGATTTTTTTTCAAAATAAAAAAATAATAGCACTGTTACATTGATCAAACTTGATTTTTCGGATTATTTTACAAAACAATTGCGTTTATTGCTGAAAAAAGGCCAAAATATTTAATAAATTCCGAAATAAACTCAATTCAGAACTAAATTACTGATTATCAGCCCAGTTTGACAAAACTATTTAAAAAAATTTATATTAGAGAAAAACTGATTTTTGACTTAATTTTGTAATTTTTAATAAGAAATCCTACGAAAACAATTGTTTAGAAGTAAAGCTGTTTAGTAACTTGAAAATTTTAAATAATAATCAATATAGTCGTTAATAAAACATCTAACACTAAATATTGCATTTAATTTTCAAAAACTTTCATTCAAATTTTAAATAGTATAGTATGTTGAACACTCATTTTTGACCAAATTTCAATAATTTTTAGTTTAATTTAGTCGTTAAACTATTAAAAAAATTCTCTTTTAGCCTAAAAACGCAAATAAATAAAGGCACGAAGAAAGAAATAAAACTTTTTTTTATTTTCCTTTTCTTTTTTAGTTTTTATTGACATTAGTTTGGAGAATTCCCAATTTGTGTCGTTTTAAATGGTCAGGGAATTAAAGTAATCTCATTTCTACGTAATTTTAGTTTCAATTGTTCAAAAAAAAAAAATAAATAAAAAATAGATCAAACTTGAAAATTTTTCATCTTATTTTTAATCAAATTTTATAAAACAATTGCGTTTCAGGCCGACAAAAAGCCAAAACATTTAATACAAATCAAAATAAACTCCTCAATTCCGACAAAAAATTGCTGATTTTCAAATTTGTTTATCAAATGCACTTTAAAAAAAATCCATTAAAAAAATTTTAAGCACAAAAAAAATTAAAAAAACGTATTCAAATACATAAAAACAGCAAAAATTAAGTAATTTTCAATGTAATCTTAACTGAAAACGTGCTGACAAAACGTAAAATAATGTACACTGACGAGCAAAAATAATGGGTCACATTTCACATTTCATTGTCAAAAAGGATAAGAAATTCCACACGTTTAGGTCAAAATTTTTTGCTCACTGTGAGTTTTTCATTCTCCTTTGAATGAAAGTTTTAGAAAAAAATCAAGTTTTTGCAACGTGTCTATTAAAAAATCTAACACCGTTTGAATTAATATAAGAAACAAATAAACAATAAAAGCCTTTTAAATTTTTTGATTTTGTTTCTTATTAATCAACTCAATTTAGGAATTCGTAGTTTGGGTCGTGTCAGAGATCAAAATTAAGAAAAAAAAATCAAATTTGGAGCCGTTTTTGCCACAACGCGCAGCGCCTCTGTCGGCGCCTATCTCCTCGACGCCATTACAGGTCCCTGTAATCTTGCCCCACCTATTTACATTTTACTGTATAAAACCGTTAAACCGCTTGTCGGCGACTCTCCTATCATCGCCCAAAAATAGTCGTGATAGTTTGTATCAACCTCGGCGGCATTTCCCTCAAAAACCTCGCGAAAAATCAGTGTGTTGTGTTAGTGCATAGTGTGCTATGGCATCGAAATCGAAAAGAAGCACGACGCCGGCATCGCAATCGGTGCCGGCGCGTCCCTCCAGCCCCTTGAGCCCCACGCGCCACTCCCGCATGCAAGAAAAGGCCGATTTACAGAACCTCAACGACCGGCTGGCCATCTACATCGACCGGGTCCGGTACCTGGAGGGCGAAAACAGCCGCCTGACCCGCGAGGTGCAAAAGACCCACGAGTCCGTCACCCGGCAAGTCACCGACATCAAATCAATGTACGACAGCGAGCTCACCGAGGCCCGCAAACTCCTAGACGAGTCCTTCAGAGAGAAGGCCAAGCTCGAAATTGACACGAAGCGGCTCTGGGACGAAAACGAGGAACTCAAAGCCGAGTTGGCCAAAAAGAGCAAGGAGCTGGTCCTGGCCGAGAACTCGGCCCGCATTTGCGAAACGAGGTGCAACGAGCTCCAGATCAAGTTCAACCAGGCCAATGCCGACGCCAAGAAGGCCCTCAGCGGCCTCAAAGACTTGGAGAAGGAGAGGGACAAGTTGCGGAAGCAGTGCGAGGAGTTGAGGAAGCAACTCGAGGAGGAGTCGCTAGCCCGGGTTGATGTCGAAAATCATAACCAAACTTTGAGGGAGGAACTCTCGTTCAAGGATCAGGTAGGCGCTGGGCATTTCGCCGAAATTGAATTCGCTCAAGTTTTACCGTTTTGTCGCGAAAATGCGTGCAAAAGGGGACAAAAAGACTCACTTACCGTTTCTCCCGCCGAGACGCCAAGCAGGGGGCACTCAGAAGGCGTAAAACGGCACTTGAGACACACAACACACACACATGACGCGCACCTGTCGGACTGTTGTGGTGGCCGCACTGGCCCCAGCCTACTAAGTTTTGCACTTTTCGGGAGAATTTTAATGTTTTTATTTACATTTTTTGTGTTAATAATCACTCAGGTCCCGAGTTTGTGTTAGTCACAGTTGTTTCCGGTCACATTCTTGACATTTCTTGCAACAATTACCAATTAATTCGGCACTTTGATTAGTTTTCTGAAGTTGGCACCGGCGTCCCAAAAATGGAAATTTCGCCCGAATTCCAGGAATAATTGTGTCAACAGCCGTAAATAGCTTTGAGTAATTCAAGGTCATGGTGCGATTAATATTTTTCGAATTCTCAAAATCGATATTACAATTTTATGCAAATTAATTCCACACTTGGCATTTGACAAAATGTACAGTCGGGCAAAGTGAAAATGACGACTTTAACGCCTACTATAAAAACGTCGCATTTTCTCCCAAAATTAGTTGTTATACCTAAAAAAATCTTAGCCAATGTAACTTATAGTTTCGATAAGAGCTAATCTTTAGTAACTATTTTACAATTTTATCAATAAAAAAAATATGTTTATAGATTTTTATAAATTTATTTCATAAATCATAAACAACGGTCTAAGTCATGCATAAAATAATGGTTTGTTAAATCAACACTTTTGTTTAATTAATTAAATGAATGAATTAAATCTTGAAACCGTTTGCACGTCTGCCGGGGCTGGTTGATTGGGGCCCCATTTCCACCATGTCCGACTGTACCTATGCGTTGGTCGAACGAAACTGTGTCACAGACGGCGATAAATTGACCGACTTCGAGGCCTCGACATGATCTAATTCATAAAAATAATAATTTCTAATTTTGCTCGGTTTTCCTCATCGCACAACGATTTTGTAACCCCTTCTGATAATTTATCTTTTTATTATTAGCGTGTTTTATCTTTGTGTACACTATATCTATTTTTGTATTCCCCCCGAAGCGACGACTGGTACGTGACGTCACTTTATTACACGGTCGATGGGTTCGTCGCAATGATGTCATCGTTTATTTTTGTTTTTTGGGGAAGCCCACACGTGATTTTGTTTAATTTTGTTAATTATTACATAATTAATAGCGGAAGTGGTTGAGGTATCGTTCTGATAAGATTTGTGTGGCGGCCTTGGTTCAGCAATGGCATGACATCACTTTCTTTTAGAAAAGTTTGTAGAAAACGTAATGTTTTCATCCTGATTTATGGTTAAATAACGAGGACACGCCTACTCTTTTTCATTTACACCTTTATGTCGACACTTAAGACACATGGCCAGAAATGAAGAATGAAATAATTTGAAATATTTAAAGATGACATCATGCCTAAATATTTGATTTAGCATTCTATTTTTTACATAACTTTAAATTCTAGGACATTGCATTGAATTTTATAATTTAATGTTAGATTACACGAGGCGAAAGTGGCGATAAGAACTTATTTCGTGTGTAAATATTGCGCCAGTTTATTTATTTACACTAAAAATTGGATTTCTTGATAAAATTTAGAAAAATCCATTTCTGGAAAAAATTATGACACAGACGGCAATAAAATACTGAAATTGCCAAGGTTTTGACCTATTTTGCGTCTCACCTTGTTTTTACTGCAGTATTTTCTATCGTAAACAAAAGGTGCAGGGTGATCAACAATGGCTGTTTAAGTTGGCAACAAAATTAAGAAATTTTTTTGTTTGACAGATAATTATATTATAGGTTATGAAATGTCAAATGTCAAGCGGTGCCTTATCTCCTAATCTACTAACAGCCGGAAGTTACTCCATTTGTACAAATAAAATTACCAACTCTTTTTTTTTTAATTCACATTATGGCGATTACGTTGGTGCCGAACTTTTTGCTCTTCGCCGTAATCGGCGTTTTAAAACTTGAAAAAACCTGAATCTTCTTCGTAATCAGCGTTTAAAAATAGATTTAAAAGCACAGTATCATTGCAATCGGCATTTTTAAAGTGAATAATAGGGAATTATTTAAATTATTTTTCTTGAAATTGGAACAAAAACTAAAAAAAAACATTTGAATTCACCTAAATTAATTTTCTATCCAATGACAAAACACTAGAATTCGCCCCGATTCCGGATTTTACACTACAAAAATCGATGTAATTTTTTGGCTAAATTTGGAAAATGACATTCTAACTCTTCTAGTTTCGTTCTTAAAACGTTTAAAATAAATTTTATTGCGAGATCTTGCCTTGATAGTCACACAGTTGTGTTGATTTTCTTATGGCGATTACGACGGTGCTCTAACTCCAATAATTCCGCCGTAATCGGCAGTAAAAAAGTGAACAACTTAAGTCTTTATAAATGGATTTTTTGCAAAGCATCGTTCTGATAAACACACCGTTGTATCGATTTTCAAAGGCGATTATATTCTCGCGCTTAATAGTTCCGCCGTAATCGACCTTTTAAAAGTGAACACTTTAAATGCGTTTTTTTCGAAAACTATAAGACTTAGAACAAAAATTAAAAAACGAATACAATCCACTTTTAATTCTCTATCGATTGACAAAACACGCAGTTACTTCAGTTACGGTTATTTACAGAGATATATTTTATTTTATCTACACCAAAAAATTGATGTAAAAAGTTAAATATTCCAGGACTTTTACTTTCTCAAAATCATTAGAAATGGATATTTTGCAAAATATCGCCCTGATATTCACACCGTTGTATAGTTTTCCCTTTGGCGAAAGTTTCGCCGTAATCGACCTTTTAAAAGTCAACACTTTAAATGCGCTTTTTTTGGAAATTATAGACTCTGGACAAAAATTAAAAAAAACATTATTATTCACCTCTAATTCTCTATCGAATGCCAAAAAATTTGGAGTTACTGTGGTTACGGTTCCGGCTGCAGATGCATATTTTGTTTTATACTAAAAAAAAATGACGTAAAAACTAAATATTTTAACACCTCTGCTTTCGTTTGCAAAATATCGTCATGATAAGCACACAGTTGTATATATTTTCTTGTTAGACGATTAATTTCGTGCGCTAACTCGAATAGTTCCGCCGTAATCGGCTTTTGAAAAGTTAATACTTTAAACGCTGTTTCCTCGCAAACTACAAGACTTAGAAGAAAAATTAAAAAACTATTACAATTTACTCTTAATTCTCTATCGAATGTGAAAAATACGGAATTGCTTCAGTTACGGTTGATTACAGATATATAATTTATTTTACCTACACCAAAAAATTTATGTAAAAATTTTAATATTCCAGGACTTTTACTTTCGCAAAATTATTAGAAATGGATATTTTGCAAAATATCGCCCTGATATTCACACCGTTGTATAGTTTTCCCTTTGGCGAAAGTTTCGCCGTAATCGACCTTTTAAAAGTCAACACTTTAAATGCGCTTTTCTTGGAAATTATAGACTCTGGACAAAAATGAAAAAAAACATTATTATTCACCTCTAATTCTCTATCGAATGCCAAAAAACTTGGAGTTACTGTGGTTACGGTTCCGGCTGCAGATGCATACTTTGTTTTATACTAAAAAAAAAATGACGTAAAAACTAAATATTTTAACACCTCTGCTTTCGTTTGCAAAATATCGTCATGATAAGCACACAGTTGTATATATTTTCTTGTTAGACGATTAATTTCGTGCGCTAACTCGAATAGTTCCGCCGTAATCGGCTTTTGAAAAGTTAATACTTTAAACGCTGTTTCCTCGCAAACTACAAGACTTAGAAGAAAAATTAAAAAACTATTACAATTTACTCTTAATTCTCTATCGAATGTGAAAAATACGGAATTGCTTCAGTTACGGTTGATTACAGAGATATAATTTATTTTACCTACACCAAAAAATTTATGTAAAAATTTAAATATTCCAGGACTTTTACTTTCGCAAAATTATTAGAAATGGATATTTTGCAAAATATCGCCCTGATATTCACACCGTTGTATAGTTTTCCCTTTGGCGAAAGTTTCGCCGTAATCGGCATTTTAAAAGTGTATACTTTAAATGCGTTTATTTCGGAAACTATAAAACTTTGGATAAAAATTTAAAAAATATGAACTTGTTAGCGAGATGTTTGTCAAAAATAGATTTTTTTGCAGGTCTTCCAGAAGGAGATCTCGGACACGCGCACGCTGCGCCAGGTGGAAATCAGCGAGATCGACGGCCGTCTCGCCGAAAAATACGAAGCCAAGCTCCAGGAAGCCCTCCAGGAGTTGCGCGACCAATACGAGGGCCAAATGGCAAGCAATCGTCAAGAGATCGAAATGCTCTACGAGTCAAAAATCAAAAATCTCCAAGACGCCGCCAACCGTCATTCCAACTCCGCCGGAAACGCCCTCAACGAACTGCGCCAAGTGCGCAACCGCATCGACACCCTCACCAGCAAGATAACCGAACTGGAAAACGAAAATTCCTCGTTGCAAAATCGCTGTCGCGACTTGGAAAAAATCCTCGAAAATGAGCGAATGCGTCACGCCGAGGACTTGGCCGCTTTGGAGAACGACCTGGCGCGCCTGCGCGAGGAAATGGCCAATCAGCTGCAAGAATACCAGGACTTGATGGACATCAAAGTGAGCCTTGACACCGAGATCGCCGCCTACCGCAAACTGCTCGAGAGCGAAGAGGCGCGACTCAACATCAAGCCGCACGGCTCGCCCGAGCCGCATCAAGTCGCCCGCGGAAGCTCCCAACGACGGACACCCGTCCGCGTGGGCGCCAAGCGCAAGCGGACGATGCTCGAGGAGAGCCACGAGCAGAGTTTGAGCGACTTTAGCGTGAACAGCAGCTCCAAGGGCGAGATTGAGGTGGCGGAAGTGGATCCGGAGGGAAAGTTTGTCAAGCTTCATAATAAGAGCGGCCAAGAGGTGGCGCTCGGTGGCTGGACGGTTACACGGAAAGCTGGCGATGCGGAAACACTTTATAAGTTCCATCGGTCGTTGAAAATTGAACCGAATGGGTATGTGACCATTTGGTCCGCCGACCAGAACAGGGAACATGAACCACCCACGAATCTGGTGATGAAGGGACAGAAGTGGATGGTTGCCGATAATATGACCACGACTGTTTGCAATAATAACGGAGATGAAGTCGCGGTGTCTGAAAGGTTAGTGCACAGTTCTGGTTATTCGAGGTTTTTTAGGCGATAGTTTTTCGTTGGTTAAGTAACACGTTCTTGTAAGTGCACCTATTATTACTGAGGCGCTTCTACTTAAGAGAAGATTTGGTTTCTGAATGATTTCAAAATTTTTTGGTCACCCTGTTGATATCTTCGGTTACTGGGCTGTGAGAAAAAATGTTGGCATGATTCTAAATTAAGTTGGCAAGCTTGACTGACATGCCAAACAACATTTTTACAAAGATAAGTTGTTATTATTTGAGATTCTTGTTTTTTTTTTGAAATTTAAATTGGCAAGCTTAAGAGTTGTCAATTTACATCACAGACAGTTGGCAACATTTCCGTATACCGGAAGTATAAAATAAAATGTTATATGCAAAATTTTGGTATTTTTTGACGATTCGGCAGGAAAAATGAATCAGATTAAGTTGGCAAGTTTGAGATGTTTCAGATTTTCGTAGTTGCCAATTTAATTTCAAGCAGTGATTTGTGTTATGCCACGTTGGTAATTTATTTTATCAAAAGTAACTTGATCATGAGACAAGAAATGTCAATTTATATCTAATTGCTGCCAAGTTATTCTGATTATTATTTTTTATTTTGAGTAAAGTTGGCAACATTTCCTTGTGTACCAAAAAAAAACTCACCATTTTCGCATTCTCTGACATTTTGAGCGAGAACAATGTGTCAGAACCATGGACTGTGATTCTAGAATTGGCAAGCCTGAGAGGTTCAAACATCGTTGCCAACTTACTCGAAATCACATCTCACTATGATTAATAATTTTGACAATCTAGTGATTTTTATTACATCACGGTGGCAATTTTCTAATTTTTTTTATTCAGTTGAAAAACACATTTTTTTTTTATATAAAGTTGGCAAAATTCCCGGAAAAAATTGAACGAATGTTCAATGTTAAGTTGGTAAACTTTGATTAGTAAATTGGCAACATTTTCATATATTAGAAAAAACAAAAACTTTTGTCACGTCACGTTGGCAATAGATTACGTCATAATGACGTTAACACGCTACGAAATTTTGACATTTTCTACAATAATGGGGATAATTTCATAGCCTTCTTATTTTGGTAAATTCTGGTTGATGAAATTTTTTTTACAAAATATTCTTGTAAAAATATTAATATTTTTGTGATAAAATCAGTGGCAGATTTGATAGAAAGAGCGAAAAATACTAGTCACAAAATGAAAGACAACCAAATATTGTATTGTTTTCGCAGCTACTAGTCTAAATATTTGAGATTGTTCTAGTCGTCCGTCGGCATGTTTAGAAACCAAATCTGCTGTTTAGCATAAAACTAATGTATTACCTTACATAATAATCCTATATTTTGTATTAATATAATAATTAGAGTGCGTTCTATATATTTTATGATAATCTTTTGTCTAATGAATAAAATACCAGTCTGAAAGTGTGAATTGTTTATTTTAACGTTCACCACCTGATAACATCACCGACCGACCGTCTTCTGTTTTTCTTTTATAGAGTTAAAAGGCAGCTCTCGAGTTCGGTTTTAAGGCATAGGGAGGGTTTTCTCGGTTCTGGTTCTGAAGAATTGTATCACCAACTCGGGGATCCCCCAAGCGAGGAGAAGTGCCGGATAATGTGAAAAGTCTACCACTAGAGGGCGAAACGGTGCCATTTTTTTCTCCCAAACGCGAGACTAAGACGGCCGTGTTTCACGGCCAACTTTGAGATTTTTATCCGGCTTGTCGGACGGATAAACGTGTCGAAATGGGGCCGCTGTGTTTATTTTAAGGAATAATTGTCTTCATAGAGTTTGTTAAAGCTAGAGATTTTTGATATATTTTTTAATTTATATAAGTATTAGGTGACCTTCAAACTTGGTGCAGTTTGTAAGACTTTTCTCTTATTTTTAAACTAAGCATTTTTATACCAAGGATTGTCGCTCCTGGTTTAGACGTAAGTTTTGGATTCCTTTTGTATTTTTTCTGTGTTCAAATAAATACTTTAATCTAGGGTTTTTCGTTTTTTCCTGATTTGTCAATTTGTGCCTTATAGTTTTGTATTTCGTGCATGTTCGTAAGCTTTAATGTAGGTGAAAGATTTTCACGTTTTAAAATTTAATAAAGTATATTTTCACCAAGCTGTTTTATTCCTTTTAGCGCTGATGTCATGATTATTTATGAGTGACGTCACGAAACGTAAAACGTTGACATTGCGTCTATTTTTAGAAGTGACCTCAATCATTCATTGAAAAATAATTCATGACATTCAATGAACCGGTGTTGTAATAAATGCGAGAATTACAGATTCCTGTAATTGGCCCACTAGACCTACAAGGGGTGTAATAAAAGTCGCCGCTATTGGAAAATTATTTATTCATTTCTTATGTACATTAGGAAAAGATGTTGATATATTCTTAACAACTCACTGAGTTTGTTTTAGAACTCGCTTAATTAAAATAATTTAGATAAATACACGTTAACTGCTTTTGTAACAAAACTAATTACCTGAATAGAATTCAGTCATTGTACTCGTCGTAGAATTTCAAAAAAATCATGTGCACAATAGCTAATTTGGTTAAAAATGAAATCGTGGATAACTTGATTTGAACTTCAGTCAGTACCACCAACTTGACGCCTTAATCCGTATAAACAATATATTCAGGATCGGTGACTTCGACTTGCACGAACTGCGACTGCAACATTTGCATATTATTCGTATTTCGTGCCATATTATTCCTAGATCTGGAAAAAATCCCTAGTATTTCCACTTAGTTTTTTTTTACATTACTCACTTTGCTTTCGCATGTGTCAAAATATGACTTTTTAAATTAGTTGATTGTGCGAATTTTTTATTGCACCCGTCGAACGGGCACACATATGGCCTATCACCCGTGTGTATCCTGACATGCGTCCTGCAACCGGCAATAAATCAGTGCTGCCAACCCAAATTCCGCACCCAACCTTAAATTAAAATCGAGACTAAACCTCTTGCCACACCCCTCGAACGTGCACTGGAACGGTTTTTCCCCCGTGTGTACCAACTGATGTCGCTTCAATTTACTAGATTCTACGAACGCTTTGCCACACTCTGCACACACGTGCACCCTGGGCCCGTGTGTGTGTAAGTGTTTGCGCATTGCGGAATTGTCTCGGAACATTTTATTACAACCTTTGTGTGGACAAGCTGCAAGCAAACGGTAGTAAAGAGCACGAGGCGAAGCCGAGTGCCAAACCGATAGTGCGGTCAGTGGTGTCTTGATTCGGTCGCCGCACGCGGGGACTCTTAAGGCCGGGTCGGGCGAATTCTGCCAATTGTTTCGGGTCGGAGAGGTCAAGGCCGGGAATGCCGTCGGCGGGGATTTTCTTGCCGCTCATGTACTCCGTGTAGTCGGGGTCAGGTTCCGGGTTCGAGCCCTCATCTGGAAAAAAACTGTCTCTAGGCCGCCCTATACAACGTGGTTCACAAAATTACACGGGGCCTGCGCCCGTATTCCTACAAACTCGACTTAAAAATTTCAAAAAATTGTTTGTTCACCCCTCAAAAAAAATATATTTTACAGTCCCTTCCATTAGCTTATCCCGAAATAAAATCATAAAATTTTTTGAGTAAGACCCAACCTATGACGTATAGGCATATATTATACAGGGTCGCTAATAAGTATTGATACAGCTAAGTATTTTTCTTATGTGTTCTTTTTCAGTTAAGAGTGTTATTTTAATAACTATTATTAACTTTTACTTTTTTTTGGTCAAAGTTCGGGCGGCAAAGTCTAAGGTAAGATAAAAACAACACTTCTAAAGTTATAAAACTTTTATTAGTTCGATAATTTTTAAAATAAGGTATGCACGTGTTATATTACAAAACTCAAATAAAAATATTCTTCTTAAAAATATAAAACTTGAGCCTTTTTACCATTTAAAAAAAAATCAAGCTAGCCTTGTATTCTTAGAACAAATGGCGATAGAAATTTAATAAACATCTGAGATTCTAGAATTTATATATTCTTAAATATTTACCAAATTTCAATAAGTTTTGATAAATAGTTTTTGTAATATTAAACTATATCCATACCTTTTAGAACCCTGTATGGTTAGGTCAGGTCAAGTCAGATAACTATTGGGGATAAAATTCTTCACTTTAAATGCTCACCTTATCAGCTCTTACTTTTTTATTTTGCATTTTTTTTATTTAAAATATTTATTCCATTTTTTACAAAACCACATCATAATTTTTTATCTGTTGCAATCTTTTAGAAACGATATATGAATGGGATATAATCCAACCACCCATATTTATTACTTCAAAATCGTATTTTTTTTTAATTTGTTTTGGATACACATTTGTTTTTTGTGTTTTTTTTAATTTGTTTGTTATTGTAAAGTACTAACCTATCAACAACTGAACACATTTTAGTTATACGATATCTGAATGGTGTTCTTCTTTTTTATTCTTTATTTTCTTTATTTCTGAACAATTTTTGTATCTTCTAAATTTTTTGTATCGGCCTTGGTTTTGGAATAAAAAGATTATTGAAAAAAATGCATTCAATTATTTAATTATTACTTATCATAATTGTAATTAATAATTTCTCCATAACGACAGTGTAAATTTTAATTAGCTATGTTGGGTAGAAATCGAACGATTTTTATAAATTGACAAACTTGTGAAAAAAATACATAAAGAAATAAATAAAAAACCAAGAAATGGGCAAAGGTCTAAAGTTATTATACCCCGTATATTCGGTTTGGGGATTTTAGGGACGCGATTGGCACCTGGAAAATTACTAGGACGGACGATTTTGGTAAAAACACGATTTTTGGTCAAATTCCGGCAAGGTTGTGCCCAAATCGTATTGGAAATTAATAAAAAATCGTTAGCGCACAATTATTTCGCTTTAAATGTGTGTTTTGGGTCGTTTTTGTCACAATTTGGCGGCTTCAAGGTCACCAATGTCACGCTTGTTCCCCAGTTTGGGGCTTGGAAATGCTATTGGGGCCCCATTTGGGGCCGCGGGGGCGTCAATTGTGGGCGCTAGGCCCCGTTTTTTGCAAATTTAGTCGCACTTTTGGCGGTTTAGTCGCGGCCGCCATACTGTCCACCATAATAAATAAGATCGGCCATGACAAAATATGGCAGAATGTTGGTGATGGCGTCCGGTGTGTGCGGTTTTCGCGTGTGCGGTGCCCCCTTGACTTACCGTCGCTGGCCCCCGAGGCCCACATCGTGACGGAGAACTCGCCCTCCATCGTCTTGATCTGCACTTGCTTCTGCTCCCACTTGCGCGGCTTGGTCTCGTGCACGTCGCCGAGGAGCATTTCGTTGTCGCGGCGCGCGAGGACGCCCCGCTTCGCCGGCGACTTGCGGCGCTTGGAGGGCCCCGGCGCCGCCTCCACGTAGAGGTCGGCGGCGTCGGGCACCGGCACGTCGTAGATGTTGAGCGGGTCGCCCGAGTCGTCGATGATCTCCTCCTGCGCCTCGAGGATGATGTCGCGGCCCTCCAGCGACTGCATCGAGATCATGGGCTCGCCGCACTCGACGATCGTCTCGACGGTGTCGGAAATGTCCACCGGCATCGACTCGATCTCGACGCATTCCTGGATATCGGGCTGGATCTCCACCTCGCACATGATGTTCTGGTGGTCCGCCATTGCAACGGGGCTGGCTTTTGTTTATAAAAGATGGTCGCGACAAGATGGCTACGCACTAACACAACAATGGCGGCACGAGAACGAACGATAACGGCGATTTCTCACGTTCGAAGAATTTTTACACGAGTTAAGAGACACCAAAGAGGTTTTTGGCCCGTTTTGCGATGAGGGCGACGCGAGGAAGCCACGCCGGGACGTGTGTCGGAGATTGCGAGAGGAATTACGCCAAACAGCGACATCTAGCGGCCAGCGGAACGAAACGCACGAACAAGATAGCCGGACGGTACGGAATTATCAGTATTATCATAAACCTCATTTTTACGAAAAATTGCGCGATTTCGAACAATTCGTAACGCAAAAACGCCCGAAACGTAAAATTATTCGGTAAAAAGCGGGGACCGGTGTTACAGTTCTCTACTATTTCGTCTAGCGCATTGGTCGCAAAACGCGTTCATCGGATATCGTCACGTCATACTGAGTCAATTTTCAAAATTTTGTTTTTATACGTCAGCTGGCATGTATCAAAAACAACACGAGATAAAAATCACTGGTATTACACTTAAATTTTTCAAAAAAGTTAAAAGAACTACGTGGAGGTTTAGAGCATTCTTGCCAGGAAAAAAAGAAATAGGGATGTGGTAAACAATAATTCTTAGAAAATGAAGGGAATAAAGGAATTATTGGTTTGTGAAATGAAAAAATACAACACAAAAATTAGTTTTTTTCACTTGGCCTTAAATAAAATGTACCTACCTTCATATGGCTTCTGCGCTGGCTACTGTTTGTAGCAAGATATTAAAAAGAAATAAGAACAACACCATTAAAAAATCTTTATTTGCATGAAAGTTACAATAAGCGGCTTTTATCAATATTATATAAAATAAAAAATACACAGTAGGTTGCAATGAATGGCACTCAAATTATTATATTTAACACCACACAAGATAAATAGAAAAAAAAAGAACCTACCTTCATATGGCTTCTGCGTTGGCTACTGTTTGTAGCAAGACATTAAAAAGAAATTAAAAACAAAACCAATAAAATAAATCTTTATTTGCATAAAAGTTACAATAAGCGGCTTTTATCAATATTATACAAAATAAAGAATATACAGTAGGTTACAATAGATGGCACGCAAAACTATTAAATTCAACATCTCACAAGATAAATAGAAAAAAAAAGAACCTACCTTCATATGGCTTCTGCGTTGGCTATTGTTTGTAGCAAGATATTAAAAGAAATCAAAAACAAAACCAATAAAAAAATATTTATTTGCATAAAAGTTACAATAAGCGTCTTTTTTCAGTATTATACAAAATAAAGAATATACAATAGGTTACAACAGATGGCACTCAAAACTATTAAATTCAACATTTCACAAGATAAATAGAAAAAAAAGAACCTACCTTCATATGGCTTCTGCGTTGGCTACTGTTTGTAGCAAAAAAAAAACAACACCAATAAAAAATCTTTATTTGCATTAAATTTAGAGCTAGCGACTTTCATCTTTTTTTGTCTTTTAAAGACAAAATCAATACGTGACAATAAATTATTTGAGTGTTTTATTTTATTTATAGTTACTGTATTTAAAATGTGTCACCCAAAATATCACTTTTTATCACCTCATTTAGAGCCGGTTTACACAACATTTTAATTGCAATTAAATTTTAAGGAATTATTGGTTTGTGAAATAAAAAAAATACAACACAAAAATAAAAGGGACCTACTTTTGTATAGCTTCTACGTTGGCTACTGTTTGTAGCAACACATTAAAAAAAATAAAAACAATACCAATAAAAAAGAATAAATTAAACGAAACGGCACAATAATTTAAATAAACCGCTTCGCGCTTCCGATGTGACCCATGCCACTGCTCGATGCCGACTGATGCGCTCTCGCCTACTGCGACGCACACCTAACCTCGGGTGAGGTTCACGTCTAGAACAGGCCAGCTCCAGAAACATTTACGGGCAGAATCTATCAAATCTAACAAACATTCATTCACTGAATCATTTAAAACAGGACAATACTGATCTAGAAAAATTTATTATCGAAAATATAACAGATTACGTTAAATATAACGTAACAGAGGGCGCTGTTGTAGGTGGACATGGCTTCCTAGATATTTAGATTTTAGGCGGCCATGGCCTGAGATTTTAAACTTCTCGCAGATATTAGTAGTAAAATAAAAACACATGAGTTTATTTAAACAGAAACTAGCAATCTGAAATTTTAAATATAGTTTACGATAAAATTTTTGCATTTTGTTTATGTCTTGCTATTGGGAATTTAATGCCCTATCAGCCTGTTTTTTGCAACTATTTTTTCAAATTCATTGTCCTGGCGACATTAACAGTAACGGTAATGGCAAAAAAACACCCTAGTTTTTTAATCCATTTATTCGTAATGCATACAGTTGTTACTTATAGTACAAATTATTTTCTAATCCTAACGCTAGATAAAAAATGATCCGGAAACGGCCGATGAAAATAAATAGAAATGCACTAGAAAAAGACTAAGAATCGAACAACCCCATCCAGACCACCTCCATCAAATACCAAAAACGGCTGAAATTTTTTTAAAGAGATAATAAAAAAATCCAACGACGATTAAGACCTTGCATAGTTTGTCGACGAACCACATCCTAATAAAAACAATTAATTATGAAACAATAAAATAGCAGTGACTTATTACATTTTGAGCCGTCTTAGGGCACTTGGTATATTCTCATCCTTTTCGTTCCTAATATACCTCCGTGCGCCTAAAGTACACGTCACGAAATAATCGTAATAATCCAACCCTTCATCGTCCACTTTGAACACTTTTCGTTCAGTTTCGTTCATCCATTTTCGGATGACGGCAGCGTTGTCTTTGCGAAAATCCCAGCGTCTGTTCGAATAATACTCGAAAATTTGATAACCGCGTTTGATTTTTCGTTGGACTCGTGTGAGGCTGAAAAACACTTTAAATAATCCCCGAAAAAATTTTTCTTGCACTCACAAGGGCCGAAGTCCAAACAACATGAGCATTATATCGATTAAAATCGCCGGAAGAAATTGGAAAAAGTAAAATCGGATGTTGTGCCAAAGACGGGAATTGGTGATGCCACCACCTGGGTACCAAAGCACCCAGTCGAAGGCCACTTGTGTGTTGAGGATTTTTTGGCCCATTTCGATTATTTCCTGAAATGTGACTAAGTGCTCGTCGGATGAGGTCATGTTGTACACACGGCGTACTCTAAAAATTTGAAAAAGTTTTTGATAAATCATGTGAATGAGCTGATTTTTTGCTCAAAAACGTGCTAAAAAGGCAAAATGTGATTTTTGGGCCAAGTTTAAAACTCGAAGATGGCGAAATAATTGTGTTTTCATCGGAAAAAATGTTTCGAAAAATGAAAAATGTGCTAAAAAGGCAAAAATAGTATCATTTCTGATCAAATTTGATGATTTTTTTTGCTATGTTTAGCGATATATCGCGAAAACTTAATGAAATACAAACAAATAATTCAATTTTTTACATGTTTTAGATTAAGTTTTTTAGTTTTATTTTGACTTTTTGCGATAAAAAACTGTGTTTCTCTTTAAAAATTTATGAAAAATAAAAAAAATCAGCAATTTAGCGAATTTTGGTCAAAAACTTGTTTTTTTTTTATCTCAAAATCGCGCTTTAAAGTCAAGTGTTTCGTGATTTTTTGGATAGGTTTGGTGAAATATTGCTTAAAATCTGACGAGATTTTTTACGAAATTCCACGAAACAATTGAGTTTCTGGCTGAAAAAAATGTGTGGTTTTTAAATTTCTTCAATTTAATAGAATTTTGAAGGAAGGTATTTTGACATTCTGTATTTATCTGTAATTTGTTGTAAGAAACTCATATTGTTGGATAATGCCTTTGTTTTTTTTAAATCTCGTTTAAAAACAAGCTAAATTACGCAAAAGCGATTAAAATAATATCAATATTTGTCGAATTTAGTGATTGTTAGGCTTTCATGATGAAATTTGGTGAAATAAGTCAGTTTTTCTATCAGAAATGAATAAGTCGAGTTAAACAAGCCAAAATAACTCCAATTTTAAACAAATTTGTGATTTTTCCGCTTGTTTTTTTTGACTTTTCAAGCTTAGGGCTTTATCAAAACATTTAAAAAAATGTTAAATAATGTTATTTTTCGCTCACTTTAATGATTTTATGGCTTGGTTTAGCAAAATCACGAATACAGAGTTCTGCCAATAAAGGCTTGAAAAATGCACAAGTAATACAAGTTTCGAACTAATTTGTTGATTTTTCACCTTTTTTTTGGTGAATTTGTGAGAAAGATTTATTTTTCTGTCTGAAAAAATGAACTGAATCACTCAAAAAAGACAAAAATTCAAAAAAACTGTCTAGTTTTTAGCTCAAAAATGCGCTGAAATGTCAAAAATAATATTATTTTCGATGATTATACACGTATTTGGGTGTTTTTTAGACTATGTTTAAAATAATATTGCTAGAAATCTGCTTTGAAATTCGAATTGTTACGAATTTTTCCAAAATAATTGCCTTTCTGACTGAAAGGATTTGCTAAAGTACTAAAAAAATATTTAGTGCTTTTTCTTTTGTGAGAAAGATTATTTTTTCTGTCATTGAAAAAAGATACAAATTCAAAAAATGCTGTGTCGAGTTTTAGCTCAAAAATGCGCTGAAATGTCAAAAATAATTTCACTTTCGATGATTATATACTTATTTAGGTGTTTTTTTACTATGTTTAAAATAATATTGCTAGACATCTGCTTAGAAATTCGAATTGTTACGAATTTTTCCAAAATAATTGCCTTTCTGGCTGAAAGGATTAGCTAAAGTGCTAAAAAATTATTTAGTGCTTATTTAGTGTTTTTTCTCCTAATTTTTGTCGAATTTCTCGAATAAACTTTATTTATGTTTTTGGACCTTTTAGCTTTGTATAGAGCTTTGCTAAAACACATTAAAAAAATGTAAAATAGGGTAATTTTTTGCCCAATTTAATCAGAACTTCGATCTAATTTGCTGATTTTTCAGCTTTTTTTTGGTGAATTTGTGATAAAGATTTATTTTTCTGCCTAAAAGCATGAACTGAAACACTCAAAAAGAGACAAAAATTCAAAAATTCTGTCTCGAGTTTTAGCTCATAAATGCGATGAATTGTCAAAAATAATATCACTTTCGATGATTATACACTTATTTGGGTGTTTTTTTGACTATGTTAAAAATATTGCTAAAAATTGTTACGAATTTTTCCAAAAAAATCATAAGAACAATATCATTTTCTATCTTTGGTGATTTTTGGCACTTTTGCTTTGTTCTAACGAATTTCAGCGATTTAGTTCAAAAAGTGCCCGAAAAATAATTTTTACACCATTTTCTGATTTTTGGACTGTTGACAACAAAGAAATAAACAAAAAAAATTGGTATTAGTGTTTAGTAGGTCAGTTTTTGTTTTTTCTGGTTAAATTTCATAAATATAGTATGAATCAGAAACGCCCCCGGGGCTTGTATTTTTTCCCATTGCGGTCACAAAACAGTGCGGTTTTCGTTATTCCAAATCGAATTAATAAAAGTGGAATACATGCACAAAGTCGGACGTGAACTTTAGCCAACCATACGCTGCCTCCAATCACTTTCTCTTAATTATTAATTATAACAGAAAAATAATTGCACAAATCCAAGCGATTTTGCGAAAATATCAGCCGACTTGTTGTAATAATAATAAGTGTAACAACAACACGCCAGCCAGAAAAACTCTCTCTTTTTTCCTCGCCACATCTTGCAAGCAAGCAAGTAGCGAATTTTGCAATTGACCCCTCGCATACCTGTACGTGACGTAATCGTAAGCCGTAACGATCAAACCATTAGCGATAATATCAACAGCTACATAATCGGCAAAGTAATCGCTACGTCCATACATGGTCCTTATTACACCTTTGCCGGCCCCGATCAAGAGGCCTGTGGGACCATTTATGTTGTCGGTCCACCCAGGCACTGGCTCCTTCCAAATTGGAACCACTGGAAATTTTTTTTTTGAAAAAAATCCCACTTTTTTGTATTTGGTGAAATACCAGCCGCGGGCCTTTGAATGATTACAGGGAGAGTTTCCATTTGTTCAGTCACTAAACCTTCACCCAAGGCTTTAGTGAACGTGTAATTGTTGGCACTGGCCCCCCTCATACTAAAATCGAAAATTGGTCAAAATTTTTTTTTTAATTTTTATTTTTTTACGCACTGTTGTGCGATCGTGTCCAGAGTATCTTCATTCATCCATTCACAAATGTCGATAATCCGGTGGGGGTCACATGGAGGGGGGTAGGTCTTCTCCTTGAGTACTTCCTGCGTTTCTTGGCAGTAGGCTGTGGATACGTGACAAAATACGAGCAATTTTTTGCACTCTTTCGCCAATGTGAGCATGAGACGAGTGCCTCGAACATTGAGTAAAACCGTTTTTTTGAATGGTTCATCGAATTGAACGGTTGCGGCCGAATGGTAGATGATTTCGGTCTCTTGGACTAGTTTTTTGCGGTCTTCGGGACTCAAACCCAAATCAGGGGCGCTAATGTCGCCACAGATTGGCTCGACTTTTTCGAGGACGATTTTTCCGTGCTGTTTTTTGAGCATGTCGAATAACTAGAAATTGAAATTTAGAAAAAAAAACACGAAAAAAGTTTAAAAGTATAATAACATAATAATTGTCAAAAAATGTAAATCAGTGTCTAGGAATCGAAAAGCACAATTTTTTTCTCGTTTGTAATGTGTAATGTAAAACCTGTTTTGGAAACACTCCGTATAGAAACTTGATTTGAGAAAACTGGCGAAATTTCACATTGTTGGATAATTCCTTTCTGTTTTTGCTAAAATTTTGTTCAAAGGCAAGCAAGGAAGATTACTATTTTTAGGTTTGTTTTTACAGAATTTTGCGAAATAAGTGAGTTGTTAACGTAACAACATCGATCTTTCAGTCGAATTTAGTGATTTTTTGACGAAATTTTGTAAGATATTTACGTTTCTGGCTTAAAAATATGCTAAAACTTTTGAAAATAGTAAACATTTCAATGCAATTTACTGGTTTTCCGTTAAGTTTTTGGCAAAATAAGTGAATTTTTATTTTAAAAGTGAACTGATTTCAAGGTCATTTATATTTTTCGTCTTGATTTTGGCAAAATTTTGTTAGATTGTAAGTTTTTATTAAAAAAATCCTAAATAACATTGTTTTTTCAGTCGAATTTAGTGATATTTTGCCTTGTTTTTGACGAAATTGTGTAAGATATTTACGTTTCTGGCTTAAAAATGTGCTATAACTTTTGAAAATAGTAAAAATTTCAACGTAATTTACTGGTTTTCCATTTGATTTTTTGCAAAATTTTGTGAAATAAGTCAGTTTCTATTTTAAAAATGAACTGATTCGAGCGAAACTAGCCAAACAACATTGATTTCAGTCGAACTTAGTGTTTTTCGGGTTGTTTTTGACGAAATTTCAGGCTTAAAAATGTGCTAAAATTTTCAAAAAAGTAAAAATTTCAAGGTAATTTATGTCTTCCGTCTTGATTTTCTCAACTTTTTGTTGGATTATAAGTTTTTATTTAAAAAATTGCTAATTGTGAAAATTTTATTTTGCGAAAAATCCTAAATAACATTGATTTTTCAGTCGTATTTAGTGATTTTTTGCCTTGTTTTTGACGAAATTTGGTAACATATTTACGTTTCTGGTTTAAAAATGTACTAAAACTTTTGAAAATAGTAAAAAAATTCCGTTTGATTTTGTGAAATAATGGGTTTTTATTTAAAAAATAAGTGATTCGAGCGAAACAGGCTCTTTTAGGCTTACACATGTGTTAAAACTTTTGAAAAAAAGTAAAAATTTTAAGGTACCTAATTTACAAGTTTTCGCTTTGAATTTGGCAAAATTTTGTTAAATTAGTGACTATTTATTTCAAAAATGAACTGATTTTGGCGAAATTGGCCAAATAATGCTAATTATTTTTACAAAATATTGCGAAAAACGTGAATTGCTACTTCAAAAATGAACTAATTCGAGCCAAAATTGCTAAATAACATTGATTTTTAACTTTTTTGACGAAATTTTGTAAGATATTTACGTCTCTGCCTTAAAAATGTGCTAAAACTTTTGAAAATAGTAAAAGTTTCTACGTAATTTAATGGTTTTGCGTTTGGTTTTTGGCAAAATTTTGTGAAATAAGTTAGTTTTTATTTTAAAAATGAAGTGTTTAGAGCGAAACAGGTCAAATAAAATTGAATTTTGTTAAATTACAGAGTTTTTATTACAAAAATGAACTGATTTGGGTAAAATTGCCCAAATAACACTAATAGTTTTTACGAAATTTTGCGAAAAAATGAAGAGTTATTTAAAAAATTAACTCATTTGAGCGCAACAAGTCAAAGAATATTGATTTCAGTTTGAATTTAGTAATTTTTCGACTTGTTTTTGACGAAAATTTGTAAAATACTTACGTTTCTTGTATAAAAATGTGCTAAAACGTTAAAAAAAGGTAAAAATTTCAATATAATTTCTTGGTTTTTCTGCTTGTTTTTGGCAAAATTTTGAAAATTAGGCGCGTTTTTATTAAAAAATTGGCAAATATCACTAATAGTTTTTACAAAATTTTTAGAAAAAAAGTAGTTGCTGTCTCAAAAATGAACTTATTCAAGAGAAATGGGTCAAATAACATCGATTTCTGTTGAATTTTGTGATTTTTCGGCTTATTTTTGATAACATTTTGTGAAATAAGGAAAATTCTATCATAAAAAGAAATAAAAAACAGGATATATTTTCTTAATTTTTATTTTAATAATTTTTGCATTTGTTATTAACGAAATTTTATAAATAATTACTATTCTGTCAAAAAAACTGCAATTAAGTTTGAAAAAGACAAAGATAACAAAAATAACTACTTCTTGTTAAAATTGTTTACTTTATTGTTCACAAAAATAAAGAAAAAATATTGAAGGCTAAATTTACAGGAGATTTAATTGTAATCTACTTTTATTTTGTTTTTTGTTTCAACTTCATACCACTTTTAAATTAACTACTATATTGCAAAAGAAAAAAAATAATAATTAATATAAAACAAAATTGGACTAAATAAAAAAAAACTGAAAAATGTATGCTTATAGTTTTATGTTACATTTTTTTTATTAATTATATTACATAACTTCCAGTAACGTTTTTGGCTTTAAACAATAAAAAACAATTTCTTTACTATTAAATTTAACAAGTTGTAAATAACAAATTCTTTGTTTTGTGTAATTGAAAAGTGAATGTCACAAAAAAATAAAAACCAATACAAATCGTCTTTGAAAAAAATTATAAAATTTTCGGAAAAAAACTTACGGGTCCGCTGAAAATGTCCTGCAGTCGATCGTGTATATTTTTCCCATTTTTCGCCCTTATCAAAATATAAATCCTCCTCAAATCCGTGCAACTCCTCAACAACTTTTCAATCAAAACCTTCCCTAAAAATCCGGTACCTCCTGTTATCAAAATCGTTTTATCTTTAAAAAAATCAGCGATTCGGTTAGGTTCCACATTTTCGATAATTTGCACCATTGTCACTGATAAATCCACGTACAAACTGACCCATTGGACCATGTTGGTTGCCATTTAAATTTCCCCCTCTCGCCCCCCGCCCGTGACTTTTACCATCGTCCGAAAACGAAAAAATTCGGAATTGTTTTTCCCCGACAATTATTTGGAAGAATCACGTAAGAAGCTTTTTAAAAATAAAGAGAGAATAATTGGGCGGGTTTGTGTGTCTCTCAGTGGAGATAAAAAATTCAAAAGCGCGAATTTTATGGAATTATGTAAATGTATGGATTATGCGTGTTTAGAAAGTGGTGCGGTCGAATGTTTAAATTTCTTAAATCGTAGCCTGGGATTTGAACGGAAGACGAATTATGGTTTATGTGGGATACAGGATGTTGAAAAGGTTGAGCAATTTCGGAAAAAACGAGAGAGGAGTCAATTAGTTTTAATGGCGATGGCATAAGACTTAATTCTTGATCTTGACACTTACATTAAGTGCAATCAAAGCTCAAAAAATGTACATTTTTGTTTCAAAATCGGACTTAAACGAAGTAAAAACCAGACTGGAATTTACGTTAATTTATTACTATAAGTTGATGAATCCGGAATTGCATAAAAATGTCCAAATTTTGCAAATAAACTAGTTTGATAGAAATATTTTATGCACAAGTTCATTATCACAATAAAACGTGTTTACATCGATTTTAAGGAATTCCGTTTTTCGAAATAAATTTTTCAGTGGGCTGTGACTTTGAAATTAAGTTGGCAACAGTGAGCAATGTCGCCAACTTAATTTCACAAGTCATAGATCACTTGACCGCGTCGTAATTAAATCAAAGACACGTAACACACAAAAAATTAATTAGAACATCAACATTAAACAAATGACAACTAATTATTATTGTCAATCAGAAAAAAACGACCATTTGACGGATTATTACTATAAAATCAGTAGAGTTTGTAAAAATTATAAAATTAAAAATACAATTGCTAATTGCATTGTTTTCTTGTATAATTGCCGTCTGAGTGAATTCATGAATTTTGAGCAATTTTTGAGATACGTGTGCGTGAAAGTTGTGTTCTTACATTCCGATTCTCACAGGCCCATAAATCAATTACAGAAAAGTGCGATTCTCGTTGACTTTCATTAAAAATCGCCGAGAATTCATCAAAATCGCGACGTATTATATAAGATAAGAAAGCGCCGTTTTTTTCTCGTTGTAGTGAGACACTTTTCATGGTCTTGGCCTCTTTGGTTATACAACAAACAGGTTCTCCAGTAATCGGGTTTATCTGGTGCACGTGTCTTCGCATTTTCTTTTTAGAAAAAGCCAGTGAAGAAATTGAATTTATTGCGGCATTTTCTCGACTCGGATTTGCAATTATCGAACCATCGTATTGTCCCACTTTGGATTTATTTAAAAGTTATATAACTTTTGTAAATTATTCAGCATCTTGTCTTGTGTATCGATTGCGCAGGTACTACGTATAAAGTTCAGAAATAATATATTTGTTACAAAATAATAATTACTCATACGGGTCTGACTTTCCTTAACGCTAGCACGAGAAAATTAATTACTGAATATTTCGGTTGCCCAAACGAATAACGAGATTTTGCCGCTTTTTCAAAATTTTGACCGTTTTGATGATTCATTGCGTAAGCGCTTATGGAAGAGTAGAAATTTTAAATGAGATAATTGGAAAAATCGCTCCAATTTGGACGTTACGTAACTAATTAATAATTTGCCACATCTGGGCAAAGGAAATAATTTCGAGTTAAATTGGCTCCAGGTAATGACCAGTGTTTGTTTGGTTGCAGGGTTTCAGAATCAATTTTATTAAAAAAATATGTTTATTCGAAAAAATACAAGGAATGTTGTTACAATTTTACAATGTATCACATTATAGAAATAAAGATTATTCGCCCCGGTATTTGACAATGTTATTTTCGGTTTCATAAACCAAAACCTCGTACAACAAATCCGGCCTTTCCATCACCTTTTTCATCCTCTCCCATATAAAAACGGTCAAATTCTCCGTAGTACTTGGCCTAGTTTTGAAAAAATCTACATCTTTGTCTAGATTTTTGTGGTCCATTGGTTGCATTATAGCCTCTTCCATGTACTTCTTTAGTTCAGTCATGTTCAAAATCATGCCGGTTTTCGGGTCAATCGCCCCAAAAAGGGTCACTTTTACTACAAAAACGAAAAGTGAGGTTATGTTCACTTTTTACATATTTAATTAAACCAATGTAATTGTGTCCATGGCCGTTAATGTGGTTGCATTTGCCGTAAATTTGGGCGTTCTCAGCGTCGCTCAAATGGGGGCTGCAAAAATTTAAGAGAGGCTTAAAAATAAAGTGAGGTTAGGTCACCTGTGTAATCGGTGGCAGGCCGAAAAGGTGATTCTGCGAGTTTGGTAGGCTTTGGGGGCCTTTGAGTCACCCATTTTTTGGTAAAAATTTTAAGTATTTATGTGGTAATTTCACTGTGGAACAGACGATCGCTGCCGTTGTAATGTTGGTTGCCTACCTAGAATAACACTTTTATAGAAGCGGAACATAATGGTTGGCAATGAATTCCTAGCTGAAGCCATCTAGCCGCATCATCACGTACTAAAAATGGCGCGAATTTAAAATAATTCCGATTACTTTATATTTTTTTTAATTTTTGCTCACGTCAAAATGATGCCAATACCTTATCAAATACAATTATTATGAAAATTTCTTCATTGTATTTGAAAAGGTGGATGCACAGACAGCACAGATGGAAGAATTTTACCCAACATGACACGATCACATTTAATGTTAAAGATATTTATTAAATCCATTAAGTTTACGAAACTAATAGTCGTCACCGAATCGATGATAAAGACATACTTGCAATCAGCCAAACTGGCACCGGTCTGGCACCTTATGTTTGCAACTTCTGTCTATAGGAGTCTCCTCGCAGTGTCACTTGCGGTTCGATCTCAAAAAACTCACTTTTGGGAAAAACGCACCTATCTACGTAAACCTTCTGGAGCTCATTACTACGTTATATTTTTGGAGATCATGTTGTTCCTAACCGATAGTAGGCAATAGTCTAACCTAAAGACGACACTTTGATCCACTATAATAATAAAAATTAACGTGATATTATAAAAAATAAACTCAAATTAAAATCAACAAAAATGGCGATTCAAGTAAAAAGTGAGTGAAAATAAAAATTATTTTTCTAATGTTATTTTCAATTTGCACAAGAAAATTCATAGTGTACGGTCATCAGGGCACTCAGAGGAATCGTTTGGTGTAAGTTTCAGCTTGAAAATCCAGAAGTAGTTAAAGTAAAAAATTACCAAGTTATACTTTATGTTTTATTACGTGGTAAAGTTAACAACACACGTTAACATACCCTTTATAAACGTTTAAACACCCTTTTTCATGAAAAGGTTGACACGAGAAGTGCATTTTTCAATAAATCTCACTGAAATTTATGTCGTTGACTCAAGGTAGATTTGTCTGTCCTTAAACATGTTCAATAATAATTAATAGCGCTCTAGAAGAGCAGGAAAGCACACAAAAAACATTAAAGTTAAAATTTAACACTTCAGAAGAGAGCATAATACACCCTAACCCTACTTTCTGAACTTTTGTCCTTATCTGGCAATAGCACATAATAAAGGTAGAGATTTCGACCCTAAATATCCTATCATAACGCTCTGAAAGGGCAGAGATGGAGACAAAATTCATAAAAGTGTAAATTTTGTCATTTTCGGGTGACAACATAACCCTACTTTTGGAACCTACCGAATTTTCAACAAAACGAAACAAACAAACAATGTGGCTATACGCATTGCGATACCACTAATTTTCGCACCAAAATTTCACATTGCCAGTTTCTGTTTAAATAAAAACATGCATTTTTATTTTTCCATTGACTGCATGCGAAACTTTTATAATTTTAGACGTTTATAGGCAAATACATTTGTCATAATTAATTTTTTTAGATCAATGCTGTTCTATTTTAAATAATTCTGTGTATGAATGTTTCTAAATTTGAGGAATTTTTCCAGTGAATATTTCTGGTAATGACCTGTTTTAGACGTAAGTGACGTCACATCCGTGACGTGTCCCGAGGTTAGGTGTGCGGCGCAGGCGGCGAGAGCGCTTCAGTCGACAGCGAGCAATGGCACGGGTCAGATCGTGAGCGGGAAGCAGGAGGCGTGGCGAGGCGAGGTGAGGTGAGTCGGGTCGGTTTATTTAAATTATTGTGTATTGTGCGGTTTCTTTCAATTTATTCAGTTTGTTACTTGCCGTTGTCGCGAACGGACGTGTGCTCAAGCAAATCTAAATTTTCCGGTTTAAATTTTCAATTCGGTGACTAGTGATCGCGTTTGAGTGACACATTTTAAATACAGTAAATAAAATTATAATCAAACACTCAAATAATTAATTGCCACGTAATAATTTTGTCTTTAATTTCAATGAATGAAAGTGGCTTGCTCAAAATTTAATGCAAATAAACATTTTTTTTGGTTTCATTTTTATTATTATTTTTTTTAATGCTACAAACGGTAGCCAACGTGGAAGCGATATGAAGGTAGGTGTATTTTATTGCTATGTCGTATTTATTTATTTCACAAACCAATAATTTCATAAAACTTAATTGCAATTAAAATCTTTAAATGCGGTATTGAAAAGTGATATTTTGAGTGACACATTTTAAATACAGTAACTATAAATAAAATAAACCACTCAATTAATTTATTGCCACGAAATTTTGCCTTTAATTTCAATGAATGAAAGTGGCTTGCTCAAAATTTAATGCAAATAAACATTTTTTTTGGTTTCATTTTTATTATTATTTTTTTTTAATGCTACAAACGGTAGCCAACGTGGAAGCGATATGAAGGTAAGTGCATTTATTTACTGAGGTATTGAATTTGATTTGAATTTTAATTGCCACAAATTGAAACGTATTGTGTATTTTTTATTTTGTTTAATATTGACAAACGTTGCTTGTTGTAACTTTCATGCAAATAAAGATTTTTATTGGTGTTGTTTTAATTTTTTAAATGTCTTGCTACAAACAGTAGCCAACGCAGAAGCCATATGAAGGTAGGTGCATTTTTTTGCGTTTTATCTTGTGATGTGTTGATTTAATAGCTTGTGTGCCATATATTATACCGTATTGTGTATTCTTTATTCTGTATAATATTTATTAAAGTCGCTTGTTGTAACTTTCCTACAAATTAATTTTTTTGTTGGTTGTGTTTTTAATTTATTTTTTAGGTTTTGCTACAAATGGTAGCAGATGCAGTATAAAGGTAAGAGCATTTATTTAACGCCAAGTGAAAAAGCTTTGATTTTTGTGTACTATTTTTTCATTTCACAAACCAATAATTCCTTTATTCCCTTCATTTGAAATAATCATTGTTTACCTCATCCTTATATCCATTTTTCCTGGCAAGAATGCTCTAAACCTCCACGTGGTTCTTGCCGGACAAATTAGTTATTGACTAATTTGACCAATTAGAGCAATCCTTAAATATAACATTGTTGACTATTTTTTACAGCCGTAAAATTATGTCGCTTGTTGTAATTTTCATGCAAATAAAGATTTTTTATTGGTGTTGTTTTTAATTTTTTTTAATGCTACAAACGGTAGCCAACGTGGAAGCGATATGAAGGTAGGTGTATTTTATTGCTATGTCGTATTTATTTATTTCACAAACCAATAATTTCATAAAACTTAATTGCAATTAAAATCTTTAAATGCGGTATTGAAAAGTGATATTTTGAGTGACACATTTTAAATACAGTAACTATAAATAAAATAAACCACTCAAATAATTTATTGCCACGAAATTTTGCCTTTAATTTCAATGAATGAAAGTGGCTTGCTCAAAATTTAATGCAAATAAACATTTTTTTTGGTTTCATTTTTATTATTATTATTTTTTTTAATGCTACAAACGGTAGCCAACGTGGAAGCGATATGAAGGTAGGTGTATTTTATTGCTGTGTCGTATTTATTTATTTCACAAACCAATAATTTCATAAAACTTAATTGCAATTAAAATCTTTAAATGCGGTGTTAAATAGTGATATTTTGAGTGACACATTTTAAATACAGTAACTATAAATAAAATAAACCACTCAAATAATTTATTGCCACGAAATTTTGCCTTTAATTTCAATGAATGAAAGTGGCTTGCTCAAAATTTAATGCAAATAAACATTTTTTTTGGTTTCATTTTTATTATTATTTTTTTTAATGCTACAAACGGTAGCCAACGTGGAAGCGATATGAAGGTAGGTGTATTTTATTGCTGTGTCGTATTTATTTATTTCAAGAAACCAATAATTTCATAACACTTAATTGCAATTAAAATCTTTAAATGCGGTATTGAAAAGTGATATTTTGAGTGACACATTTTAAATACAGTAACTATAAATAAAATAAAACACTAAAATAATTTATTGCCACGTAATTTTGCCTTTAATTTCAATGAATGAAAGTGGCTTGCTCAAAATTTAATGCAAATAAACATTTTTTTTTATTTCATTTTTATTATTATTATTTTTTTTAATGCTACAAACGGTAGCCAACGTGGAAGCGATATGAAGGTAGGTGTATTTTATTGCTGTGTCGTATTTATTTATTTCACAAACTAATAATTTCATAAAACTCAAATTTGTGAAATTTGTGACGTTTGTGAAATTTTTACTTGTCAGCCGCGCATCGGCACCACGTTTTTCTTCAATAATCTGAAATTTTAAATCCGCCAATAGGATTTCTTTTTCCCCTAAAACACTAAGGCCATCTATCCGCATCATCAGTAAAACCTAATTCAGTGAGGGCTCGATTTGGCTATATCAGTTCGGGATGCCTGGTTGCCTACACCAGTGGTGACCTAACCACACTTATTAGTAAAGTTAGAAAGCATGTTTAAAAAATAAACAGAAACATAAAATGGACGTCTCCGAATTAATTCTAACGACGTGTCGCCACACGCAACAATGGTCCGCCGCCCTGTGGGACTCTTCAACGGGGAGCATTGTCCACTGTTACAAAAACGGCGGAGTTGTGGCCCCCAAGACCCTAAACCTGCTCGGAGACGACTACCTCCTCACCTCGGACGACGCCAAGCCCATAACCCACGTCTGGTGCGTAAACAGCCAAGAAGTTGAGAAAAAAATGAGCACAATTCACTCCGAGAAAATAACAGCGATGTCCGTGTGCCCCCAGTCGTGTTACATAGCCGCTGGCATTGGCACCAAACTGCACTTGTGGCACCTGCCTTCGGGCAAGTTGTTATCGATCCAGAAGAAGAACTACCAGCCCATAACTTGCGCGAAATTTTCCAACGATGGAGCGTTCGTGGTTGTCTCAGGCCAGGACGGGATGTTGGTCGTGTACAGTTTAGCCAGTCTGGTGAGTTTGCACAACAACTTCGTCTCGCAAAGCGGGGGCCAGGTGGAGCCAATTTACACAAAACACGACCACAGTCTGCCAATAAACGACCTCCACGTGGGCAATTTCGGCCCCAAGTCGCGCCTGGCCACCGTCTCGAGCGACCACACGTGTAAAATCTACGTCCTATCAACGGGAACCTTACTCCTGAACTTAATTTTTGATAGCCCCCTCACTAGTGTTATTTTCGACGGCCCGTGTTGGAGCCTCTTCCTGGGGCACAACTCGGGCCGCATCCAACAGTTCTACCTGAAAGAGCCCCCAAGGGGGGTGGAGCACCACGTCTCGGGCGATTTAGTGTTTCAAGGACACAGCAAACGCGTCACTTGTCTCGATATGGGGGCGGCTAACGGGGTGCTGGTCTCGGGTTCTGACGATTGTTTTGTGTTTGTGTGGGAAATTGCCAGTCGGCAAATTTTGCGCAGGATCGAACACAAGGGGGCTATTACGAACGTTAAGTGCGTTTTGAAGCATGAGAATTTTTTTGTGCAGAATTTAAGGGCTAAAGTTGTTGTGAGGAATTTTGATAGGGGGTTGATACAAGGGGAAGATTTTGTTTTGGGGAAGATTCAACAGTTTGATCTTGATTTGGAGGAGGGGAGGGACGAGGGGGCGAAGGATGTGAGTAGTGAGTTGAAAAATGAAAATGCCAGGTTGAGGTCTGTTAATAAACAATTGTATGACACTGCGATAAGGATCAGCCGAAAATACAACAATTTTTAATTTGTTATAATAAATTTTGAAAATATTGGTAATTTTTTTATTGTGCCTTTCACAGTTTTCCTAATCCATTTCTCCTAATAAATTTCCATTTAGTTACATCATAAAAATGAAAAAAAAAAACAAGTGCAATAAGTTAACAAATACTGAAAAACCGACTTGACTGAGAAAAGTACAATGTGTTCAAAAATGGTTGTTCATCGTCACGTCACCTATGAAATTTGAATATAAGGTGCCGCTGTCAAAGTGACAGATATGTCAAAATAATGTAAAAAAAGCTTCGAATCTAAAAAATTAAAGAATACACAAACAAAAATCACAGAAATAGAAAACACAAATCTAGGCAAAACTTACACTTGATACAATTTTTTGTCGAAAAATGCAAAAAGTGACTAAAAAGCAAATATTTAACAGAGAAACTATAATAGCCATTTAAACGAAGCGGCACATAGTCCATAGTCGACTTGATGAACAACAATTTTTGAACACTTTGTGTTTTCATTAAATACATAAAAAAAAAAACGGAAGAAAGCCATTTTGTGTAAAAACTTCAAATGGATTTTAAAACTTTTTTTAAATTTGCGAACTTGTTCATATAAAATTACTTGTCCCCACTGACTTGATGGAAAATAAAAATTTTCACAGTAGATCGCTTTTATCACTCCCTAATAATAAGGGATTCAAAAAGAATTTGAATAAGAATAAGTCATTTTTAAAGTTAAATCCGTGAAAATTAGGATTTGGGTTTCGGTTATAAAAAAAGAAAGACGTTTTCAGGATTTTTGAAAAATCAACTCCTAAGAAGATTAAATAATGTGTTAAAATTTGAATGCAAATCCGACATTTTTGAAGTAATTTCCCTGAAAACTGGTATTTGGGGTTTCGGTTAAAAGCAGAAATACTTGTAATAAGTGAATATTTTCAAAGTATTACGATAGCAAGTCAAGATATATGATGTTTATTAAATGTTTAGTAAAATAATTTGGTATTAAATAACGTTATTCTTCGCTTGAATTTTCCTTACTAAAAGAAATCTTAAGTAATTTTTGCAAAAGAAGAATTATATCTTTTCAATATTATTTGAGTATTTGTACTAAAAACGCCACTTTGTGTAAAGGTTTGAAGTGGAATTTAAAACCATAATTTCTAAAAATTGTTAATAAATAAATAAAATATTGATATTAATTTTTTTCATCTTGTTTTTGCAAAATTATTGTATTTTGAATATTTTTTCACTGTTCGCCATAAAAAAATTATATTTTTGTAAATGTATTATAAACCCTATCTTCAAAATTGTGAAATAAATATTTTTAAAGTTTTTCACAACCACGCCAAGTTTTTGTTATTCATTGAATATTTAATAAAATAACATTAGTTTACCTCATCAGTCATCAGGAAATCGTTGGTGTATTTTTTTTGTAAAAGAATTGTTGTTTCAATATTTACTGAGTATTATTTGAATTAAAAAGAAAGTGCAAACAAATACGATACCTGTAACAATCTCAATCTTATTAGAAATGATTGTGAGGTGAAATTTATAACCGAATTACAAGGTTTTGTCAAACCAACATTAAAAAACAGAACAAAGAACGAATTTGTAAGTAAAGATTGCATATAACTTAATTAGACAATAAAAAAACTACAGTTTGTTTTATTATTGTGTGTTTTTAACTTTCTTTCAATAGTCATAGCTTTTTTTTTTAAGAAATTGCTTTAAAAACATTTGTTTAGTATTTCAACTGGAGGGTTGGTAGGTTGTAGGTTTTGCAAACTCTTAGAGGGTTGAAATTTGAAGGGATGATAGGTTAGTTTATTGTCTTTAACATGAACCAGGTTAACTGTTTTTTTTCAACAAAGCATTTACTGAAAAAAAAAATACAGTCGATGGTCCCTTTGTCATCAGCGCTTGTTCTTTAGATTATTTTGACGTGTATATTTAGTTTGTCTTATTAAAATTGAAATGAAAAAAATAATTTTTTTTCTTGTTTTGGAACACCTTGGGGATTGCAGGGTTGTGGTGAAATGAAAGTGGCCCCCGTTTGATTATTTTCACTTTATTTTCGTAGTCAAAATATAATAATTAACCCTTATAATATGATAAGCAAAATTGGACACACTATTATGGCGAAAATCGTCTCATAACACAACAAACGCAAAATAAGTTAAGCAGCACATAGGAATAAATCACAGTAAAATGGGGCCCATTATTCCACAAAGTCACATGATATTCGAATATCGCGAGCCCTTTTAAAAATAAATAATAAAAAAGTCGAAAACCCAAAACAAAACCAAATAGAGCGTCACAGTCTTTTTTACATTTACAAATATAAAAACAAGAAGAACCACTTATAGAACACATATATACAATAATATACAAAAAACGGGAACATATCCACAAATAGGTATCGGGATGACAATGTGAGAATAGATTTAGACACAAAGAACTAATTTGAAACGGTCTACGACAGTGTATTTATGAATATGTTTAAAAATCGTAGCTATCAATATCGTTATAATATAAACATTATTTTACATGAAAATTCTTGGCTTGTGAAGTAAAAAATAGTGTTAAATACATAAAAAAATATGCGAAAACACTAAAACGTCTTATATACCGTAATCCAGTTCGTTCTTTATAACATTCTTATAAGTCTACTCTGAACTAGCTTTTATTTACAACTTTACAATCTTTTAGTTTTTTATTCTTTTAAAATATACCTCTCCCTCTGTATACTTGAATAACGAAACTATCCGGGGGCAATTGTCGCGTCTCCATGCCACTCGCCCGAAGCCTAAAAATTTGATCGGCAATCACCCGATTTAATTACACGTATGGCAGTACCAAATATATAAAATCTTAAGTTTATTTCTACTCTTCAGAATACTGTGTCGTGTCCGGTATAAAATGTACGTCTAAGTTACTCTCCTAACAGACAATAGCTTGTTTTGAGTTCATTTCGTTCGTCTAGATACATATTTAGAATTTGTCTAGAAGTACAAGGGAGGCAACATCTATACAACAAATTTCTTCTTCATCGAAAAACGCAGTGACCGCTAGTTGCATATGGCAAGAGAAACTAGGTATAAAACATTTTAATAACCGCCTTCTCATTTTTCAACAAGCTACTTTCCATCACAGTATTTTCATTTTTTTTAAACAATCACGAAAATTATATACAGGCAAGAAAATACGTAAATATACAATTTGTGCTATAACATACATACAGTTCGACCGCTAGTTACACAAGCACGGAACACAAAAATAACATTCGTTGTACCGTTAAGCTCCACATTATTATTACAATAAAATACACACGTGCTTGTATAATTAATTGGGGTCGAGGAATAATTACAAAAAATTAAGCCAACATTTACAAACCGAACCAAATCGGAGACGAAATTAAAACGGGTATTGAATTATCTTACTAAGTCCTTTTATAAAACACTTAATACTCTGATAAAGTATGAAGAACTGCCCGTCTTCATCATCTTATAACCAGGGCTGCCAGCGCTGAAAGGAGGACGAGCAGGGTTGCAGGAATTGCAATCGGGCTCGAATTTTCGTTGTCAACTGAGCAGGTTCCTGAAAAACGACACAAAAAATCAGTTGGCGAAGTTTGGTCAATTGTGGGGCTTAACTATATTTTGAAAAAAAAATGCGTTTTTGGTTTTTGAATTTCTATAGCGGTCAAACACTCCTTCGTCGTGCTCCAAAACCATTCGTGCCACAATAGAGAGTCTTATAAAACTCGCAAAATAATATACATTAATATTATTTTGAAAAGATGGAATATGATATGATCAAATATTTACTATACAGGGTGATTCTCGCAAAATATATAAAGTTTGGACCTAAAAAAAGTGTTTAAAAACACTCAAAAGAATTAATCTTCAGTTCAAAAATCAGCTTAAACGATGTAAAAAAATAATATTTTGCCACATTTGTGAAAAAATTGAGAATAAGCCGCTATAAACTAAAAAAACTTGCCAGAAAAACATTATTTTATGTCAATAATGCGATTTTTGGTTCAAACAAGTCTAAAATGCGGCTTAATTTTGATGGATTTTTGCAAAAAAAATATTTAAACCAACACTCAAAACACTACTAAAGTATGATTTTACGAAAAAACTGACTTTTTTATAAGAAAAACGTTCTCAAATCCTTAAAAACAGGCAAAACCCCTTCGATCTACTTTTTTGTTACATGTTATAAGACTGAAATGCAATGAAATCTTATCCAACTCAACAAAAAAAAAAAAAGAAAAAAACCACCTCTTATTCGAAAACGTACTCATTGTATTACACAAAAAGATATAGAACACTTAAAAAAAGGCAAAAGCACCACTATTTGTAAACAATTTGGCAATTTTCAGGTAATTTTTGGCGAAATTTTGAGAAATAATTGCACTTACAGCTTATTTTCAACCATGTTTTTGGCTCTCAACTTAAATTTTTCATTGTTATAGAAATATAAAGTACAGTTACCTGTTGATTAAACTTTAGAAAAAGGCACAATCACGTCATTTTCGACAAAATTCGTTAACTTGTTCGATCGTTTCTTCGAGATTTTGTGGAATAATAAAATTCTAGTGAAAAACCGTTGATATTATAAATTTTGAGATGCATTTATGCCCTTGAAAAATATGACCGGAAAAACTTTTTGGTTATTTAGGGCAGGGAGTAATTAAAATTTAAAATAAATTAATAAATAAAATATTTTTCGCGACGTTTCGATTTTTTACTAAATCTTCATCAGGCTACAGTAATGATAGTTTGTGCCGTTAGTTTGACAGTGTTTGTGCCATGGCAACTTCAAGTAAGACGTATCATTATTGCAGCCTGATGAAGATTTAATAAAAGATCGAAACGTCAAAATATAAAAAAATAAAATATAAAATATAAATAAAAATATAAAATAAAATTAAAAAAATATATAAATAAATTTTAATTACTTCCTGCCCTAAAAAAAACCAAAATTTTTTCAACGTCACAAATATAAAAAATAATAAAATAATAAAAAATATAAAGTATAAATAAAAATAATTAAATATAAAGAAAATAATAAGAATAATAATTATAAGAATAATAAAAAAATAATAATTATAAGAATAATAAGAAATAACAAAAATAAAATAATGATAAGAATAAAAATATAAAATAAAATTAAAAAAACATATAAAAAAATTTTAATTACTTCCTGCCCCAAAAAAAAAACAAAAATCTTTTCAACGGCATAAATATAAAAAATAATAAAAAAAATATAAAGTATAAATAAAAATAATTAAATATAAAGAAAATACTAAGAATAATTATAAGAATATTAAAAACTAATAATTATAAGAATAATAAGAAATAACAATAATAAAATAATGATAAGAATAAAAATATAAAATAAAATTAAAAAAATATATAAAAAATTTTAATTACTTCCTGCCCCAAAAAAAACAAAAATCTTTTCAACGGCATAAAAATAAAAAATAATAAAAAAAATATAAAGTATAAATAAAAATAATTAAATATAAAGGAAATACTAAGAATAATTATAAGAATATTAAAAAATAATAATTATAAGAATAATAAGAAATAACAATAATAAAATAATGATAAGAATAAAAATATAAAATAAAATTAAAAAAAATATATATAAATAAATTTTAATTACTTCCTGCCGTAAAAAAACAAAAATCTTTTCAAGGTCATAAAATTTTTGGTTCAAAAATGGGCTTAAGTGCACAAAAAAAGGGTTTTTGTGTTCTTAGACCAATTATTCTTGATCATCTTCATCATATTGAGACCCAGAGTAGATAAAATTAAATACTATAGTTATTATTTAGAAAAAATCTAGTTAACTGTGTTTAAGTTACCACTCAAGTCAACTACTTGTAGTTAAATATTTAACACTGCCAACTGAATACTCAAACATAAGAATGAAATTTTCCCCATCTTTGCGTTTTTTCCGTAACTTATCAGTAACTCACCGTTGCTGGTAAAGTTGAACGCCCAATTTCCGGTAACTCCCGGTATGACGTGTCGATGGCAACTCTCCGAAACTCCCGATAGTCGCAAGATCGGAGGCTCAACCTTCTTTCCTAACGAGCCTTCGATTACGGTCGTCTCCGGCTGGTTTGACAACGTATAAATGAAACAATATCGCAGTGCGTCTGTTGATTTTCGTGCCACCGGCGACGCGATTACGTACGAAATTCCGTTTTCTTCCCAACTCCCATGACACGAATATTCTGCAACGTTATAACACAGAATTAGAGCCTTCAAGTGAGGTTTTTGCAAACGTACCGCTGATGGTCTGTTGGGCGCAAGACGACCGGAACTCCATGCCGTGAGAACCGCCACAGCCCACTGCCAAAGCCTCGTAATTGTGGGAATAACAATCGGCTGAGAGTTGATTAGAGGAGCCAGAGTCGTCTGAAAATTGAGATTTTTCAGCTGGTTTTGTGATAACAATGATAACGTGGTAGATGTACCTGGCTGTTGTCTTTTTTTACGTTGTTCCGAGCTTGATGCAATTGGGTTGAATAGAGTGTAGCGGCCGAGGTGGGGGCACTTTTTCGTGTGTAAAGTTGTGGCTAAAAATAAAAAAATTGAAAAGTCCGCTAACTCTAATTTTTTGATATTTATAAATTATTTTCGACACTAATTTGGTTGTTTCTGGTGGAATTTTGATAACAATTGCATTTTGGTTTAAAAATATTTCCAAGCGCTCCAAATGGGCAAAAATACTTCACTTAAACCTATCCTGTGAAGTGATTTTTCGTTTCGTTTTGCTTTTTTTTTAAATAATTGAGTTTTTCTGAAAATCTTGAGCGTTATCAAGCATTTGATTTTTCGACATAATCTGATAAAATTTGGCAAAATAAATACGTTTTGGAGAAATTAGATTAAAAGATTGAGAGACGTTAGGCTCGTCCTAATTTTGATTTTGTCGGAAAAACACCATGAAGAAAACTGTTTAATGATTTTCCGGTAATTTTTTTGCTGTTTGAGAAAGCAAATATTACATTTTTACGAAAAATTCGCCATAAAACTTGAAATTTTGGGCACAAAAAGGTGCTGAAGGGTCAATATAACCCCATTTTCGAAACAATTTGCTGATTTTTCAGCTGATTTTGACGAAAATTTTCAAAATAATTGCTCAATTTACCGAAAAAACTTAATGAAAAAAAGCAAAAATAGTTTCAGTTTAGACCTACTTTTATAAATCTTCCACCTTATATTTTTTATTTGGAAGGAAATTAAAGTTTTCGGATAAAAATGTACCGATTTGGTATGAAAAAGTAAAAAAAAATTTTTTTAGCCCTAGTTTGGTGATTGAGCATTTAATAAAACCCCATATTTGAAGCAATTTTCTGATTTTCCAGCTTATTTTGACGAAATTTTTCAAAATAATTGGCCAATTTAACGAAAAACCGCAAAAATAGTTTCAATTTAGACCTACTTTTATAATTTTTTTCGGATCAAGAACGTGCTGACATGGAATGAAAAGATAAAAATAAGCTCATTTAAGGCCCAGTTTGGTAATTTAACGTTTTTATTGACGAAATTTTACAATATAATTGCGTTATTTTAACTAAAATTATGTCCTAAATGCTTGAAAACAGGAAAAATATTTAAAATTTCGATCTAACTTTTCGACCGTTTTGTAAAAATATTGCGCAAAAAATAGTTTGGCACAAAATAGTTTGAAAAGGACAAAAGTAACCTCATATTTAAGTTGGTTTGATTATTTTGCGGCTTATTATTAATTTCAAAATAAGTAACTATTTACACTGTTAAAAGTTTCTGAAGAAAATCTAAAAAAATTCACAAAAAAAATGGTTCTCCGTCACACTACACGAATAGTTCCCTATTTATTGTCCTGAAGAAGCCCCAAAAAGGTGGCGAAACGTAGACAATAAATTATCTACCAAAAATAAACGTGTCAGCATTCCTGAGTAATTCTTAACCTTAAACATTTTTTAAATACTTATGTAATTTTTGAGTACCATCCCCGACTTTATTTGGTAACTTTTGACGAAATTTTGCAAAATAATTTTTGGTTAAATCATTAATTTAATCATTAAACATCCGAGAAAAGAAAAGAACCAAAAAGGGGCAAAATAACCATATTTTCGTCATATTTTGCGTTATTTACTGTAAAAAATGTAAAAAAATTGAGACAATTTTGGATCAAAAACGTGCTGATATGTTCAAAAAAGGCAAAAAAACCCATTAGTTTGCTAATTTAACATTTTTATTGAAAAACTGTTCCAAAATCATTGAGTTTTGGACTGAAAACATGTCTGAACGCCTAAGCAAAGCAAAATAATTAAAATTTAGACTTTATTTTATGTTTTTTTCAACCATTTTGCACAAGATATATTGAAAAAGGGAAACGTAACTTAATTTTTTACATATTCTGATGGTTTTGCGCCTTATTAGGAAAAAAAAGACTGATAAAAGTTACTGAAAGAAGTAAAAAACAATTTTTAAAATAATTTTTTAAGTTTTGAGTCCTTATTTGGTGGTTCTTGAGACTTTTTTTTGACAAAATTTTAGGCAAAAATAACACTATCCTCGATCTAATATGATGAAATTTTGAAAAACCCTCAAAAAATTGTAAAACTGAGATTTTTGTCTCTACTATTCCTCTAGTATCACCTTATTATTTTCGCCCATTTATTAAAAAAAACCTTGTATTAAAAATGTCTTATTGGTTTATGCACCATTCTTATTTGCGTATCAAAATTTTTCCAAAAAATTATTCGTTCATTTACTTTTATCTCCAAATTGTTCTTCATTTTTATTATTTATTTTGCTATTGTTTTTCTTTGTTATGTTCCAAATATTGTTTTTTTTATCATGTTGAGCGTAATTATTTCAATAGAACTCACTGATCAGTGTCGTGTAGGGGGTTGTGGTCGGGTTAAAATTGGCACAAGCATCATCTGGATTCTCTGCGTAATTTTCTGCAAATAAAAAAAATAAGCGCAAACCCTCGAACTTGAAAAACTATCACCTGATTGCTGTAATTCAATCACATTGGAGTCCCTCTTGTAGAACATCATGCAAACATAGCCGCTGTCACTGAAACCGAAAATCGCGTTAATCCAACCAATTCCCCTCTCGCTAAAAACCATTACCATCCGGATGTAATATGAGCAACAATTTGAACTTTCTTGTGATCATGCGACTGCAGGATCATATGACACACCAACCGCATATCGGAGTTCTGCTGCCTTTGATCTTGCGATTCGAATCCGAATTCCTGGAAATCGAACGCGTAATTCTGGTGCACTTTGTTCGGTTTGGGCGCTTCGTCGTCCAGAATCTTCAAAGTTGCGTTCTTCGAGCTGAATCTGTAGGTCTTGTGGTGGTCCAGACTCAGCCAGGTGTGGTGGTCGGTGATCCACAGTGGAAATTTGCACCTGTTGTGGTGGTTGTCCACGGTGGTGAGTTTCATTGTTCTGCTTCCTTCGAAAGCGTTTTGGAGGCCGTTGCACGTGGCGTCGCCCGATTGGGCGATGTTGTAGACAGTCTTTCCGTTTTCGGTGTTTCTTTGGTAAATGAAGCAACGGTATTGGTCTTCGTCTGAGATCAGGTTTCTGCGATTGCCTTGCGAGATTCGACCAATGAGGTAGCGGGTGGAACCTTCCTTCCACACAGCTAGACATACTAGTTCTTCCACTGAAATGGGCCAAGCACATAAGCATTGGAAAGCTCTTTGGATTATCTATTTTTTTCCAAAAAAAATTATTGTTCTCCGACTAATAGTTTTCGAGCAAATTGCAAATAAAAGCAAAAATTGGTAAAATTTTAAAAAATTCATAACTAAAAAACTAAAAGTCATAGAGCAATGCGGTTTGTTCTATTGAATTCAGCGGTTCATTTTCTGTATTATACCAACTTTTCACGAGATTTAAAATTTTCAATTTTTTTGCTCAAATTTCCTGAGTAATACCTTCAAAGTGATGAACAAAATTTTTTTTTTAAACTCACTCCAGCAAATTTTCATGGACTTCTTTATGTCTTAACAACCCACAAAAGTTGTTAAAACTCCACAAAAAGTCCATATGTTCGATTTTTTGATATTTGATTTTTCAATTTTCGTCGCAAATTTTGTCGATTTTGGGAACCCGGAACATTTCTCGAGCAATAGCTCCGGAACTATTAGAGATAACCCCATGAAGTTTAATATCGTTGGAAAGCTCTTTGAATTATCTATTTTTTTCAAAAAAGATTATTGTTCTCCGACTAATAGTTTTTGAGCAAATTGCAGATAAATGCAAAAATTGGTAAAATTTTAAAAAATTCATAACTAAAAAACTATTGGGAATTTGGCAATTGTCTCGGTGCCAATCGATTCCCCGGATCATTTTGCACGGATGAGGATCAAAACAGTTCCACTTTTTCGAATAGTTTAGCCGTAAATGAGAAAATAAAAAAAAATTAAAAAAAGTTAACACCCCCCCCCCTTAAAATCGGTCAATTTTTAAAGTGTCTTAAAATCAAATAAAACCGATCCTATCTTATAGATTTTGATGTGCTCTTTCCGATGGAAAAAAGCGTTTTTTCCTAGCTCTTTTAGTTTGGCCGTAATCGGCGATTGAAAATTGAAAATTTTTTTGCGAGATATCGCCTTGAGTCCTATGCCATTTTGTAGAGTTTTTTATTCCGGTTGTCCTCCATTTTTCCGTTTCTCGATAACTCTAATAGTTTCGCCGTAATTGGCGGTTGAAAATTAAAAAAAAGTGAAAATGGAAACATTTTTTTGCGATTTTCTCGGAAACTGTAAGACTTAGAGCAACGAACAAAAAACCATCTGATAGAGCTTAATTTTCTCTATTTTTTCGACTAAACCCGGAGCCGCTCCGGGCAACGGTTCCGGCTACAGAGGCGATCAAAGTTTCTCACTAAAAAAATTCATAAAAAAAAAACTAAAAGTCGTAGAGCATTGCGGTTTGTTCGATTGAATTCTACGGCTCATTTTACATATTATATCAATTTTTCACAAGAATTAAAATTTTAAGATTTTTTGCCTAAATTTAGGGTAGCCATTTGTCATAGTGGAAAATTTTATCCAACAAAAAAATTCATAACTCAAAAACTAAAAGTCGTAGAGCAATGCGGTTTGTTCCATTGAATTCAGTGGCTCATTTTCTGTATTATACGAACTTTTCATGAGATTTAAAAATTTGATTTTTTTTTGCAAAAATTTCCAGAGTAATAACACTTACCTTCAAGAAAATGAAAAAATTATTTTTTTTTAAATTCGTTCTATCATACTTTTTCGTATTTATATATGCCTTTACAACTCTCTAGAGTTGTTAAAAGTCCAAAAAAAGTTTATATGTTCGATTTTTTGATGTTTGATTTTTTCATTTTTCGTTGCAATTTTTGTCGATTTTAGGTACCCGGAACATTTGTTGAGCAATAGCTCCGGAACTATCAGAGATAACCCCATGAAGTTTATTATCGTTGGAAAGCTCTTTGAATTATCTATTTTTTTCAAAAAAGATTATTGTTCTCCGACTAATAGTTTTTGAGCAAATTGCTGCTAAATGCAAAAATTGGTAAAATTTTAAAAAATTCATAACTAAAAAACTATTCGGAATTTGGCAATTTTCTCGATGCCAATCGATTCCCCGGATCATTTTGCATAGGTAAGAATCAAAACAGTTCCACTTTTTCGAATAGTTTAGGCGTAAATGAGAAAATAAAAAAAATTAAAAAAAGTTAACACCCCCCCCTTAAAATCGGTCAATTTTTAACGTGTCTTAAAATCAAATAAAACCGATCCTATCTTATAGATTTTGATGTGCTCTTTCCGATGGAAAAAAGCGTTTTTTCCTAGCTCTTTTAGTTTGGCTGTAATCGGCGATTGAAAATAGAAATTTTTTTTGCGAGATATCGCCTTGAGTCCTATACCATTTTGTAGAGTTTTTTATTCCGGTTATCCTCCGTTTTTCCGTTTCTCGATAACTCTAATAGTTTCGCCGTAATTGGCGGTTGAAAATTGAAAAAAAGTGAAAATGGAAACCTTTCTTTGCGTTTTTCTCGGAAACTGTAAGACTTAGAGCAACGAACAAAAACCATCTGATAGAGCTTAATTTTCTCTATTTTTTCGACCAAATCCGGAGCCGCTCCGGGCAACGGTTCCGGCTACAGAGGCGATCAAAGTTTTTCACTAAAAAAATTCATAAAAAAAAACTAAAAGCCGTAGAGCATTGCGGTTTGTTCGATTGAATTCTACGGCTCATTTTACATATTATATCAATTTTTCACAAGAATTAAAATTTTAAGATTTTTTGCCTAAATTTAGGGTAGCCATTTGTCATAGTGGAAAATTTTATCCAACAAAAAAATTCATAACTCAAAAACTAAAAGTCGTAGAGCAATGCGGTTTGTTCCATTGAATTCAGCGGCTCATTTTCTGTATTATACGAACTTTTCATGAGATTTAAAAATTTGATTTTTTTTTGCTAAAATTTCCTGAGTAATAATTTACCTAAGAAAATGAAAAAATTATTTTTTTTTAAATTCGTTCTATCATACTTTTTCGTCTTTATATATGCCTTTACAATTCTCTAGAGTTGTTAAAAGTCCAAAAAAGGTTTATATGTTCGATTTTTTGATGTTTGATTTTTTCATTTTTCGTCGCAATTTTTGTCGATTTTGGGTACCCGGAACATTTTTTGAGCAATAGCTACGGCAGTATCAGAGATAACCCCATGAAGTTTATTATCGTTGGAAAGCTCTTTGAATTATCTATTTTTTTCAAAAAAAAATATTGTTCTCCGACTAATAGTTTTTGAGCAAATTGCAGATAAATGCAAAAATTGTTAAAATTTTAAAAAATTCATAACCAAAAAACTATTGGGAATTTGGCAATTTTTTCGATGCCAATCGATTCCTCGGATCATTTTGCATAGGTATGGATCAAAACAGTTCCATTTTTTCGAATATTTTAGGCGTAAATGAGAAAATAAAAAGAATTTAAAAAAAGTTAACACCCCCCCCCCTTAAAATCGGTCAATTTTTTAAGTGTCTCAAAATCAAATGAAACCTATCCTATTTTATAGATTTTGATGTGATTTGAGTTTTTTAAAGAAATCAAACATTTTCAATAAAACCGGCCCCTAAACCGGCACTTTGGCGTCTTATTTACTTTGACCGATCGATAGCAAATGAAGTTTTCATATTTATTTATATTTATTTGCTTAAAAATTAAATATCTTTAAATATTAAATAAGGACGTAGGTGATTTTGCTTACCGTTACTTTCCGTGGAGGGCACATCAGGACAGGCCTGATATTTGAGCACCAGCCTCGAGTCATCCGTACAGCTCTCAGCTTTGCTGGCCGGATAGCTGCAATCGCCCGAGCCCCTGTTATAACTGAAAGTAAAAGGGGCACTTTTGAACGGACATGCCACTGGTTTAACCTCCGGATGTTTACGGAACATGCTGTATAAGGGTGCATCTCCGGTTATCCCGTAACAGATATCCTGTAAAGAGCCTTTAACTTCACAGAACGCTGAAAAAGGATTAAGTTCCGGTCTTGGATTCAATTTTATCTAATACACTCACTTTCTTTGTATTGGAGAACGGTTTCGTGCTTCTCGTGTATCGCCATACACCTGTAGCAATTGTCAGACCTACAAAACAAACAGCATACAGTGTGTTTCGATAAAAGTCAAACTTTAGAGCTACTTTTCGTAGACGAGGTATTTGTCGCCTTGCTCTTCGTAGCATTCGCCTTTTGTTTCTATGTGAGTTGAGTTGATGTAGATTAAATTAGGAACGCCACTCAAGAACCACCTGCCGATCCACGACTTTTTGAACTCGCAGCCACCTGAAACAACGACAAGGCGTGAAATATTTAAAAAAGACGTCACAGGTGAATAAGTCGGGTTTTAGGAGTCAGGTGGGTGGCGCTGTATTGATCAGGTGTGGAGTTATTGCGTTTACATTTATTAAATTTTCATTTTAATTGTGTTATACGACCTAGGAACGTTTGTTTTGACATGAGCGCGGCACGAACAACTCGCCTGTATTTAGAGATAATAAAGCTTGTTTTTTTAACATGAAATTTAATTTACAGCGTCCTCGTCAAAACGAAAACGGTTTATAATATTTTAGACTAAGGCTCTGCCAAATTCTAGAGTAATCAAATAATCCAATTTACTATGATACGAGTACAATAATCCATTAGGGAAAACATAGTTTATGATAATTTACACTTTAACACACTCTCTAAAGCTCTAAAGCTTGATTTTTCGATTTTTTTTTTATACAAGGTGTTTGTGGTCTTTATGCACTTTATAGCTTGCTAAATCCGATAGGGTTAAAAAATGGAAAAAAAAAATTGAACAGGCGAAACATTTGACCTGGTTTTAGCTTCTCCTTGAGTGGAATTTCGTCAAAAAATAGCTAAAAAAGACACATTTAGTCAAAAATTATGTTGATTTTTCTTTTCCAAGGCTTATTTGATTATTTTTTCAAATTTGTGCTAGATCTTAATAAATGCAATTGCAATTATCACGAATAATTTTATTAAAATCTAGTCAAAAATAGCATTTTTTGCCCTTATCGAGTGTTTAAGCACGTAGTTTTTAACAAAAAGTTTTTGTTCCTCAAAAAATTAATTAATTGTATATTGAAATTTGTAAGTTTTACAGTGAGAAACACAATGATTTCGCAAAATTTCGTTAAAAAGAAGCCTTAAAGTACCAAATCTATCCAAAAATTTCGAGTTTAAGCATGGTTTTGAGATAAAATTGTTTTTCCTAATTTTTTGGAATTTTTTTACAAATTTCTTTGTTTGCATAATTTTTTTTCTCTTTGATACACGGTGTTTAAGAGTTTTGAGTTTGAAATTAAAAAATGAAAAACACTATAGTACAACATAATTCATTTTATTTTTATGGTGATAACTAAATAGGTTGGTAATTTCAGTGAGGATAGAAAAATGAAAGAACTTTTAAACAAACAATTCTATTTGGACCAGTTTTTAGCTTCACTTTAAATGAAATTTCGAAAAAATGCTAAAGAACAGATATTTTAAATGAAAATTGTGTTGATTTTACTTATATTACTTTTGCCTTTTTTGAGCGTTTTGGTGTATTCTGCAGCTTGAAATTAAGTTACTACGAACGGTTTTATTGAAACCAAGTAGTCAAAGACTCATCAAGCAAGAAAATTTGATAATTTTTTTTGTTTACATTTATTTATTTAAAAATTTTGTCCTCAAAAAATTTACCAAATTAGATCGAAATTGATGTAATCTTTATCAATTTTTTAGTTCGTGTTTGAAATTAAATCAAAAGTTGTTTTACTTTTTACGAACTTTTTCATGTACATTTTATAGCGAGAAACGAAATTATTTAGCAAAGTTTCGTTAAAAAATGTCAAAAAATTACCAAATTAGGGAATAAGTAGAAGACTTTTTCTAAAGTTTAGGCATGTTTTTGAAATCAAATTAATTGTTTTCTGAACGTTTCCCTAATTGTAGCGGAAAATTCACCAAATTTTTTAAGTAGAATTTTTGGAAACAATTCCACGGTTAAATACATAATAATTTTCTTTATGTATGTAAATTGATTCATAATTTTTCTACTCTTCTTTATAATTAAAACTAAATAATAAAAAATATGAATTCTGGAGTTATTGTAAAACAACGATGCTTAAATGATGTTTTAGAGCAAAAAAATCCAATAAAGATTTCTGCTATCATAAAAATTACGTTTATTGGAATTTGTAATTTTTTATTGATTATTCTGTGGGACTAGTGACAATTTTTCACCGATTTCTATCACAAAGCAAAATCTAAGCGTTGCTTATAGTAGTCTTTAATTAATTAATTAATTTTAATTAGAAGGATTGAAGAAAAATTGTGAAAAAAATTACAGACATAGAGAAAAATGTAAACTATTTAATAACAAACACTGAATTCTGTGCGATTGCTAGTTTGAGAGATATAGTAAAAATATACTTTTAGAGCCAAATTGGGTGTTGTCTTCGACATAACAATTATTTTCTTTCTTTAAATATTTTTTGTGGAAATACGTTTTTCTGCGACTGTTGTTACACAATAACACAATTTTAACACAATTACTTTAAAGCAGTGTAAAAAATATGTCTCAAAATCTAGAAACATTCGGATAAGATGAGTTGAGTTGCTTTGACTTCCATTGAACTTTACTACTATCAAGCCTTAAAATATTTGCTCCAATTTATTAACAACTTCAAAACTTTTGCACTACATGTTTACCTAACAAGTTTTTCATTCGAACAAGTCTTGAAACTTTCGAAATTATTGCAACTTAATTTTTAAAGGATAATCTAAAATTTTTTCGAAATGTCTCATAGCTGATGGCAGTTTAAATGCATTCACAATAAAATTCTCACTTCATTTAGAACAACCTACAGCACATCGCTGGATATTTAATTTTGTCCCGGCGCCTCCACCATAATCGACTCGGCGCGTTTTAGTTACAATTTTCCAAATTAGAATTCTTCGTTTTAATAATATGAATAAGAATGCAAGTAAGTGAAGCAATATTTGAAATTCGCATCTCGGCATTTTTAAATTTGAAAACGGAATTTGAAACACTCCAATATTAAATTCAGTCGAAAGACAACAACAACGAAAAGTGTCAATAAAGCGCACAAGGTAAAAACATCGCCCTTCCTCGCAAAAAACACGAGCAAAATCCAAACAAACAAAGACATGCTACAACTAATGACACTCACTTATTCCGGCGACAAAAGCGCATCGGCAATGACGTAAATTGCTCGTGAGAAAGAAGAGAGTGGGGAAATGTACGCGGCGCCATGCGACTTTTTTACGCCACAGCACCCTTTGATGAGGAAGATGAGGGTGATTACGTACGTACTGCTTCATTATACAGGTTACTTTCGGATGTTGTTATGTCAACATGTCGATATTTAAGAGGGAAAAAATCCTCCTCAAAGCGAGGTAATGACGAAATGAGGACTATTAAGCGACGCAAAGTGGGCTTTGTTTACGCCCGATCTGACTTTTATTATTGAGTTTTCTGCGTGGAAAAACCGATTTTCCTACGCCTACTGGATCGGTGACGTCAGCACTGACACGCCCAGTATCAAATTTTTAAACGGAATGAAGGGACGTCACTTTAAAGTTGAAGGTCGGGTTGCGACGACGTCACAACGACGACCACACTTTTCAAACGCTTAATATTTAACAAGCAAATGGGGCAAGGACAAGCCAGGACAAGGGAATTAACCGGTTTTGAAAAGTACAGGGTGTCCCAAGTTAAAAATCGCCAGAAACGAGAAATTTTTGGAATGAAAAATTTAGCACTGAGTTTTTTTTTTAAATTAACTACAATTAATTACCACTTTGATCCTGCGTTTGATTTAAAAAAATATTGAATAAATTTATCTTTTAAATAATAATTGAAGTTAATAAAATTTTAACAAAACTCTCAATGCGATCTCGTGGATTTATTTTATAATTTCCTAACGATTATTATAGATCTAGACAGCTGGAATGAGTATTATGTATTATTGGCACCAAAAAAAAGCTTCTAATATTATTATTGGTTATTACCTTCTTTCTTTTAAATTGTGTTTCTTCAATTTCTTTATTATACAGTGTGTTAGGGAATGGATTAGCAAAAAGGTAGATAGAAAATGGTAAAACAAAACGATCAAGTAAAATTCGCGAATATTGAATAGAATGCATAGTTTTCCAAAAAAATGTGTTGAATTTATTGTGGTCCCAAATTTTGAGAACCGCTGACCTAGGATGATAAAAATAAGCCTGTATTTTAAAATTATTGATAAAACGGCGTAAATGAACTTCTTATTCTACTTCGTAATACTTGCATTTAAATTTGTTTTGTTATTAATTTTACAAAAAAAGGAATAAGAAAAAGAAAAAAGAATTGTGCCAGGAACGAGCTTCGAACCTCCTTCATTAACGACAGTTTTTAAAACTTTTACAAATATTCCAGTGCTAGAATTGTTTTAGTGACGACTAATAAACCATAATAAGCCATACAGTGGCTCTAAACAGTTGGGTAAATAAACATTTTTGGAGAAAGTATGCACTTTTTTGAAAATGTGTCCTGTCAGAAACGAGAAATGCTGTAATTTACGTTCTACGTTTCCGTTTCGTGAATAGACATAGAAGTCAATTAATTACTAATTTTTTTACTAGATGGCGTTTGAAAAAATTAAATTTTTTGTTTTTCTCCTGTAGTCTTGATTTGGTTTAAACTTTTTAAAACTGGATCTAATATTTGCAAATGAAGTTAAAAGACTGCTGCGCTCTCTAGTTATTAATTTTGGGATCTCTTTTCTGCGATAGGGCGAGTTAGATCATGAAATAACAAAATTTGGGAAAATTGTATTCGCTGTTTTACGAACCTTTTGGAAAAACTTTTGCGAAAAATTGCTTAGTTTTTGTCGTTTTGACACTTTTTGATAATTTTTTGACTGTCCTTCAATAAAAAACAGTCAAAAATCGTTCACCACGAGATGTTTTTCGTAAACTTTTCAAAGAGCTCTTAAAATTTATGAGACGATAAAAGCAAAAATCCGGCGACTTGATGGGAAGATAATAGCTGGGAACTACCAGGAAATCATTCGAGAATATTTTTCTCTTTATTTTCTTTCGAAAATTCATTTTTTTTGACTCTCACTTGGATTTCTTCGGAGAAAATCTTATATAAAAATGTATTGTGTGATGATATATAATTTTTGTTATCATATTTCGATTCAGACGCATTTCAATTTATAATAATAACGAATAATAATAAGAAAAGGGAAAAAAGGTTATTTTCCGCTGACTAGTGATTAATGGTCGATACCGTGCAAAGCACTAACGAGCGACATCGAGTGAGTGCCTTTAATAGTAGAGATAAAAAAGCACTTATTAATAAATGCGTTGATCACAATATTTTTTCTTTTATTCTGGTCACAAAATTTGAAATTAACACCAAATCAAAACCAATTTATCTCGAATTCTTTTGACTTCAATTTCAACTTAGAGAACTAAATGCAAAAAATGGCGCATATTTGGTAATATTTCAGTTGTGGGTAATTTAAAAGTGATGCATGCATATTTGAAATTTAATTTTAATATTTGTTCTCTTGCCCGGCGCATCCACCATTTTTCCAACTTGTACTAAGTGGTAAAATCATTCAAAATACGGTAATAATCAGTTGTGTGAGACGCTATTTTTGTTTTTTTTAATTCTTTATTTGTATTAAACGTTTTAAAACTGCGATAGGGCGAGTTACATCATGAAATAGCTATATGGGAAAATTGTTTTTTTTTTGAAAAAAAAGTGCTTAGTTTCTTGTCATTTTGACACTTTTTGATTAGTTTTGGACTGTCCTTCAATAAAAAACAGTCAAAAATCGTTCACCAGAAGATATTTTTCTTACCTACCTCATTGAAGAAAACTTTTTAAAGAGCTGTTAAAATTTATCAGACGATAAAAGCAAAAATCCGGCGACTTCACTGCTTTTTACCACAACAAATGGCTGCATGAACTTAACAACTTTGAGTATTAAAATTAATTGCAAAAAACGTGTTATTTTGACACTTTCAATAATTTAATAGTTGTAGGAAATGAGAGGAAAACGTTTCAAATCATTAATTAAATTGAGTCGTTTTCACCTTGCTTCTTGTCAGTATTACTTTTTCTTTTTGGAATTTGCGTTGTTGCCCTCCGAGTATTGCTCTAAAAGGAAAAAAACTGGAGGATCCTGGCGCCCATTTCCATGTATTTTGTGTTGGTACTAATTTTAAAAGTAAATTTTTCGTGTTAATCTGAGCCGTCTGAGCCCTAGCTGACTTGTTACGCATCTTAAGACACGTTTAAATTTACATAGTCCTTTGGTGAATTCTAATTAGCAAAATGTGAGCGGTTAATTCATGCATGTGATGGTACCCGAATTTCGGTGTCGGTGTGAATTAGTAAAGCTATAAGGACTATGTATCTATAAGACAGTCCCTTATGATTCACTAAGCTATTTAGTAGGGATCTACCTTGAGTTTCGTAGATAAATTATGACGTGATGTTAAGTCCGGAAGCTTAACGGCGTGTTCTTTTCTCCTCGATGAATTAAAGAGCGGTCGTAAGGAGGAATAGGTTTTGAATGGCCATAATAATAAAACGCAAAAGTAAAAACGCAAATACAAACATAAACATAACAATTCTGGCCGTAATCACCCCGTGGAGTCCGGGATATACGATAACGTGTCTCCTTCCTTGCATATCGATCTTGCAGTGTCGTAAAAAGGAAAGATCCGAGCGCCGAACCTCAGCTTTGTTTAATCAGTTTAACATTGTGCAAATTTCACCAGAGGAAGGAAAAGTTTGTTAAAGGTCGCAGCTGGCGTCATTACAAAACCAGATTAAAACGATTTAGCAATGCCATTACCAGAAAGATGGAAATGTTTACGACCTTGACAGTAGGTTTTTAATTGATGGAGCTGAGGCAAGGACCGATGATACGTACATAAGTAAGCGGATTAGCGCCAACAGTCGGCACTTTGTGCATCGATTTTCAAAAGAGACGACGCCACGAATACAAGAGGGTGACGCACCTAATAATTCGTTGTGACTAGTGGAATCCGCTTAGATGTGCGGTTTGGTCTGTTTTTGTGAGAGTTTGAGACTACATTGCTAATCCGGCGCGATGTTGAAACATCACCGCTCGTGTTCGAGAGACTTTTCATGACCTGGACCTGAAATGGGTGCTGAATTAACGAAAGATGGACGCCGGATACCAACTTATAGCCGGGCGGATTACAGACCCGAATCTGTCTCGAGTTGCACGAATAGAAAAATGGAAATAGAGCCTTTTACACCACTCGGAAACATAACTTACGATTTAATCCAGTTACATTAACAGACAAAGAAACAGAAGAAATAAAAAAAAATGAATAAAACTTATAAAAATGATAACAAAATAATGAAATAGTTCTAAATACAAAAAAAATGATTTCACTTCGTTGCGATACAACATTGTCACTTTGACCATGACGTTGTAGTAATAAGATTCTTTCGAAAAAGTACATTTCTAATACGAAGAATATATTACCAAAAATACGAAATATGTGAAATCTTTCAATTGAAAATATCGTTTGTCTGATACTAGTAGATTCTATTCAAAATTGGCTGCGTTAATAAATAAGCCACAGAAGAAATTGTGACGTCATAACAGAACTCTCTCGATCACCAAAAATCTGCCAGATATTTAAACATTTATCACACATTTTCCATAAATAAAAAATTAACCACTTTCTCGAAATTTACTTAAAAAATCAGAAACTATTTGTTTATTGGACCAAATACTCGCAAGGCGGTTATGACGTCATAATTCTAACTCTAAATCGAAATAACTTGAGCTAAAAAGCAGTTACAGAAAAACGGTTTTGACTGCTGTAATTAGCACTTAAGGCAAAGTTGTTTTTTAAATTGACAAAGACTGCATGACCATATTGCTCATATCAGATAAAAAAAATTACTATGTAATATGCTTTAGGAAAAAGACATCTTTTTAGGGTCGGTTTATAAGAAACGTTAATTTAATCCCCAATTAAATGCCTGATTTAGTGATCACGTGACGAAATTGAACCAATCAGATGCTCTCATTCACAAAATTAAACGTTTCAACTTTCTATAAACTGGCCCTTAGTTTACAAATTAATATTTTAGCACTTTAAATTTTTTAATCCAGTTGAGACTTATTACAAAATATTTATAATTATAGTTGAAACCAACTAGTCACTTTTTAGTTCAGACAAATAATCCTTCAATAAAAAATTTGGAGGATTTCAATCAAAGGAATTTAACCTTCTAGAAAGCAAAATAGCAGTTACGTAAAGTTAAATACGTTATCAGTAATGGAAATACCGATTTTGTTTAACAAGCATAATGTTTGCCATAACGAGTGAGCGCACCGAACAAGTTTTGCAGTTGTACGAATTGAACAAAATTTTTTCTAGTTTGTCCTAAATTCAATATTTATTCCCGCGTTTTTTAATGAGCAAACAAATCAGTTAGCCTCAGTGAATGTAGATTTGAACGTATATACACGTTTGTGTAGAGAAATGCGAGGATTTTTTGATTTCAGAAAATATATACCCACATAAGCAAGATGAAATAAAGTTGCCAAGTTATTGTAATTTAATGTTCGAAGTGAAAATCGAGTCATACACCCTTTGTAATGTCGTCACCCCCCATTGCCATTAACACGGTAATGTACCATCTCATTTTTCTTGGTTTGCAACTCATTTTTTCGCTGTCATACCAAACAATGAATAGATGATCAAAAATCAGTTAAAATTTTTTATTTTTTATAGTATATTATTTATATTTTACGACCGAAATCACACGAAATTACGAAGTTTAGTCGCCACTTTTTTAACTTTTCAAGTCAAACCATAGTTTGTAAAACATAATTTCTTGTTAATTTAATTTTGTCACCTTATTATGACCGAAATGCAAGGCTTTGATTTTTTTACAAGCAATATACAAGGTGATAATACAAGAACAGAAAGTAAGTTTATAATTAACGTCTTGGTGAAAAATGTGGCACTTCCTGTCGTTGCATTTTGTTAACTAGTTGCTTATCTCAAGTAATATTCCAAGTTTCTTGTTGATAATACGCGGAGTTGGCGTCAACTTCCCCCGTGTCTCTTTCACCCTTGCTAGCTACCTCTCTCGCCAACAACCCTTTCCGAATAGTTTCGGTGTATCATTTGATGTAATTAGAAAATCTGGCCACCGCAACGCCGGGGATTGTTTTAGCGTTGCTGATTTGGGCCCGGGGCGTGCGCCTCGAAATACCACCCCTTAATACAGAGAGGCCGTGCCGTGCTCACGGGCTTGTCGCCAGATTTGATTATCGCTGATGACATTATGATTACAACTACTGCTCCTCGGAATTCATTTGTTTAGCTCGGGGGCACGTGACTGCTGCTTTTAAACAGTTATTTAAACTACTTTGTTCATTAAACCGATTCGTTATAGTCTGCAACGAATTTCTCTCTTAAATAAAATTAGTATGAATATAAAGACTTAGACGTGATTCTTTGATTTTTTTTATGGTTTCTCTAATTTCTCAAAATTCAGTGCATATTCAGTTCAGTTCAGCAGGTTGTAAAAATGGTGGATGCGCCGGGCAAGAAAACAAAGTTTAAAATTAAATTTCAAATATGCCTGCCTTTGAAACCTTTATCACTTTTAAATTACCCACAACTGAAATATTATTAAATATCCGCAATTTTTTTGCATTTAGTAAATTTTAATGAAATTGAAGTCAAAATAAATCGAGGTAAATTGATTTTGATTTGGTGTTAATTTCAAATTTTGTCACCAAAATAAATGAAAAAATATTGTGATCAACGCATTTATTGATAAGTGCTTTTTTATCTCTACTATTAAAGGCACTCACTCGATGTCGCTCGTTAGTGCTCTGCACGGTATCGACCATTAATCACTAGTCAGCGGAAAATAACCTTTTTTCCTCTTTCTTATTATTATGCGTTATTATTAAAAATTGAATGCGTCTGAATGGAAGTATGATAACAAAAATTATGTATCATCACACAATACATTTTTATATAAGATTTTCTCTGAAGAAATCCAAGTGAGAGTCAAAAAAAAAGAATTTTCGAAAGAAAATAAAGAGAAAAATATTCTCGAACGATTTCCTGGTAGTTCCCAACTGTTATCTTCCCATCAAGTCGCCGGATTTTTGCTTTTATCGTCTCATAAATTTTAAGAGCTCTTTGAAAAGTTTACGAAAAACATCTCGTGGTGAACGATTTTTGACTGTTTTTTATTGAAGGACAGTCAAAAAATTATCAAAAAGTGTCAAAATGACAAAAACTACGCAATTTTTCGCAAACGTTTTGCCAAAAGTTTCGTGAAACAGCGAATACAATTTTCCCAAATTTTGTTATTTCATGATCTAACTCGCCCTATCGCAGAAAAGAGATCCCAAAATTAATCACTAGAGAGCGCAGCAGTCTTTTAACTTCATTTGCAAATATTAGATCCAGTTTTAAAAAGTTTAAACCAAATCAAGACTACAGGAGAAAAACAAAAAATTTTATTTTTTCAAACGCCACCTAGTAAAAAATAGGAACTAATTGACTTCTATGTCTATTCACGAAACGGAAACGTAGAACGTAAATTATTACAGCATTTCTCGTTTCTGACAGGACACATTTTTCAAAAAAGTGCATACTTTCTCCAAAAATGTTTATTTACCCACCTGTTTAGAGCCACTGTATGGCTTATTATAGTTTATTAGCCGTCACTAAAATTTTTTTGTAATACTTCTCTACATTATAAAGGAGCAAAATATTATGAGTAGTACGAAGACTTGACAAAATAAAAAAAATAAAAGAAATAATTAATAAATGTGAAACACAATCGATCAGTTGTAAGATTTTGGAACAAAAATATGATTTTCGATCAGGCAAGAATATTTTCTCATATAGGTTAAGATTTTAACTTGATTGTGAGTTAAATTTTACACACATTTTTTCATATTTTTTTCAACATGGTCATCCAAATATTAAATGGAGCACTCAACCAACCAGTGCTCATTAATAATTCCGGGAAAAGTTCCTGGAAGAGCTGTCTCAACTCCCATTGATTCAATTTGACCCTGTCTGAAAGTTTTCCACCAGGAAGGACGACACGACTATCTCTTTTCAGGTATACATTCCCGGCACGGTTTTTTCTTCTCCGTCCTACTTCTAATTTACGTATTAAAAAGAAAGCTTCTAAATGGGAATTAAATATGCTTATGAAATTTTAAAAGGGGACTCGGTTTGCTTTCAAATGTGGACATGATGCCTAATAAATACACATTTTATATGTCGCGAGATGTTTTTTGGTGTGGCATTTTTTTATGAATATAACATGAGCGTGTTTCAAAATGTTGCTTTGATCTCTACATTTAATTTCTTCCTGGAGGCGGTGCGGAAAACTTACTAGAAAAAGGTTATTATGACTAATTGACGGACTCCCCACCTGAATTTTGCCACCACATCGACTGAAACGGGAATCTTTATAATATAAACTAGCAACTAGGCGTTCCGTCTAAACCTCACATTAGAAGTATTGAAAGTTCTAATAAAGATATTTATTTCAAAGTTGGTACTCAGCCATAATCCAATGAGTTCTGTCCAATGAAAATATTTTCAAGATGGTGGCACTTCCGTTATACCGGAAGTCGCTACAAACTTTCTTATTTTAAATGAAAAGTTATGTTTTGACTGCGTTTATGGATTAGTTGAGTTATTTTAAGGCAGTTTTTATCAGCTTTCCCTATACCTAAGTTTAACCGTTTTCGAGATATTTAAGATTTTTTTGAAAATTTTTGGATGTGCACCTGTCGCTTAAAAGATCGGTAATTTTCTTAGTTTTAGAGATTTCGAAATCATATTTGGAGAATTAAAAGAGAAAGTCTATATCTGTTCTCCAGTGTGTCAAAATTGGAAAAGAAGTTAACAAACCCAAAAATTTTACCGTTAAGTTTGGACAACTTCAAGTACCCATAACTTATTTTTTTTAAATAGGATGTCCCAATTTTTATTTTACTTGATGGAGAAAAATGTTCTTCTGCATCGATCTGCATTAGTATTCCCTATACCTATCTGTGATAATTTTCAAGTTATGTTGGTTTTTTTGACATTGTAAAAAATTTCATACTAACCACAGCTATTTTTGCATAGTTTGTCATAAAAACATTTCTGATTAAACAAACGACACACTCTGTTCAAAATTATTAATTAAAATAGAATGTTGGTTTAACAAACTTTAATCTCACATTTTTTCTCTCATTTCCATGGCAACCTATGATAAAAGGCCTATGGCTAATGAATTTCTCAATCCCAACAAAAAGTTATTGTAACTTGAAAACTATTAAACCTAAGTATAGGGAATGCTAATACAGATCGATGCAGAATTAAATTCTCTACGATTTCATGAAATAAAATTGTGGCATTTCATTTGAAAAAAAACGAGTTATGGGTGCTTAAAGTTCTGAAAACTTAACTTTAAACATTTGGGGTTTGTTATTATTTTTTAGAAATCTGAAAACACCAAAGGAAAGATCCAGACTTCCTCTTTCAAACGAGCTAAAAAATATTTCCAAATTTTAAAAAATGGCAGAGTTATCGAATTTTGAACTGGAAGATGCAAATCCAAAAAAAATTCAAAAACCCTAAATATTTCGTAAACGGCTAAATTTAGGGATGTGGGATTTAGACGGAACAATAAAATGAGGATTTAGGTTATAATATAATCCTACACTGCGTGTATTAGTTGGGCGAATGAATTTAATCTGTGAAAAATCAAAGCATCTCCCTTATTATTTGTCCGAAATCAGGTAGACCGACAAGATGTAACCGAGTGGAATCGATACAGAGATGAGGAATGCCTTTTAGCCGTCGAGAGCTCAGAAAGGGGCAAAAAATAAACGTTGTCGAGTATAATATTGCACATCCCGCACTGTTCAAAATTCCTTTCATGTCCAGTATAGGGAATCGATCAGAGAGAGTCTGAAAAAACTCATCTGGGGCGAAAGGTCGGCTCTCACTTCTTCTACCATTCATTCCATAAATAGTGGTTGTCTTAAAACCATTTCCACCATGTAAACGAGGTGTTTATTTTACGATGTGCGGAAAATCTGACCGCTCCTTGCACAGATTGCCGGATAAATCTTCGCCCTCTTGCGCCGTTTAATCTTTGTTTGTCTTTACGGCACGAATGGAGAGTATGACGTATATTTGGAGCGGACGACGCTCTCGAGGGACTTCCTGGGGCCGTGGCGTGGTCGAAATGATCGAGAAAGGACGCCTCCCGAGAGATTTCGCAGTCCTTTTATATCCGGCCAACCTGGCGCTGATTTCCGATGCCTAGACCGAAAAACGGTCGCTTCAGCATACACAAATCTTTCGAACTGAGCTGATCGATAGACACTAATTATTGCCACAAAAAGTTGCAGAATGTTCAGATCAATAGCAACTTTATACGTTAAAATGTTTAAAAATATGCAAAAATACAAATACTTGTTTTTAATTTAATAAAGTTTTTGTGAGCTTTTGAAACCGGTCCAGAAAATTTTTTCGCCAAATTTTTTAAAACAAACCGTGAAAGCACCAAAATAGAATTAAAATGGTGCAATAGTTTAATCCTAAATCTCGCTAGCCGAACCAAAAAATTACAAAACTAAGCCGAATATATTGCGTTTCTACCTTATCAAGCGTTTCTTCATCAGGAATTTGTGAGAAATTAATTGAATAGTGTCGAAATGGATCAAAGTTGTTTTTCGACAATTTAGACATTTTTTATTTTAACCAGAAACTGAGTAATTTGAAGAGAATTTTAAAAAATAAGTAGGACAGTAAATAAGGTTAAAAACTGTAGAATGTTTGCGTTTTCAAAGACTTCGAAATTTAATTTTTCGCTAAATTTCGCTCTTCCGAGCAGAAAAATAACAAAATTGGGCCGAAAATATTACTCTGTTGCCACCAAAAACGTAATTGTTTAGCGAAATTTTGTCGAAAATGAACTGGAAAACTGCCTAACTGGCAGAAATTTTGTGTTAGTTATCTTTTTTCGACAATTTTAGCGCATTTTTCAGCTAAAAGTGAATAAAGTTGCAATTTTAAACTCATTTCTTAATTTTCCTATTATTTATTTTTATTTTATTAGATCAAATTTTTCGATAAATCTCTAAACCAGACCAAAAATTCGTAAAATTGAGTCAAAAATACTACATTGTTGCCTCAATGGTTTGTCGAAATTTTGTCGAGAATAAACTGGAACATTGCCAAAATGAGTCGAAATTTTTGTTGATAGTTTTCTTTTATCGAGAATGTCAGCGCTTTTTTCAGTCAGAAACTATATTATTCACGAACTTTTTTAAAAATAGGACGAAAGTCAAAAAAAAGTTTCAAGTTTTCTAATTTATCTCTTTAGCGAAAGCTAAGCTTAGTCTCATTTCCAAGGCTTAAGAGTTTAATATTTCGCTAAATTTGGGTCGAAAAAATCACATTTCTGGCGTTTCTTCACTAGAAACACAATTGTTTGTTAAAAATACCAGTAAGTCCATAAATCACTAAATCAGGTTGAAAATTGTTGACTTTTCTGGGACCCTAAGCTCGTCTTTATTATTTTATTAGAATAAATTTTTCGATAAATCTCTAAACTAGACCAAAAGTTCGCAAAATTGAGTAAAAAATATTACATTGTTGCCATTTTAATCATTTTTTTCAACCAGAAACATAGTTGTTTGTCAAAATTTTGTCGAGAATGAACTGAAACATTGCCTAAATGGGTCGAAATTTTTGTTGTTGGTTTTCTTTTTTCGAGAATTCTAGCGCATTTTTTAGCCAGAAACTATATTATTCACGAACTATTTTAAATTCTGAACTGCTTGAGATTAGCAATACTCGCAATGTATATTTTTTTTAACTTAAACATAGGGAATAGTGGGTATGTTCCGAGTTAAAAAAATCTCTGTAGAAAAAGACCAGTCCTGACTGACTGACCTGACCTGACCTTACCTGACTTATCAATGTACAGCCTAAACCACTGGAAATATATACTTGAAATTTTTACAGGAAGTACTTTCATAAGTGGTATTTGCACTTTAGATTAAAAATAAAGAAAAAAAATTCGCCTTTTTTCCCTACTTTTTTTTCTAGTTTCAAAATAGGCAATTTTTCAAAATTACGTGTTTCCCTCCTGTTGCTCCTTTCCGCCGATTAAGTCTTCATAAACTCATCAACTGTTGTTATTAATGAGAGTTTTTGGCGTTGTAAGCGATACGAGTGGTTTGATAGCATCGAATTTCTTAAATCGCTGTAGATAATTTTCCATTGTCACGCCAGGCAAAGTTCATTACCGACGACATGAATATTCGTCAAGTTGAAACAAGCCAGCCGCATACAAGATGTCTCCACTCAACGTTTGAAAGTTTAAACTCGCTAATAAAAATACTAAAAACTAGATTGGTTAACGTTCATCGTTGGATAGACGTTGAGCCCGTGAATTTTAATTAGTTTTACATGGTTGGTACTGTGAGTCTTAAAAACAGTTCCTGTAATGTTCCTCTCCTACCGGAATAAAGACACCAGCTGCAAGTTCGCTCGGCCGGAATAATAAGTGCCAACTTAATTGGCAAAAAAACACCAGTATGTTTTCTTAGTGGGGAGTTTAATTAAAAATGAGGGGAGTTAGATGTAATTGCCAACGCCGCACGAGCAACCCTTTGATGAGCTCTAGTTCTTCCTTTTGGATTATTTAAGCCGGGCTTATTGGTAAGCTCGCATTAAACAACTTTTTTCTGTGAAAGCCACGATAATAGAATGCGATAATCAGTTTTTCTGTCCACTCTGATGACCATCCCTTCACTTAGGAAGGGTTCTAGACACGCGTGTCCTTCTTTGTCCTCGGCCGTATTGTGCCGATTCACAAAAAGGATTACTGCTGATTGTGGCGCGTTAAATTGGATTAAGCTGGTAACGTGAGAACGCTGCTTGGTTGTTTTTAAATTTTGTGTTAATTGGGGGCGGCGCCAAGCGACAGCCTAAACACAGATCTAGTGGCGGGTGGTGTCGTAAAGTAACCAGAAACTGAGTAATTTGAAGAAAATTTTCAAAAATAAGTCGGACAGTAAATAAGGCTAAAAACTGTAGAATGTTTGCCTTTTCAAAGACTTCAAAATTTAATTTTCGCTAAATTTCGCTCTTCCGAACAGAAAAATAACAAAATTGTGCCGAAAATATTACTCTGTTGCCACCAGAAACGTAATTGTTTAGGGAAATTTTGTCGAAAATGAACTGGAAAACTGCCTAACTGGCAGAAATTTTGTGTTAGTTATCTTTTTTCGAGAATTTCAGCGCATTTTCCAGCCAAAAGTGAATAAAGTTGCAATTTTAAGCTCATTTTTTAAGCTTACAAACTTAATTTTCCGCTAGATTTTAGCAAACTGGGCAAAGAAATAAAAAATTAAATCGAAAATATTACATTTTTGGTGATTATTTATTAGAAACACAATTGTCTGGTAACGTGAGAACGCTGCTTGGTTGTTTTTAAATTTTGTGTTAATTGGGGGCGGCGCCAAGCGACAGCCTAAACGCAGATCTAGTGGCCGGTGGTGGCGTAAAGTAACTAGAAACTGAGTAATTTGAAGAAAATTTTCAAAAATAAGTAAGACAGTAAATAAGGCTAAAAACTGTAGAATGTTTGCCTTTTCAAAGACTTCAAAATTTAATTTTCGCTAAATTTCGCTCTTTCGAACAGAAAAATAACAAAATTGGGCCGAAAATATTACTCTGTTGCCGTTTTTTCACCAGAAACACATTTGTTTAAGGAAATTTTGTCGAAAATGAACTGGGAAATTGCCTAAATGGATTGAAATTTTGTGTTAGTTATCTTTTTTCGAGAATTTCAGCGCATTTTTCAGCCAAAAGTGAATAAAGTTGCAATTTTAAGCTCATTTCTTAAGCTTACAAACTTAATTTTCCGCTAGATTTTGTTAAACTGGGCAAAGAAATAACAAAATTAAACCAAAAATATTACATTTTTGGTGATTATTTATTAGAAACACAATTGTCTGGTAACGTGAAAACGCTGTTTGGTTGTTTTTAAATTCTGTGTTTAATTGGGGGCGGCGCCACCGACAGCCTAAACACAGATCTAGTGACCGGTGGTGGCGTAAAGTAACCAGAAACTGAGTAATTTGAAGAAAATTTTCAAAAATAAGTCGGACAGTAAATAAGGTTAAAAACTCTAGAATGTTTGCCTTTTCAAAGACTTCAAAATTTAATTTTCGCTAAATTTCGCTCTTCCGGACAGAAAAATAACAAAATGGGGCCGAAAAAATTACTCTGTTGCCGTTTTTTCACCAGAAACATATTTGTTTAAGGAAACTTTGTCGAAAATGAACTGGAAAATTGCCAAACTGGGTTGAAATTTTGTGTTAGTTATCTTTTTTCGAGAATTTCAGCGCATTTTTCAGCCAAAAGTGAATAAAGTTGCAACTTTAAGCTCATTTTTTAAGCTTACAAACTTAATTTTCCGCTAGATTTTGTTAAACTGGGCAAAGAAATAACAAAATTAAACCAAAAATATTACATTTTTGGTGATTATTTATTAGAAACACAATTGTCTGGTAACGTGAAAACGCTGTTTGGTTGTTTTTAAATTTTGTGTTTAATTGGGGGCGGCGCCACCGACAGCCTAAACACAGATCTAGTGGCCGGTGGTGGCGTAAAGTAACCAGAAACTGAGTAATTTGAAGAAAATTTTCAAAAATAAGTCGGACAGTAAATAAGGTTAAAAACTCTAGAATGTTTGCCTTTTCAAAGACTTCAAAATTTAATTTTCGCTAAATTTCGCTCTTCCGGACAGAAAAATAACAAAATGGGGCCGAAAAAATTACTCTGTTGCCGTTTTTTCACCAGAAACATATTTGTTTAAGGAAACTTTGTCGAAAATGAACTGGAAAATTGCCAAACTGGGTTAAAATTTTGTGTTAGTTATCTTTTTTCGAGAATTTCAGCGCATTTTTCAGCCAAAAGTGAATAAAGTTGCAATTTTAAGCTCATTTCTTAAGCTTACAAACTTAATTTTCCGCTAGGTTTTGTTAAACTGGGCAAAGAAATAACAAAATTAAACCAAAAATATTACATTTTTGGTGATTATTTACTAGAAACACAATTGTTTGGTAACGTGAGAACGCTGCTTGGTTGTTTTTAAATTTTGTGTTTAATTGGGGGCGGCGCCACCGCCAGCCTAAACACAAATCTAGTGGCCGGTGGTGGCGTAAAGTAACCAGAAACTGAGTAATTTGAAAAAAAATTTCAAAAATAAGTAGGACAGTAAATAAGGTTAAAAACTGTAGAATGTTTGCCTTTTCAAAGACTTCAAAATTTGATTTTCGCTAAATTTCGCTCTTCCGGACAGAAAAATAACAAAATTGGGCCGAAAATATTACTCTGTTGCCGTTTTTTTCGCCAGAAACATATTTGTTTAAGGAAATTTTGTCGAAAATGAACTGGAAAATTGCCTAACTGGGTTGAAATTTTGTGTTAGTTATCTTTTTGCAAGAATTTCAGCGCATTTTTCAGCCAAAAGTGAATAAAGTTGCAATGTTAAGCTCATTTCTTAAGCTTACAAACTTAATTTTCCGCTAGATTTTGTTAAACTGGGCAAAGAAATAAAAAATTAAATCGAAAATATTACATTTTTGGTGATTATTTACTAGAAACACAATTGTTTGGTAACGTGAGAACGCTGCTTGGTTGTTTTTAAATTTTGTGTTTAATTGGGGGCGGCGCCAAGCGACAGCCTAAACGCAGATCTAGTGGCCGGTGGTGGCTAAAGTAACCAGAAACTGAGTAATTTAAAGAAAATTTTCAAAAATAAGTAGGACAGTAAATAAGGCTAAAAACTGTAGAATGTTTGCCTTTTCAAAGACTTCAAAATTTAGTTTTCGCTAAATTTCGCTCTTTCGAACAGAAAAATAACAAAATTGGGCCGAAAATATTACTCTGTTGCTGTTTTTTCACCAGAAACATATTTGTTTAAGGAAATTTTTTCGAAAATGAACTGGGAAATTGCCTAAATGGGTTGAAATTTTGTGTTAGTTATCTTTTTGCAAGAATTTCAGCGCATTTTTCAGCCAAAAGTGAATAAAGTTGCAATTTTAAGCTCATTTCTTAAGCTTACAAACTTAATTTTCCGCTAGATTTTAGCAAACTGGGCAAAGAAATAAAAAATTAAATCGAAAATATTACATTTTTGGTGATTATTTATTAGATACACAATTGTCTGGTAACGTGAGAACGCTGTTTGGTTGTTTTTAAATTTTGTGTTTATTTGGGGGCGGCGCCACCGACAGCCTAAACACAGATCTAGTGGCCGGTGCTGGCGTAAAGTAACCAGAAACTGAGTGATTTGAAGAAAATTTTCAAAAATAAGTCGGACAGTAAATAAGGTTAAAAACTGTAGAATGTTTGCCTTTTCAAAGACTTCAAAATTTGATTTTCGCTAAATTTCGCTCTTCCGAACAGAAAAATAACAAAATTGGGCCGGAAATATTACTCTGTTGCCGTTTTTTCACCAGAAACATATTTGTTTAAGGAAATTTTGTCGAAAATGAACTGGAAAATTGTCTAACTGGGTTGAAATTTTGTGTTAGTTATCTTTTTTCGAGAATTTCAGCGCATTTTTCAGCCAAAAGTGAATAAAGTTGCAATTTTAAGCTCATTTTTTAAGCTTACAAACTTAATTTTCCGCTAGATTTTGTTAAACTGGGCAAAGAATTAACAAAATTAAATCGAAAATATTACATTTTTGGTGATTATTTACTAGAAACACAATTGTCTGGTAACGTGAGAACGCTGCATGGTTGTTTTTAAATTTTGTGTTAATTGGGGGCGGAGCCAAGCGACAGCCTAATCACAGATCTAGTGGCCGGTGGTGGCGTAAAGTAACCAGAAACTGAGTAATTTGAAGAAAATTTTCAAAAATAAGTAGGACAGTAAATAAGGTTAAAAACTGTAGAATGTTTGCCTTTTCAAAGACTTCAAAATTTAATTTTCGCTAAATTTCGCTCTTCCGAACAGAAAAATAACAAAATGGGGCCGAAAATATTACTCTGTTGCCGTTTTTTCACCAGAAACATATTTGTTTAAGGAAATTTTGTCGAAGATGAACTGGAAAATTGCCTAACTGGGTTGAAATTTTGTGTTAGTTATCTTTTTTCGAGAATTTCAGCGCATTTTTCAGCCAAAAGTGATAAAAGTTGCAATTTTAAGCTCATTTTTTAAGCTTACAAACTTAATTTTCCGCTAGATTTTGTTAAACTGGGCAAAGAAATAACAAAATTAAACCGAAAATATTACATTTTTGGTGATTATTTACTAGAAACACAATTGTTTGGTAACGTGAGAACGCTGCATGGTTGTTTTTAAATTTTGTGTTTAATTGGGGGCGGCGCCAAGCGACAGCCTAAACACAGATCTACTGGCCGGTGGTGGCGTAAAGTAGTGCGAAGGTAACTTAAAGCAATTGCCAATTTAGTTCCCCTCTTCATTGCGATTCACCCTCACCTCGCTCCGCCAAATTGATTCCGTGTTCCGTCCACGGAAACAGATTAATTTGATTAGTTCGCCCCGTGAAGAAGAGTAAATAAAAAAGAGGTTAATGCATATTTGCGGCGCTCGAAGATTTCCGAGGGTCAAAGACATTCTTAGCAGCGCGCGTCCATCCTCTGTGAATTTTGGAGCCGCATTTGCCGCTCCGACGGTCCCACCGGATTCCTCACGTTCCGCCGTTTATGGAGAATTCGCCAAAGGAGTGACGTGAGGCTGGCCCTTCCGTGACGGCGGCTATGATATCATAATTTAGTTAGCGGACGCTCAATGTCGTAATTTAGTCCAGTGATGCACAATCGCCTCTAATTGGCCCAATCACGATGCACGATAGATCAACACCAAATGACCACGGACATGACAGACTTAGACATTAGAACATGATGCTAATGCTACATACACTTAACTATTCCATAAATGTTGAATAAAGCGAAAAACTTAATCTTCCAAACTAAATAACGAATGAAAAAGTCTTCAAAACGACTTGGCAATTAAGTGTACATCAAAAAGTCACATTGATTAAAAATTAAATCTTAAAAAATCGCAGAAATTACACCTACACATTCTTTTTCTCACTTTTGAATTAATTACAACTGATTATTATTGCATTTTCAAGTTTTTTTTGGTTAGATATTATAAATCATTTGAGGCACTCACTCGCTATCGCTCGTTCGTGTTTTAAAGATTGTCGACCAATGACTAATTATTAAATAACTCTTGTTTTTATATTAATTTGTGACTTACATTCTTATGAAATGCACTAGGCTTTTGAAAATACAACATGGGTTCCATTTTTGGTGGCACCCCTAACAACCTAACAATTTTTTGTTAATTTTAATGAAATATATTGATAGTTTTAGCTTTTGTCAATAAAAAATCGTCTTAAGAATAATATAATGGAGAGGTGTTAATTCATTATTGCGTACAGTTTTTTATAATTTGGAGGGTAAAAAAAGAAAAAAAACATGAAAAATAGTATATTATATATGTATATCTTCTTCTTTTAATATGAGTATGCGTAACTTTAACACAGACACTCCATTGCTGTTTCGTTTATTACTATCTGATTTTGAATGTAATCCAGAATTCTAGAATTCTGAAAGACGTAAACATTCATATTCAAAATCAAACTCAAAACCTGAAAAAACATACATCGGAAAACATATGATACTAAAAAAGTAAAATAAATCTGGACCAAAAAATCTTAAAAAGTACAAAAATAGACAATAATAATAATAATAATAATAATAATAATAATAATTTATTTGTGGCAGTAAAACTAGTGCAGTAGTTCAATAAATTAATTAAAGTGCAAATAAACGCGAAAAATTTCAAGTCAAAAGATTAAAACAGTCAAACACAATAAATTGAAAACCCAATGTATTCGACCCGAAAACTTGAAAAAAATACGTCCACAATCCATAAAAATCAAAATCTGTATTTTATGGACTTCATACCGACTTTATGATAGCTTTGTACCTTCTTTGCACTACCGACTTTATTCCTACTTTATACTTTGTAATGACTTGGTTCTGTCTTAATAACGATTTTAATCTACTTTGTTCTGACTTTATGTTCACTTTATATGTACTTATATTGACTATACTGACCTGACCTGATCTGACCTGACCTGACCTAACTTTATACTGACTCTGTGCTGACTGTATACTGACTTTACACCAACTGCTCTGTTCCCTAATAATGTTTATTATAAAAAATGTGTAAATATATTGTGACCTGACCTAACCTGACATGACCTGACCAGACTTGGTTTTGACATTATTCTCTCTTTAGACTAACTTTGTTGTGACTTTATGTTCACTTTATATTTACTTATATTGACTATACTGACCTGACCTGACCTGACCTGACCTGACCCAACTTTATACTGACTCTGTGTTGACAGTATACTGACTTTACACCAACTGCTCTGTTCCCTAATAATGTTTATTATAAAAAATGTGTAAATATATTCTGACCTGACCTAACCTGACCTGACCTGACTTGACTTTGTTTTGACATATTATTTTCTCTTTATACTAACTTTGTTCTGACTTTATGTTCACTTAATATTTACTTATATTGACTATACTGACCTGACCTGACCTGACCTGACCTAACCTAACTTTATACTGACTCTGTGCTGACTGTATACTGACTTTACACCAACTGCTCTGTTCCCTAATAATGTTTATTATAAAAAATGTGTAAATATATTCTGACCTGACCTAACCTGATCTGACCTGACTTGACTTTGTTTTGACATATTATTTTCTCTTTATACTAACTTTGTTCTGACTTTATGTTCATTTTATATTTACTTATATTGACTATACTGACCTGACCTGACCTGACCTAACTTTATACTGACTCTGTGCTGACTGTAACTTACACCAACTGCTTTATTCCCTAACAATGTTTATTATAAAAAATACGTAGATATTTTAATAGAAAGAAAGCTATTTTAATAGAAGATGAGCCTGATTGGCTCAGGCCATATAGTCTAATTTCACTGGTGGTGGTTTTGGCTTAATCTGCAGCTCATCAGCGTTGCATTTTTAATATTTAGAAGCTAGATGAAAACAAATGAAACAGGAATTTTTCCTCGGAACTGTGTTACATGAAGCAGTTCTTTTTTCGCTGGCGTGGTGCGATCGCGCGCACTCAAATTAATTGATATTAACTACGTCTAGAGGGAACGGCGTTGTTTTTTAATTGTTGGAATTAAGACAGATGATGGGTTTGTTCGCTGGGGTGGGAAAAATCTCTCGTACGCCACTGGTCGGATGTTCCCCGTCACGAAACCCGATCATTACTGACTTTTTCATGAGTTGTAAATAAATAACCAGCGAAAAAATGTTGATATTGGTAGTACGAGAGTATAGATTTTTTAATGGTAGTCTGATGGAATGTAATTTTTTGTGTGCGCACGCTTTCGTTCGTTATCGGAATGCTGTCACTACTGCGACATATTGCTCTAATCAATTCGAACGAGTCACATATTAAATTCATTTTGTATGACAGCGGAATTACGGATTTCAATTAAATACGAGGTGATAATACTTGAATTATTGCAAATGCGGCGAATTATTTGCTCTTCCGTTTAATCAATTCTTTACGATTCGATCTGATTTCTTGGAAACATCTTTACTAGCGGTCGCAGGCAATATACACCGCTTTTACAGCTGTAGCGAGCGTTAAATCCATCGTTAAGGTGAGCCCACATTGACACGGAACCCACATAAATCTGAATTAAGTGCAGGGACGTTTAAATTGATTCGAACAAATTTCGAATGAGTCGATCGATTCGCGCCTTGTAACTTCCAATCTGCAATTGCTTGTTTCACGGACTCCCTTTACGATTTTTTACCGACGGGTAATAACCTCAGGGGCCTGTGAGGATTAATTATTCAGAAATGGGCGCAGCAAGGGATGACCCTTGAAATTGCCGAGGGTACGGCCGACGCACTCTACCAACCGAACGAATTTGCAGAATATGCATATGTTGCTCCGAAGCGAGCGAATAAGACAGCACTGCATTATTAAAACATTATTATTTTTCAAACAGTTTTTCAGTTAATAAATGTCAATAGAATGGAGGTCGAAAGTCCGAATAATAACGAAGGTTTCATTTGAAGAGTATTTAGAAAAAGTTTTTCTGCTCCTTCAAAAAGTCCTTATTTTAAGTTGTAGTTATTTTCCAGTTTTATTAAAACGAGCAAAAAAAGCGCTTCAAAAACGCTTCACAAGACAGCAATATAGTAATTTTGGCCGAATTTTGTGATTTTTTGGCTTGGTTTAGCGAAATTTTGCGAAAAATTGATTTCAAGCCTCATTTGAAGAGTATTTAGAGAAGTTTTTCTGCTCCTCCAAAAAAGTCCTTATTTTGAGTTGTAGTTATTTTCCAGTTTTATTAAAACGAGCAAAAAAGCGCTTCAAAAACGCTTCAAAAGACAGCAATATAGTAATTTTGGCCGAATTTTGTGATTTTTTTTTGGCTTGGTTTAGCGAAATTTGGCGAAAATTTGATTTCAAGCCTCATTTGAAGAGTATTTAGAGAAGTTTTTCTGCTCCTCCAAAAAAGTCCTTATTTTGAGTTGTAGTTATTTTCCAGTTTTATTAAAACGAGCAAAAAAGCGCTTCAAAAACGCATCAAAAGACAGCAATATAGTAATTTTGGCCGAATTTTGTGATTTTTTGGCTTGGTTTAGCGAAATTTTGCGAAAAATTGATTTCAAGCCTCATTTGAAGAGTATTTAGAGAAGTTTTTCTGCTCCTCCAAAAAAGTCCTTATTTTGAGTTGTAGTTATTTTCCAGTTTTATTAAAACGAGCAAAAAAAGCGCTTCAAAAACGCTTCACAAGACAGCAATATAGTAATTTTGGCCGAATTTTGTGATTTTTTGGCTTGGTTTAGCGAAATTTTGCGAAAAATTGATTTCAAGCCTCATTTGAAGAGTATTTAGAGAAGTTTTTCTGCTCCTCCAAAAAAGTCCTTATTTTGAGTTGTAGTTATTTTCCAGTTTTATTAAAACGAGCAAAAAAGCGCTTCAAAAACGCTTCAAAAGACAGCAATATAGTAATTTTGGCCGAATTTTGTGATTTTTTGGCTTGGTTTAGCGAAATTTTGCGAAAAATTGATTTCAAGCCTCATTTGAAGAGTATTTAGAGAAGTTTTTCTGCTCCTCCAAAAAAGTCCTTATTTTGAGTTGTAGTTATTTTCCATTTTTATTAAAACGAGCAAAAAAGCGCTTCAAAAACGCTTCAAAAGACAGCAATATAGTAATTTTGGCCGAATTTTGTGATTTTTTTTGGCTTGGTTTAGCGAAATTTTGCGAAAAATTGATTTCAAGCCTTAAAAACTACTTTAAGCTTTCGAAAAAGACAGAACCTTACTTATTTTTGAAAAATTTTGCAAAATAGTTTAGTTTTTGTCTGAAACAATGTGCTTAATTTCTCAAATAAAGGACAACTAACAACAATTTCGACCTACTTCGGTATTTTTTTTACATTTTTGACGAAATTTTGAAAAAAAGTGTGCTTACAAAGGCAGCAATATAACAATATCAGTTTTCTTAGTTCCTTTTAGCGAAATTTAGTGAGAAATTGTGTTTAGGGTCAAAAAAATTCACTTGGGTGGGCTCTTGAAAAAGACAGAAATTACACTATTTTTAACGTAAGTTAATGAATTTTCGGCTAAAGGTGGCAACATATCTTGAGAAATAATTAAAATAGTGATCAAATTTTCGAAAAAAAAAAACCAAACCTATCAACAATTTTGACCCAGTTTGGCATACAATAAAATTGTATCTCTGGTAAAGAACCGCTTAAAAAAGCAGAAAAGTAATTTTTTTCACCCAATTTGCAGATTTTGATGCCCGGTTTCTTGAAACGGGCAAATATTGCGTCGCTTTCAACCTAATTTAGGGATTTTTTCTGTTTCTTTTTGAAAATATTTCCTAAATAATACAGATTCTGTCTGAAAATGCGCTTAAATTTTCGAAAAATTTTCGACAAATAATAGTGTTTCTGGTGAAAAAACGCTTGAAAAGCCAACATTATAATAATATTGTGACTCAATTTTGTGATTTCTTGCTCCGATCTACTGAAATCTATCTAAAAATTATATCTTAGACTTGGAAACGCTTAACTTGCTAAACTAACAACTTCTTTACGCCCTTAATACATAAATAACTACTCTCATATAATTTCGTATTTCTTATATTTTCATATATATTTTGTATATATATGAAATATATATATATGTATATGAAATTATATATATAATTTCAATATTATATATATATATTTTTTATATATTTTTTATTTTTCTGTCTAGTATTGCAAAATTTAGCGAAATATTAAGCTCTTAAGCCTTGGAAATAAGCTTAAGCTGTCTTATTTTTAAATAACGTTCCTGTATGTTATATTATACTTTATACTTTATACTTATGTCAGACTTTATTCTTTATGCAAACTTTGTCTATCTTGGTAAAATCTTATCCTAAATTGATTGTGACTTTATCATGACTTATATTGACTTTGTAGTAACTTTATATCGGCTATAAGTACAAAGTACGGTATGAAGTCAATAAAAAATCAGTATTAAGAAGTATAATATTAAGTATTTGTACCCACCTACTATTCTTACTTTATACCAACTTTATACCCACTTTATAGTGACTTAGTACTGACTGTATACATATTTTAAGTTCATTTCACGAATTTAGAATTGACCTTATACTGATTTTGTTCTATCTTAAAGATTTTATACAAACTTTATACCGACTGTAAGTACAAAATGGAGTATGAAATCATTAAAAAGTCAGTATAATGTAAGTGTAGGTAGTCAGTAAGTATCAAGACTATACTTACTTTAAGTTCATTTGTGCTGATTTTGAATTGAGATTACCCTGACTTTGTGTTTACTTTACTGACTTTGTACCACCTATGTACTGATTTATTTCTATGGTTTTTAAACTGACTTTATACTGACCATCTAATTTTTAAGGATCATAAAAATACAATAATCAGTAATTAGTCATCTGATAATGAAAGTTACGAAACAGACAGTGATTTGTTCCCACATAAAAAAATATTACATTTTCAGTTAGCCCTTGTGTTAGCATATATTTTTTTTAGCTTATTTGGAAGTAATAATAGACTGTAAGCTAACAAATGAAAACGAGAAATGGATGTGATCCACGAACAAACCGCAAATAAATTGAAATGATTGCGTTAACTATTATTATTATTATTGTTATAATTATAACAGTTAATGAAAGTGTCCCAATTGTACCCGATCGTTCCGATCATTAAGCGTTTATCCTTCGTAACCGCATTTAATTATGTATTATTATCGTTCTTCTGTTGGTGCGTCATTATCATGGTGTGTATTAGCCCTCGGGCCTTGTGTCTTTTATGTGGGGGTGGAACCCGGGAAAAAGCGAGCATTTTTGATTAATGTCAGGGCCCACGACTGGGAATAATCCGGACCATTTTTTACACGCCCCCGAGACACCGAACAAACTGCTCGGGGTTCAAAGGCCGAGCCTCTTTACTTACTTAGCTAATGTTTAAACGACTGTGTCTGATTGATTCAGGTCTGTATGTACCAACATGGAAAAAACGGCCGATATTCGAATTTGTGACGTGCAAAGTTGGGAATCTTTGCTTTTCCGACGTTCTATTTGGACTTTCAGATTGAGTGTTCTGTTTGCGGAAATGTCCTTTAAAACTCTCCACAGATTTCCTTCGTACGCCCCCATGCTGCTATGTAAACCCATCGATCAATCGGCACGGCGGCGGCGTGTCGATGATGCGAGAGGAAAAATTTCACGTTGAATTTCGTTTTTGCACGATTTGTTGGTTATTCGAGAACGGCCTTCATTATTATGCATCAACATGGCTTAATAACATTTGCTTTGTTCTCATGGATACTAAACTAATCCGAAATTTATATTCCGGAAGTTAGTGGCAGATGTTTACACGAATATGCGAATCTATGCGGATGCTCTTGTTGCTCGACGAAAGTCGGCCACTCCAGCGCGAGATAAATTGGCAAACATTAAAAAAACGCACAAAGAAAAAGCTCCGATAGCAAATTGAACACAGCTCATGTTCGGAATAACGCAACAAACCGCAAAATTGGTAACATTTTTTGGAAATTTGACGCTATTTTTGCATTCACCACACCTAATTATTACCGAATTTTGAACATTTTTGCAGTTTGAAACAAGTTGTAAAAATGGTGGATGCGCCGGGCTAGAACTCTAACTTTATAATTAAATTTCAAATGTGCTGCCTTTTAAAATATTTGTCCCAGCTGAGATATTTAAGGGCTAAAAATAAGTAGAATTCTTATAATATAGCAAAATTTACAAAAATGTAGACATTAATCCGCACGTAAAATTGTTCAAGGATTCTCAATCTGGTTTCATTTTTTGTCTACGAGTAATGGTTTTTAAGACATTCAAAGTTTAACTAACTGGTTAAAATCAAGTTTGTCAAAATGTCAACACTTCTAAAACTTTAATTCTTTTTGACAGAGTGGAGAACCAAATCTATATAAATGTAAAGTGTTCTAACGAAAAATAGTCTGAGGATTCCAAAAATGTCTTTATTTTCCATCTATTTTTGCATTCACCACACCTAATTATAACCGAATTTTGAACATTTTTGCAGTTTGAAACAAGTTGTAAAAATGGTGGATGCGCCGGGCTAGAACTCTAACTTTATAATTAAATTTCAAATGTGCTTGCTTTTAAAATATTTGTCCCAGCTGAGGTATTTAAGGGCTAAAAATAAGTAGAATTCTTGTAATATAGCAAAATTTACCAAAATGTAGAGATTAATCCGCACCTAAAATTGTTCAAGGATTCTCAATCTGGCTTCATTTTTTGTCTACGAGTAATAGTTTTTAAGATATTCAAAGTTTAACTAACTGGTTAAAATCAAGTTTGTCGAAATGTCAACAAATCTAAAACTTTAATTCTTTTTGGCAGAGTGGAGAACCAAATCGATATAAATGTAAAGTTTTCTAACAAAAAATAGTCTGAGGATTCCAAAAATGTCTTTATTTTCCATCTATTTTTGCATTCACCACACCTAATTATTACCGAATTTTGAACATTTTTACAGTTTGAAACAAGTTGTAAAAATGGTGGATGCGCCGGGTTAGAACTCTAACTTTATAATTAAATTTCAAATGTGCTGCCTTTTAAAATATTTGTCCCAGCTGAGGTATTTAAGGGCTAAAAATAAGTAGAATTCTTGTAATATAGCAAAATTTACCAAAATGTAGACATTAATCCGCACCTAAAATTGTTCAAGGATTCTCAATCTGGTTTTATTTTTTGTCTACGAGTAATAGTTTTTAAGATATTCAAAGTTTAACTAACTGGTTAAAATCAAGTTTGTCAAAATGCCAACACTTCTAAAACTGTAATTCTTTTTGGCAGAGTGAGAACCAAATCGATATAAATGTAAAGTTTTCTAACGAAAAATAGTCTGAGAATTCCAAAAATGACTTTATTTTCCATCTATTTTTGCATTCACCACACCTAATTATTACCGAATTTCGAACATTTTTGGAGTTTGAAACAAGTTGTAAAAATGGTGGATGCGCCGGGTTAGAACTCTAACTTTATAATTAAATTTCAAATGTGCTTGCTTTTAAAATATTTGTCCCAGCTGAGATATTTAAGTGCTAAAAATAAGTAGAATTCTTATAATATAGCAAAATTTACAAAAATGTAGACATTAATCCGCACCTAAAATTGTTCAAGGATTCTCAATCTGGTTTCATTTTTTGTCTACGAGTAATGGTTTTTAAGACATTCAAAGTTTAACTAACTGGTTAAAATCAAGTTTGTCAAAATGCTAACACTTCTAAAACTTTAATTCTTTTTGACAGAGTGGAGAACCAAATCGATATAAATGTAAAGTTTTCTAACAAAAAATAGTCTAAGGATTCCAAAAATGTCTTTATTTTCCATCCATTTTTGCTATTTTTCGCATTCACCAAACCTAATTATTACCGAATTTTGAACATTTTTACAGTTTGAAACAAGTTGTAAAAATGGTGGATGCGCCGGGCTAGAACCTAACATTATAATTAAATTTCAAATGTGCTTGTTTTTGAAATATTTGTCCCAGCTGAGATATTTAAGGGCTAAAAATAAGTAGAATTCTTATAATATAGCAAAATTTACAAAAATGTAGACATTAATCCGCACCTAAAGTTATCTACAATACCATTCTGCGAAGTAATTAGGTCATCTTATTCATTTGTACCTGGAATAAAAAAAATAACATTAGTAGTCATTCTGTCAAATAAAATTAACTAAAGGCAAAAAATACTGAAGTAGAGAGAAGTAAATTACCATAATTGATCGTTGAAAACGAAGGAATACAACAGTATGTACTGCATAATCTACAAACTGATCAAAAATACTGTTTGTAAATACAAGGGGTTGGCGTTTTTTGTTAGTACTATACGGTTAGTAGAAGATTTTTTTTGAAGAAACAAAACTTTGTTTTTCAAAAATCTACGAATATTTTGAAAAAAATGAGAGTGTTTTAAAAGTCGTAGAAGAAGCGACTCTGAATCTCTGAAAAGAACAAGATTTTGAACAATTATGTCAATGGAAAAACAGTCAAGAGATGGCAAGGTACAGTCACGATCAGAAAGAATGACACCCTTAAATCCCCGGCCATCATCTTTTCGATACGTTACGGTTAATGTATATATTTCGCTAGTTTATAGACTAGCCGGCTATTAAATAAACTATTTGGACAGTTTGTAAACTAATCTGTCAGTAAAGGTGTCATTCTTCTTGACCGTGATTGTACTTATCAGTGAAAATGTTAGGCTGCATTTTCTTTGTGAATTCTACAAAATCGAATGGCTGTTTTCTATTAATGATACAAGAAAACATTTTTTTATCTACATATAGATAAAAAAAATTCATAGTTCATAAGAAAAATTTGTATCGAAACTCAAAAACAACAGAATTTAAATTCCTTCTTTATTCAGAATTACATATTTTCTTAACGCAAATAGTTTAGTTTAAACAAAAAGTTAACACGATTTTTATTTTTAGACATTTTTTATTATATTTCAGTATTTTAACATCAGTTTCGACTTAATTTAGTAGTTTTGCATCCGGTTTTTCTAAAATTTTTGAAAAAATAGTTTATCTAGTGGTTGGAAAATTTTGGTTATTCCGATAGCTATTTCAAATATGACAAACTTTTTAATAGATAAAAACTATAATAATGTTATTCCTGAAACAAAATACACATTTTTGAAGAAATTTTACAAAATAGGTAACAAACTGTTCAAAAAGTCCAGAAAAAACGTCGGTTGAGGTAAAATACCGTGGCTCCTGGCGACCCGTTCTTATCAGAATTAACGCAAAAATGTGCCAATCAATCGTGTTTTAAACAACAAAAATATAAAATGTTGGCTTCTGGTTAGTTTTTAGGGCTTTCAGGACAAAACAATTTTATTTTTCAAGTTTTCCTTCTCGGGGTAATGTGATCTATTGATCATTCTTGCTTCACTTATTCGATTGAAGAGGTCAATTTTGTCAAATCCCCCTCCTGCGCCCATAAAAGCAACTGAAAACATAATCGTTCCCGTAATAAAAGCTCAAACTCGATACAGAAAACGTAACATCGTAAAAAACCGAAATAAAATTGCTCGAATAGCTTTTAATAACAGGAACACTATTGAATTAAATCGAACTTGATGTAAAACTGTAATAAAGTCAATTATCTTAGGAAATGTTGTGTCCTGATCGATTTTAATTCATTTATAATTTATTTGGGCAAAAAACACGTCCAGTCCACCCCCGCAAAGTCTACTTCTCGATATTTTGCTTTGAAGCTCGTCTAGTCCTCCCCCGAGAATAGAGATTATATCTTTCAGTGCTCTTGAAACATTAATGGTTTTTTGATTTAAGCTCTGCGCGATGTTATACATTCTGATAACGCCGAGGGAAAAACAACAACAACAACAGGGAAAAAGGGAGGGGAAACACGTAGATGTACTGGAAATAACTAAAACATGGAGGTTTTGACGTCTGCTCCATGATTATTATTTTTTATCGGGCCATTTCGGCTCGCTGGAGCACCTAACTTTATTAATTTAACATTCGGTTGTCGTTTTATTGCGAAAAGATCGAAAGTCGATCTTGGGATTCGAGTTTTAAATCGACGCCAGGAAATTAACGAGGAGTTTTCGGGCTAATTTCAGGACAGGGCCTGAAAATGATCTGTTTTACGCCTTTTTTTATTACAATCTGGAAAATAACATTAATATTTATAAGTTTAATTTTAACCAACCAATATTTATATTGTTTATTGCTTTTTTAAGGGCTCCGTTTATATTCTCCTAGTGTTAGGTGTAAATTAGGGGCGATTTTTATTCATCAAAGTTTTTATCGCTTCCTGCACGCCACCACCATGAATTCTTTTTACGGCCATCAATTTGTTCTGTTTGCACTTATTGTTTATTGTACCATTAATTTTTCTGGAATAACCCGCTTCGGTCCGTTAATTTATTAGAAATGTTTAAATGAATGCAAAAGTGTTACAGAAAATTATTCAAGAATTATTAATCTGTTTTCATTTTTTTGCATACGAGTCAGTGCCTTTTTTATGCAAAACTGTCTAAGGATTCGTAAATTATGTTTAGTTTTCATGTGCAACTAACATTTTTTGAGATAGCGGTAAAAGTTTGACTCCTCCAGATAGAGATTAGTTGGAGTAAAAGATGAGCGCTTTTATGATTTTTTTTAATTGAAATTTGAAAGTTCAGACAATGGATACCCAGATCATCAAATGCAAAATTGTACAAGGATTCTAAAACTGTTTTTATTTTTTGCCTACGAGTAATAGTTTTTAAGATATCGGTCAAGGTTTAACTAACTGGTTAAAATCAAGTTTGTCAAAATACAAGCATTTCTTAAACTTTAGTTCTTTTTGGCAAAGTAGAGAATCAAACCAACATAAGTGTAAGGTTTTCTGAGGGAAAATAGTCTGAGGATTCCAAAAGTGTCTTTATTTTCCATCTACACCTAACAGTTTTTGAGATAACGGTTAAAGTTTTATTCCACAAGAAAAAGATATAGGTGGAGTAAAAGATGAAAGATTTTTTTTTTTTATTCAAGTTAGACAGTTTAGACAATTGATATCCAGAGCAGCGTCTGCAAAATTGTTCAAGGATTCTGAATCTGTTCCCACTTTTTGTCTACGAGTAATAATTTTTAAGATATCAGGCAAAGTAAGCAACTGGTTAAAGTCAAGTTTGTCAAAATGCAAACATTTCTAAAACTGTAATTCTTGTTGGAAGAATGGAGAATCAAACCAACATAAATAAAATTTTCCAACGTAAAATAGTCTGAGGATTCCAAAAATATCCTTATTTTTCATCTACACCTAACAGTTTTTGAGATAACGGTTAAAGTTTGCTTCCACAAGAAAAAGATATAGGTGGAGTAAAAGATGAATGATTTTAATTTTTTTTATTCAAGTTAGACAGTTCAGACAATTGATATCCAGAGCTGCGTATGCAAAATTCTTCAAGGATTCTGAATCTGTTCCCACTTTTTGTCTACGAGTAATAATTTTTAAGATATCAGTCAAAGTAAGCAACGTTAAAGTCAAGTTTGTCAAAATGCAAACATTTCTAAAACTGTAATTCTTGTTGGAAGAATAGAGAATCAAACCAACATAAATAAAATTTTCCAACGTAAAATAGTCTGAGGATTCCAAAAATGTCCTTATTTTTCATCTACACCTAACAGTTTTTGAGATAACGGTTAAAGTTTGGTTCCACAAGAAAAAGATATAGGTGGAGTAAAAGATGAACGATTTTAATTTTTTTTATTCAAGTTAGACAGTTCAGACAATTGATATCCAGAGCTGCGTATGCAAAATTGTTCAAGGATTCTGAATCTGTTCCCACTTTTTGTCTACGAGTAACAATTTTTAAGATATCAGTCAAAGTAAGCAACTGGTTAAAGTCAAGTTTGTCAAAATGCAAACACTTCTAAAACTTTAATTCTTGTTGGAAGAATGGAGAATCAAACCAACATAAATAAAATTTTCCAACGTAAAATAGTCTGAGGATTCCAAAAATGTCCTTATTTTCCATCTACACCTAACAGTTTTTGAGATAACGGTTAAAGTTTGGTTCCACAAGAAAAAGATATAGGTGGAGTAAAAGATGAATGATTTTAATTTTTTTTATTCAAGTTACGTAGTTTAGACAACTGATATCCAAAGCTGCGTATGCAAAATTGTTCAAGGATTCTGAATCTTTTCCCACTTTTTGTCTACGAGTAACAATTTTTAAGATATCAGTCAAAGTAAGCAACGTTAAAGTCAAGTTTGTCAAAATGCAAACACTTCTAAAACTTCAATTCTTTATGGAATAATGGAGAATCAAATCAACATAAATGTAAGGTTTTCTAACAGGAAATAGTCTAAGGATTCCAAAAATGTCCTTATTTTCCATCTACACCTAATAGTTTTTGAGATAACGGTTAAAGTTTGGTTCCACAAGAAAAAGATATAGGTGGAGTAAAACATGAACGATTTTAATTTTTTTTATTCAAGTTAGACAGTTCAGACAATTGATATCCAGAGCTGCGTATGCAAAATTCTTCAAGGATTCTGAATCTGTTCCCACTTTTTGTCTACGAGTAATAATTTTTAAGATATCAGTCAAAGTAAGCAACTGGTTAAAGTCAAGTTTGTCAAAATGCAAACACTTCTAAAACTGTAATTCTTGTTGGAAGAATGGAGAATCAAACCAACATAAATAAGGTTTTCCAACGTAGAATAGTCTGAGGATTCCAAAAATGTCCTTATTTTCCATCTACACCTAACAGTTTTTGAGATAACGGTTAAAGTTTGGTTCCACAAGAAAAAGATATAGGTGGAGTAAAAGATGAATGATTTTAATTTTTTTTATTCAAGTTAGACAGCTTAGACAATTGATACACAGATTTTCATATGCAAAAATCTTCAAGGATTCTGAATCAGTTTAAATTTTTTGTCTACGAGGATTACTTTTTAAGATATCAGTCAAAGTTTAAGAAACTGGTTAAAATCAAGTCAAAATCGAAACACTTCAGAAAATTTTATTCTTTCTGGCAGATTTGAGAACCAAACGAACTCAAATGTGAAGTTTTCTAACGAGAAATTGTCTGAAGATTCCAAAAATGTCATTATTTTCCACCTAAGCCCAACAGTTTTTGAGATATCGCTTCTTAAAATAAAGATTAACTGGAGCCAAGATAGATGCTTTTAATTTTTCTTTTTACAGTTTTTAAAATATTAGACAAAGTTTAAAGAACTCGTTAAAAGTTTTAGTTTGTCACTTCTGAAAATATAAAGTGGAGAATCAAATTAACTCAAGCATAAGTCATTCTTAGGCAAAATTGTCCGAGAATACCGAATTTGTTTTTATTTTTGATCTAGAGCTAACAGTTTCTGAGATATCGGTCACAGTTTACATGCTCCAGATAATGATTAGGTGGAGTTCCTCAAAGAGCTTTTAATTTTTTTATTGGACAATAGTTAGTCAAAGTTAGAAGACCAAGTTAAAATCCAAATTTGAAAACTTAGGAAAAAGAAAAAATTCCCAACCTTCCTCAAAAGGATACATTTACCAGACGGAATGTAATCCCGGCATCTGCATTTATATTAGTTGGCCTTTGTGTCTGCATTTAAATAAATGTGTTTACTACTTTTTCGATGATAAAAGTAACTCTCTCAGGTAGATATTAATTTTGCAGTCCCCTTAATTTCCGTGAGGATTCCAAATGAAATCTTTCCCAGAAAGCGGATGTGCAATCCGCTCTGAAAATCCTTTGTAAGTCGTAAAGTTTATTGGTTCGATTCATAATTATTTCAGCAACTGTTTTTTTCCTAAACTCGCCAAAGAGTTAAAACGAGATATCATCCCGACTTATATATTTTTACGAAACTTTTCGCATTGCTGTTGTAATTAATGAAGTCGAGAGAAACTATTTCATAATCTCGTCGAAGAGAAAAATTCAGTTAATATTCTCCTCGACACTTCCAGCCCCAAAGTGACAGCACTTTGTTTTAACTATAAGATTACTTTAATATCCAGAGATTAAAAACTGCAACGTGAAACTACTAGCAAAATGACCAAAGTTTTCTCTCGTTTGTTCCTAATTTCCTCATTCAATTTAAGCAGCAATCAAAGAATATTTTTCCACCTGCGCCCCGCGAGTTTATCTCGCGAAAAATTATTAATATTGTTGCTCCTGTCATAAATAAGCGCGCTGGCACAGGTAAATGCAGCCCAAAACAATTAAGAAACAATCCCTGTAAGCCATTAATGTCGGTTTGCGGGCGGAGGATAAAAACGTCAACTTTTTCACCGTTTCCTCATAATAACGCGGGACAATTTTTTGATGGCACCGCCTCAGAACACAGGTGTACTTCTCTCGCATCAATTTGCCGTGTAATTTAATGCGTCGTCTTACATATTTCAGATTTATGGCCTACATTGAGCTTACGCTGTCGCAAGCGACCGTAAACCCCTCGAATAATTAGTCCGGGCCATGAAGAGGACACGTATTTATGAGCGTGTCTTGGTGGGGAAAAAACGCGTTTTTACCTAATTAATTAATTATTATTATGCAGAGAGCTTTCGTTTAGCGTACTTGCTGTTCAAAAGGAATTTGTAATTGGCATTATTGCAGACTCGAAAACTAAAGACTTAATATATTGGGTATTACGGAGGTTTAACTGAGATTTTACAGCAAACTAGGCACTAGAATATTCTCTCTGATCATTTCGTTAAGGACGGTAAGCTGATGCGATTTGGCAGAGAGAAGCTTCGTTTATTTCACTAATCAAATTTAATAACAACTGAACTATTTTCAAACGTATGGAGACACAAAAATTAGGTTGTTCACGTTTTGTCTAATTTTGTACAAAATACAGCCACTTTAGCCACTTATTACTGCCATCATTTTATTTTTTCTTTAAATCAAAAAGAATGTAGAGCTTTAGCACTCCCACGTTTGCCTAAATTTATACTATGAGGAATATTTTGCTTTTTGTGGCCAACTCACTCATTCAACCTCTGTGTTCATTACCTACTCATACAGAGTGTTAAGTACTTTTGAAAAAAAATAATAGATGGGTATTAAACCTTTGTATTCCTTTAAATTATTTTAAAGTATAAAGAGTGTTTCCGCTTTCAGAAATGAGTAAAAATACATTTTTTTAATGAAACACGCTATATTTTTTGTATTTTTAGACGTAGTAATGTGTTGACGATTTTGTTTTGTTTTTGTATTTTTTTAAATTTCGCGCAAAAAGTATAAGAACTAGACGAACAAGAAAAAATAATAATAGACAATTGTTAATTGTAATTAATTATTAATTAATTATTAATTAATTGCCACTGTTAATAAATTGAGTACTACTTACAAGAAACTTCTTCAAAAAAATTTTTGTGCACTGAAGCTCATACTCTTGTATATTATACCGACTCAGTTTATTATTTCTTATTATTTCTGGTTTTGAAAAGTTAGAGAGAGTTTTCGTCAAAAAATCAAATTATTTAAAAAAAATAAGCCAAAGTGATTAATAAAAGTTTAGCTTAAAAAAAATGTTCACAGTTACATCCAAAAAAACAGAAAATGTGAGATATTTTCTTAAAAAAAGTTTGTATTATAGCCCATTCCTGAAAAACTCTGTATTTGAAAAAATTGTTGGGTGATTTTAATTATTACCAACTTGCTGGAACTTGTACTCGTATAAAACGACTTGTAAAGTATTGCATATTTCAGAATTTATTTCAGTCAATTCATTCAAAAATCAAAACAAAATTACGTAATTATCAAATTCCGTCTTCAACAGGCTAAAAAAATCAAGATTGTGATTTTGATGATTTTTTATTTGTAGGTTGGTGGCAAAAATTGTGACGAAATTGTTTTATTCGTATTATTTGCACAATTTTGAGGCGATTGCTATAAAATTTTTCTCAAAAATAGATAGTTCACTCTGAAAGGCCACGAATTATTTTGATTATTTCCTTTTGAAAACCTAAAATTGACTGTAATATGTCCAATATCTCTAAAACTACGAATCGTGGAACAAAAGTAACTACTGACTTGAATTCCTCTGACAATTCTACGTTAAATGGGCGTATTTTTGACGCAAATTTTTGCAAATTTTGATCTTGATGAATTTTTTGTTGGTTGGTATAAGCAAGTAAAAATGTTCGCCATTTTTTTTATTCGGCTTATTTGCTAAATTTTAACTTGATTGCCACTAAATCTTGCTCAGAAATAAATAATATTTAATTGGTAAAAGGGACACAAGTCGTTTTTGATCAATTTCAATTTTTTTTTATTTATTTTTGGTAGATTAGAAAATTTAAAATCGATCGTATCTCGTCCAATATCTTCCAAACTAGGAATCATTGAACAAAACTAATTACAGATTTGGAATCCTCAGATGATTTTACGTCACATAGGTGTATTTTCAGCACAATTTTTGTGTTATTATAATTTTTACGTTTTTTTTTATTGGTTGGTTAATTAGTAGAAATTTTGACAAAATTGTTTTATTTGGTAAAAACAAATAAAAAGGACTAAATTTTCTTTCTCTAGAAGAATCATTTTGTCTTTTAGAAATGAGAAACAAGTATTTTTTTATTCAGAAACACACTTTTTTGCGAAATTTTGCTCAAAGATAGCGAAAATCAAAAATAACATAATTTTTTACTTTTTCGGGCATGGTAGATTGTTTTTTGCCTTTTTCTGGTAGAATGTCGACCCGACTTTAAAACAACCAAAAGGACGAAAAAGTACCTCATAATACGTGCAAAAGTAATAATAATAAACCAACACCAACAAGGTAATTGTAGAAAACATATACTTGTGCCCAACTCTCCATTCTTCGTTCTATATTTATTTGTTGCAGTGATGCACTTTATGAAATAATGTTATTAATAATGTGTTTGTCGAGTTACCTGTTTTGTGTCCGCCCGCGTGTATACCGACATTATTGCTAAAGCGAGCTAATATTTGCGAAAGACATGTTGATATATAAATGGAATTAGTGTCTTTAACGTCGTGACAACATCATGTTTGATGAGACATTTGAGCCTTTAATGTAATAAGTTAGGGGTGAAAGGATCTCAGAGGTGGCTATAAACGTAAGAAACACTTTACCCACAAACTACCATTAGCATGATTGTACGTAAGGACTAAAGTCCGGGATGGCTTTATTAAATTTTCACGTTAAAATGGCGAAGATTGCGTCCTGTTCTTTTCCCCTAGCAACTTAATTGGCTCAAAGAAGAGGTCGGTCGAGGCCGACGCGTGCTCGACGCTTCCTTTACAAACAAACGGATATTTATTTCTTCGCTTCGATCGACTATAATTAGCAATCACTGACGGGGTTATAAATAAAAATAAGAAAACGAAAATTGCTACACCTACAGAAACAGCACAATACATTTTTCCAAGTGGGCGATGCCTCCTTCTTTCCTTCTTCCAGGTATTGTGTGTAAGCTTTTACGTAAATGTAGACGTTTCCACTGAAAAGGTTCTTGTGTATACGTCAATTTAGAATATGCTAATGGACTCTAATACAAAGTCAAGATGTATTACCGATGCCCTAACGAAGTATACAACGGAACCGAACGTTTGAACCGCCACGAACTCTTCAACAAAAATAAGAGAGCGCCGGTTCTTTATTTGTTTTATTGCACTAAACTAACAAGAAAATACATTAATAATACAGGAATGTACACACAAGGTGCGTCCGATTTCCTAATTTTGTTTACACTTCTGACAAATTGAAAATTACTATTAGTAATAATAGAAATACATTCTACCGGGTGTTTCAGTTTGGTATTCGCAGCCCTCTAACTAATTATTTTCAAAGGAAAGTTTAAAAAACTATATATATATTCTTAAATGAATTGACGTAATCCACTGGATACAATTATCAATTTACCTTTACGATGACATATGTCAAAATTGTGACTGTCAACTTTTTTTTCAAAATACACCCTGTATATTTTTTTGCACCGTTCGGTGGGTAATTAACTGCTACTTTTAAATTTGTATCACGTTACAATAATAATTAATCATTAAAAACTGGGCGATCTAGTTAGTTCATTTCAAAAAAACTTAGTTACCTATGAAAACAATTTCGCGGCTTGTCATTTAGATTAAAAAATGGCTAGTATTCAAATAAAAAAAAATTAGACAAAATTTTCATCTTCATGCCAAACGTTTTGGACGAGATACGATCGATTTTAAATTTTCTAATCTACCAAAAATAAATAAAAAAAAATTGAAATTGATCAAAAACGACTTGTGTCCCTTTTACCAATTAAATATTATTTATTTCTGAGCAAGATTTAGTGGCAATCAAGTTAAAATTTAGCAAATAAGCCGAATAAAAAAAATGGCGAACATTTTTACTTGCTTATACCAACCAACAAAAAATTCATCAAGATCAAAATTTGCAAAAATTTGCGTCAAAAATACGCCCATTTAACGTAGAATTGTCAGAGGAATTCAAGTCAGTAGTTACTTGTGTTCTACGATTCCTAGTTTTCGAGATATTGGACATATTACAGTCAATTTTAGGTTTTCAAAAGGAAATAATCAAAATAATCCGTGGCCTTTCAGAGTTAACTATCTATTTTTGAGAAAAATTTTATAGCAATCGCCCCAAAATTGTGCAAATAATACGAATAAAACAATTTCGTCACAATTTTTGCCACCAACCTACAAATAAAAAATCATCAAAATCACAATAACCGATAAATTATGTCAAAAATTTAACCATTCAACTCAAAATATCATAAGAATTCCAAATTTGCCTTCGTTTTTATTCAATGGATCGTAGTTTTGTACATATTTAACAAAACAGTAGATTTTAATTTTTTTTAATTGGTCAAAACATCTAGTAGCCCTTTTTACTGTTAATTTATCTATTTTTGAGCAATATTCTGTGGCTATAAACTCAAAATTGTGCAAATAATACGAAAAAAGCAATTCCGTCACAATTTTTGCCACAAACCTACTAATAAAAAATCATCAAAACCACAATAACCGATAAATTATGTCAAAAATTTAACCATTCAACTCAAAATATCATAAGAATTCCAAATTTGCCTTTGTTTTTATTCAATGTGTTGTAGTTTTGTACATATTTAACAAAACAGTAGATTTAATTTTTTTTAATTGCTCAAAAACATCTAGTAGCTCTTTTTACTGGTTAATTTATCTATTTTTGAGCAATATTCTGTGGCTATAAAGTCAAAATTGTGCAAATAATACGAAAAAAGCAATTCCGTCATAATATTTGCCATCAACCTACTAATAAAAAATCATTAAAATAACAATAACCGATAAATTATGTCAAAAATTTAACTATTCAACTCAAAATATCATAAGAATTCCAAATTTGTCTTCGTTTTTGTTCAATGTGTCGTAGTTTTGTACATATTTAACAAAACAGTAGATTTTATTTTTTTTTTAATTGCTCAAAAACATCTAGTAGTCCTTTTTACTATTTTTGAGCAATATTCTGTGGCTATTAAGTCAAAATTGTAAAAATAATCCCGATAAAACAACTTGGTGAAAGTTTTTATTCACCTGTCCATAGAAAAATCAATAATAATAATGAAAAATTATAATAATAGTAATAATAATTTATTTGTCGAGAAAGTTATAAAAAACCAACAGGCACGTCAATACAGCAATATTAAAATTTAAAAACATCGTTTTTGTTTTTAGTTCAAATTAAAAAAAAACCTTTACCAAGTACAGTAAATATTTAATTAAAGAAAAATTAATCACAAATTTAATTGTGATTGAATTTACACAGTTCTATTCTATGGTATTTTGTTCTTTCTATTTGAAAGGTTATACGACCTTTACTTTAAGTGCTATTATCATGAAAAATTTAATTTATTAACTGTATAATTTCTTTTTAATTTCTATTGAAAAAGGAACTAACAGAGACAACTGTCTTAATTTTTAAAATCTTAATATAGCAATGTCTATGAGAAAAAGAAAAGGCCCCGAAGTGGATCCTTGGGGCACTCCTTTGTTTAATTTTTTTAAACAATTGTTTTGTCCACGAAAACTGGTTATTTGAAATCTGTTAGATAAAAATGATCTAAATTGCTTCAAGAAGTCAATAATCAAAACCTTTTACCGAAAGTATTCTTAGTTGACGAAGAAATACTTGAGAATTTAAAATCTGGGTTAATTTTTGTTCGACGATCCCCAGTTTTAGAGATATTGAGACTTTTTCTGTAACTTTCTAAAGGATTCTAAAGTTATGGAATGCATGGTAGGAAAGATAATTTTGACTTCACATCTGTGTTTTTTTTACTAAATCTGAGAGTGTTTGTTTGACCCGTGTTGAGCTATTTGGCGTGAAGCAGCACAATACATTCTGAAAAATTGATCTGTGTCTCCTCGTGCATGTTGCTTGGTGACGAAGTGAACGCGCTAACACTCGGCCTGAAATGCAATACAGAAAATGCCACTTAATGCCTCGCTTATTGGAAATCTCGAAGCGTTCGCGTCTTTTATAGAGGGCGGTAAACCGCCAGTTTTCTCTCTCTCAATGTGGGTGTGATATCCTTAAAAATTTTCACCAAAAACCCAGATTAAAATATCTGCAAGTGACAAAGAGAACAAATATCGGCGATCGGGGTTCACTTCCTTGGGGAAATAAGGCCCTGACAGCGACCTTTTAGAGGACGCGAAGAAGGAAAAAAGGATCATGCAGTGACACTTAATATTAGACGTAAGACCGTTTTAATTAGTGAAATGTCGGGGGATGATTGGCCGGACGTTAGAGAAATAGCCAATAAACCCATTCCTAAAACCAGAACGGAACTATCCATAATACCGGAATTGGCTAGAGGGCAAATAATGAACATTGCATTACCGCTTCGACCGCTCCCGACGCTGCACCGCAAACCTGGAACGGATGAATGAGCGATTTCCAAGGGCGGATACACAAAAATCACAACCGTAAACTGCACCATTTTCATTCTCCAGCAAAAATAAAACGCTAAATACCAACAGCATCACGAAATCTGCTCCATCAAAGTTGGAATTTGGAAAAATCAGACTAAAAACTACAGACCTTTACGGAGATTATTGAAAAAACGCTCCAAAAAAATTAACAATAACAATAAAACGAAATGTTTTTTTCTTAAGAAACATTATAAAAACAGTTATTTATCTTACGAATTTAAAGTGCAATTTCCGACATGAGCACTTTGTTGCACGAGCGCAGCGAGTGCTGCATTAATTGCGAATCTGGTAAATTGTTTCCCAAACAAGTTGGGTATAATATTTTTTGTTACGAATCTCTTAAAAAATTTAAAAATATTTTTTTATAAGTTAGTTTTTTTGCTAATGAAAAACTAAAATATATTATTTTGCGACAAAAGAGTTTTCTTTTTTGTTGTGGATTTAAAATGGGAAAGGATAATAATTTAAATTGAGGTTCTAATATTTTCATACATTGCCATAACATAAAATGCTGTTGACAGCTTGACTTGAAGAGAGTTTTTTTAGATTCTGGTTAGTAATATCTCTTTTTTATCTTCATAAATTTTGCTGTCCCGTCCGTTATTGTAAACATATAAATGTTATTATTTCTTACATCGTAACAAAACTAATAATTTTTTATTTACACTGTCCAGTTTTGATATTGTTAAAGTCTTTAATAATTAACACCTGTCTGAATATTTTTTTAGTGTTATTTTTTGTCCCGTCCGTCATGTATAAGCCAAATTCTTCTTTTTCGTAGTTTCAAAAGTTTTAAGTTTAGTTTAGTGCCTTTTTAATTTAACAGAATTTTATAACGATTGTGAGGTCTTTTTTGTGTCCCGTCCGTCATCAATTTGTATTTCTTTTTCGTGCTCTTACAAATGTAGCTCCAATAGTAGGTTGGAAATAGTTTGACTGGTTCTATTATAAAAAACTCAAAAATTCACTTCTACTAATACTGTTCATAAAAAATGAATAAAAACTAAAATTTTGTGCAAATTGTCCCGTCCGTTAAAATGTGATTTTTGGCTACCCAGTGTATATTTACTCTCCCTTTCAGGAATTTTGCTTTTCAAAAATTCGAAACATCTCCCTGTGTTGTCTTTTACAGTACCGTCTTTTAATTCTGAAGATTCTCAAGCCCTAACAAAAACAGCCGAAATACAATATAAAAGAACTCACTTTGAAAATCTAGTAAGCAGAACAGTAGATACTAGAACAGTTTATTTCTCATAGAAGGAATTAAAGTTAAAAATTCTCTAAAAAATAGTCTCGTAGTACAAATAAGACATACTTTACGAAACAATCCTGGATGAAAAAATATTGTTAATGTGGAGCTGCCTAATAATATTATTTCAAATCACAAATATGCTCCAATAATATTTTGTTAGGTATACAGAGACATTGTTTTACAAATTAATTTTACAGCAGCAAATTTACAATAGTAGTTTCACCTGAAAATTACCAAAAGGATAATTAACTTGTTTACAGCGTTTCTGTTTTGTGCAATAACGAAATTTTAGTTTATTACAATACGAATTGGTTCTGCATTGTTTACAGAAAAAGTAACGTTTTTATTTTTTTATTTTAATTTAAATAATGAAGTCTTTAACTTCCTAAAAATGCAGTCATTCAAGTCATCAAAATTTGTTTGTTTTAGGAACCAATCGAGTTTTTAAAAAATAACCGTGGGAGAGGATAATAATTTAAATTGAAGTAATTCATGGGGTTCTAAAATTTACATACATTGCCATAACATAAAATACTGTTGACAGCTTGACTTGAAGAGAGTTTTTTTAGTTTCTGGTTACTAATATCTCTTTTTTATCTTCATAAATTTTGCTGTCCCGTCCGTTATTGTAAACATATAAATGTTATTATTTCTTACATCGTAACAAAACTAATAATTTTTTATTTCCACTGTCTAGTTTTGATAATAATTAAAACCTGTCTGAATATTTTTTAGTGTTATTTTCATACACAAGAATTTTTTGTCCCGTCCGTCATGTATAAGCCAAATTCTTCTTTTTCGTAGTTTCAAAAGTTTTAAGTTTAGTTTAGTGCCTTTTTAATTTAACAGAATTTTATAACGATTGTGAGGTCTTTTTTGTGTCCCGTCCGTCATCAATTTGTATTTCTTTTTCGTGCTCTTACAAATATAGCTCCAAGAGTAGGTTGGAAATAGTTTGACTGGTTCTATTATAAAAAACTTAAAAATTCACTTCTACTAATACTGTTCATAAAAAATGAATAAAAACTAAAATTTTGTGCAAATTGTCCCGTCCGTTAAAATGTGATTTTTGGCTACCCAGTGTATATTTACTCTCCCATTCAGGAATTTTGCTTTTCAAAAATTCGAAACATCTCCTGTGTTGTTTTTTACAGTAACCGTCTTTTAATTCTGAAGATTCTCAAGCCCTAACAAAAACAGCCGAAATACAATATAAAAGAACTCACTTTGAAAATCTAGTAAGCAGAACAGTAGATATTAGAACAGTTTATTTCTCATAGAAGGAATTAAAGTTAAAAATTCTCTAAAAAATAGTTTCGTAGTACAAATAAGACAAACTTTACGAAACAATCCTGGATGAAAAAATTAAAAATGTGAATTGTTAATGTGGAGCTGCCTAATAATATTATTTCAAATCACAAATATGCTCCAATAATATTTTGGTAGGTATACAGAGACATTGTTTTACAAATTAATTTTACAGCAGCAAATTTACAATAGTAGTTTCACCTGAAAATTACCAAAAGGATAATTAACTTGTTTACAGCGTTTCTGTTTTGTGCAATAACGAAATTTTAGTTTATTACAATACGAATTGGTTCTGCATTGTTTACAGAAAAAGTAACGTTTTTATTTTTTTATTTTAATTTAAATAATGAAGTCTTTAACTTCCTAAAAATGCAGTCATTCAAGTCATCAAAATTTGTTTGTTTTAGGAACCAATCGAGTTTTTAAAAAATAACCGTGGGAGAGGATAATAATTTAAATTGAAGTAATTCATGGGGTTCTAAAATTTACATACATTGCCATAACATAAAATACTGTTGACAGCTTGACTTGAAGAGAGTTTTTTTAGTTTCTGGTTACTAATATCTCTTTTTTATCTTCATAAATTTTGCTGTCCCGTCCGTTATTGTAAACATATAAATGTTATTATTTCTTACATCGTAACAAAACTAATAATTTTTTATTTCCACTGTCTAGTTTTGATAATAATTAAAACCTGTCTGAATATTTTTTAGTGTTATTTTCATACACAAGAATTTTTTGTCCCGTCCGTCATGTATAAGCCAAATTCTTCTTTTTCGTAGTTTCAAAAGTTTTAAGTTTAGTTTAGTGCCTTTTTAATTTAACAGAATTTTATAACGATTGTGAGGTCTTTTTTGTGTCCCGTCCGTCATCAATTTGTATTTCTTTTTCGTGCTCTTACAAATATAGCTCCAAGAGTAGGTTGGAAATAGTTTGACTGGTTCTATTATAAAAAACTTAAAAATTCACTTCTACTAATACTGTTCATAAAAAATGAATAAAAACTAAAATTTTGTGCAAATTGTCCCGTCCGTTAAAATGTGATTTTTGGCTACCCAGTGTATATTTACTCTCCCATTCAGGAATTTTGCTTTTCAAAAATTCGAAACATCTCCTGTGTTGTTTTTTACAGTAACCGTCTTTTAATTCTGAAGATTCTCAAGCCCTAACAAAAACAGCCGAAATACAATATAAAAGAACTCACTTTGAAAATCTAGTAAGCAGAACAGTAGATATTAGAACAGTTTATTTCTCATAGAAGGAATTAAAGTTAAAAATTCTCTAAAAAATAGTTTCGTAGTACAAATAAGACAAACTTTACGAAACAATCCTGGATGAAAAAATTAAAAATGTGAATTGTTAATGTGGAGCTGCCTAATAATATTATTTCAAATCACAAATATGCTCCAATAATATTTTGGTAACTATACAGAGACATTGTTTTACAAATTAATTTTACAGCAGCAAATTTACAATAGTAGTTTCACCTGAAAATTACCAAAAGGATAATTAACTTGTTTACAGCGTTTCTGTTTTGTGCAATAACGAAATTTTAGTTTATTACAATACGAATTGGTTCTGCATTGTTTACAGAAAAAGTAACGTTTTTATTTTTTTATAATGAAGTCTTTAACTTCCTAAAAATGCAGTCATTCAAGTCATCAAAATTTGTTTGTTTTAGGAACCAATCGAGTTTTTAAAAAATAACCGTGGGAGAGGATAATAATTCAAATTGAAGTAATTCATGAGGTTCTAAAATTTACATACATTGCCATAACATAAAATACTGTTGACAGCTTGACTTGAACAGAGTTTTTTTAGTTTCTGGTTAGTAATATCTCTTTTTTATCTTCATAAATTTTGCTGTCCCGTCCGTTATTGTAAACATATAAATGTTATTATTTCTTACATCGTAACAAAACTAATAATTTTTTATTTCCACTGTCTAGTTTTGATAATAATTAAAACCTGCCTGAATATTTTTTTAGTTTATTTTCATACACAAGAATTTTTTGTCCCGTCCGTCATGTGTAAAAAAAATAATCAGAAGTCGTTACACATTGCCTAGTTCTTCAGTTTCGTAGTTTTAAAAGTTTTAAGTTTAGTTTAGTGCCTTTTTAATTTAACCGAATTTTATAACGATTATGAGGTCTTTTTTGTGTCCCGTCCGTCATCAATTTGTATTTTGGATTTAACTACTTTTATCCACAGTTTATTTCCAGTTTTGACGTCGTTTGATGTAACTTAAGTTTTAACTTATTGACAATGAAGCCGATTAATAACTATACTGTTTAAAGCACGAACGAGCGATAGCGAGTGAGTGCTTTTAATAGTTGAGATTTTTTTATTTTGGCAAATTTACTGTTAATTTTAACGAACGGTCAACGAAAAACTATGATGCACAAATGCACAAAATCAATAAATGTTCAATTAACCAACATTTAAAACAGCAAAACAATTAGCTCTGGAATTCAACCCAAAACTATCCGCAGCATTAAAGGAAATGCTTGAAGTTTTCTAAGCAAACGACTTGGTTATAAATCACGCCGCCCAGAATGTGAACACTTTATCATCGTTATATTCTTTATGGTCGTCCGTTCCGGCGAAAAACTGGCCGAGTACTAAAGTACTCCACTAAACCGTGTGATTATTTACCTAAGAGAGAAAAAATGAGGGAACGACCTTATGGTGCTGTATTAAAAAGAGGGCAGGATGGCGGTATCTCAAAACGTTATGATTATGAGTGTACGTGTTAAGGCAGTTATCCGATTTCCAATAGGGAATCTGTGGATAATGCCTTTGGACGGTTTCCAGACATGGTGCCGACTCAATAACGTCGCACAAAATGGTCGTTTGTTGTGGCTTCAAGCAGTGGCGTCCGCACCGATTTTGAGTGCAATCTAGCGAATTTTTTGCAGTTGGAAAGTTCGGTCAGGTTAAAGACGCCGCTCCCCTTTCCCGCTTATTCCAGTCGGTTAGGTCCGTTTTGTCTAAGTGTTTAATCTGTCGTTTCCGTTGAAAATCTGGTTGCGCTTCATCCGCTTACACAGTTTCCACAAAAAAAAGTTAAAAGAACTCTGGCCGTCTTAAATACCATTGTGTTTCCCTGGCGTTTGTAAAAGGAAGACAGATCGATGAGGATTACTCACTACTTATACTTTGATTCGTCGCTCCCTTCTTCGAATTGAAGGAGTTTTTTGTTTTATTGAAAGAGAGGATTTAATACATGAATTGTCACGAATTAGGCAAACTCTGATGCGAATGCGGTTAAAATCTCTCTAATTTAGAACTTGTCAAAAGCCAAGCCGATCAGCAGGATCTATCGACTCGCAGTTCGGCAAAAACAGACCGAATTACTCGTTCTGAACATTGAAATGTTATTGTACTTGCATTTTTGACTTAGAAACGCTGAATCGATGTCATTTTTTTCAGCCCTCAAAAAATAGTTCATAATAAAAATTGTAAAGCATATAATTTTTCGTAAAAAGTTTTTTTGAGATAAAAATTAACGGAGCTATGGTGTAAGGTGTCTTGTTTGTGTGCAGGGAAATTTCCCATATGATAGAATTTTTTTAGATACAGAAGAAATGAAGCTATAATAGTTCAAATAAGTTTCTGCAAGATCATTCACAGCTCATTTTTTTATTATACTACAGATATTTAGAGATTCAAAAAATGGTATATAATCACAAATCAAAAATTGCTTATTTAACCTAAATCGCTTAAAATTACAGTTTTCAACCGGTACTTATTATGAATAACCTTGAAAGTATACAGGGTGACTGTTTAAGAGACTTATTAATACTTCTCTACTGCAGTTCATGACATATTCCAATTTTTTTGTCAATATTATTATTTGCAGAGGTTAATTTAAAATATCAGAACTTTTGAACTTTTTGCAGTACGTAATTTTTTTTTTTTGCATATGATAACCGAAGGTCGATGGGCCTCCTAGAATTTTCAAAATTGTCAAATGTCAAAATCCAAGACTCATAATTTTTTCCTAAGTGATGATCAAAAAACAGCTACAACTCAGTTTTTTTTCTACAATCTACAACCGACTTTTGAACTTCTTGAATGAAAATGCTGAACAAATCAAACATTTTTAATAATTATGAGTACATTTTTATATTGTATTTTTTGATTACTCAAATGATTATTTCAAAAACTGTAAGAAACAGATATAGAAAATGTTGCTAAAAGTCTTATCCATAAAAGTCGATGTGGTTTTGGTTGCCATCTCACATTGAACAGTTAACTCTGTTGGAGTGACTGATCAACGGATATCGTGCTTTTTTACCAACTTTTAATTTGGATTGAAAAGGTAATTTTCTTTTTCCTCTTCTTCAATTTCGTCATTACTGTCCTCTCAAAAAGTGTAAATTTGAGAATGATTTCAGAGAAATAGGAGTTGCTTCTCTTAACTTTATCTTAGGAAATTTTCTTTTAGTATCTGTTTCATGAGCTAATTCTTGATTTACGTAATGTAGCCATAGTTGCTAAAGAAAAAAATGATTTAATCGATCTTCCACTAAAAACTAGTCCAGCACGTCTCAAAATTAAAATTGAATAAATATTTTTTAGTTTTGTTACTGCTTTCATTATTGTTGCTGTCGGCAATCTGTGATCAGGAAGTTTTTTATAATGAAGATGAAAAAGTTGTAATCTCGTTTCTTGCTCTTTTTTCGATTTTAAATTGTATTTAGAGCCTTTAGAAAAAGACAGGGGAAAGTAGAAATTGCTCTCTTTTATCTTTTTATTGCTTTCGTTATAATTCTCACTCAAACTCAACTATATGCCTCTAATCGAAATGTACAGTGGAAAAATAAGGAATGTTTCATTCGATTTGTTCCAAAGATGAAAAATTTTTTTAAGAATTCAGGAAAATAAAAGCTGCTTTTCTTCACTTTATTTTAGGAAATAATTTTTTGTGTCTGTTCCATAAACAATTTCTTGCTACAGAGTTCAGTCTGTCTTCTCTTATGTTTTAAAAAAGACTTTAACCCGACACATTAGAAAACCTTAGAAAAGTTGAAATTATTTCTCTTCCTTTTATGTTTGTTTTCTACTAAGAACTGATCCAGCACATATCAAAGTTAAAAATATTATTGTTTTGTACTAAATAGGTACTCTCCAGTTTTTCTTTCATTTTTGCCTCTGTTAGTAATTTTTCATCTTTCATTGTTTTGGGTATATTTTTTTATTTCTCCCTTTTGTACTAAAACATAATATTTTACAGTTTAAGTGCCTCTAATTCAAATGTGCAGAGAAACAATATCACATTCGATACGTTTTACACATTACTCTGAGAAACACGAGATTTATTTTTGTGACACTGTGAGGCAAAGTAATACTAATTTTATTTCTTAATTTCATCTACTGTGAATTAATTGCAACGACAGAAATTTGGTAATGAACAGTTGTGAGTGACTCAAAAGCAATAAAATACAAAATGGTAGAGACGTAAAAATTTTGCCCGGCGCATCCACCATTTTTGCCACTTTGCCAAAATTCAGTAGAAGTCAGTGTAAAGTTCTGGCGGTGTTTTCTGTAAATTGAGTTCAATTTCGGGTCGCCAGGAGCCACGCTAATCGGGCCTCAACAGATCGTAGAGCGTTTTTTAAAACTTAGGACACCAAATTCTTAAAAGCTCTTGAAATGAATTTTTTTCCAATCGTTGGTGCAGTTGCGTTATGTGTCAAGTGTTGTAAAAACCCCTCAGATGAATCCTTAATGGTGAGTGTAATTCGGATTCCGGCCGAGATTCCGTGTCGCGGTTCGGTGTCCTTTTTTGCAGTCGTTGGCTGCGATCCAGTGGCTCTTCTTCGATCGTATGTTTTCGCATCGCGAAGAAATTGAATTAATTAGATCGAACGGGTGGAGGATTATGTTGTGCTATGATGGTGGCGGCGTATAATGATTTATCAAAATCCCAGCGAGCTATTCGAGGCCGAAATAAATACCTCACGTCCCACGTTTCGCAGGCTTCGATATTAAACCGGTGTCAGAATATAAATCTAAATTCGCGTATAAACAAATGAAAACAGACCCCTACGAACCGCAAACAATCGGGTAATAAATCCCGACAAGTAATGCCAACCTACAAATTCAAAACGACATTCTCACGTCATCCGGACAAAAGACGCGAAACAATCGTACTTCATTATCCCCGGCTTCCCCGCGGAAGTGCCAACCGAAGGCAACAAAAACGGTCGGAAAATCTAGGGGAAAAAATGATCGAATGTCGGACCTCGTTGTGCGATTATAAACATGTTAATTAAATCCAAAAGCGGGTCTAGTACACCTACTGGAAACAAATTTAATTTTCTTGTATGCTAGGAGCCTGACAACCCTCTCGTAATGATCTCGCGTTTATTAAAATTCATAATAAACAAAGCTCAGTTTCAATTAATTTAATTAAACCATGGCTCAAAGTCGGGTTTTTTACCCGTGACAGGAAGCAATCAACAAACGCATTACGGGCCTTTGTACTTTTGGCCAATATTAATCAACGCAGATATTTAGTTTAGTGAAGAATCGATGAAGAAATCGCGCCCTTTAAATGGGGCGCACGTTTACAATTAACGGTTAAGATCTCGTCTCGGTATTAGTTTGGGTGGTTGTTTGAATTGTACTGGAGGTAATAGAATATTGGATTAATTAGCGTTTCCTTAATTAGCACTGTACACAAGGTAATATTTGCATTTTAGCGACGACGGCCGTCTCATTTCTAAATGCAAACTTGGCCTGACGAAAATTGCCTCCGAATAGGTTACACAAACACGATAAATTTCACGCTGGCTTACTACAACCCCACGAAAACTGCTTTACCACATTTCGATTTCGATTTCTGACACTCTTCACTACTTTTTTTCCAGTGTTAATTACTGTGTTTAGAAAAAGTGAATCAAAGAAATTTTTTCAACCTACAAGGAGGGGCTAAAAATACAATAAAGTATTTTTCGACAAAACATATCGTTTCCCTCTCTAAATATCCCATGAAGTATGGTGAAGTAAGTCACTGAAACGAAAAAAAGAAAGATATAGGAAAGTAGAAAAAAGAAAAAAGTAGAAAAAAGAATTAAAACAACGTAACTAGTAAATCTCTGAAAAGAGAAAAAGAAATATATACTTAAGTAGAAAAAAGAACATTGTATGTATTGCAAAAAGGCCAAAGGTTGCAGCTTATTTTTCACTTTTGGTTATTAGTTATTTGATTCAAAAAGTCGATGATTTTTTTTAACAATGTCTTTCGGAACATGTACTAAAAATGATTTTATATAAATTGGGAAAGTGTCTTGACATTCCTGACATTCTCAAGCCACTCACTTCGTTGGTGCCATTTCGCTGCTTTTTGAATTTTTTAAGTTTTATTTTGGCCCAAAAAGCACCATTTAACGGTTGAAAAAGGAAAAGTATCCAAGTATTGACCGTGACTAATGAATTAATGATGCAAATAGAGTTGTCTCTGACTGCTTATAAAAACGCTGTCTTTCTGCGACATTGGGGCACTTGATAATTTGGAAAAACTGCCCACCCCCTTGGGGAGACTTTTCTAAATATGGTCAAGTAACGAGGCGATTAATTTTCAAACCACGACTACATTAATGATTCTTTCAACCGTTCAAAGTGTTAATGATTTTGTTTAAACACTTTTCAAGAATTTGGTGTCCTAAGTTTTAAAAAACGCTCTACGATCTGTTGAGGCACGATTACCGTGGCTCCTGGCGATCCGAAATTGAATTCAATTTACAGAAAACACCGCCAGAACTTTACACTGACTTCTACTGAATTTTGGCAAAGTTGTAAAAATGGTGGATGCGCCGGGCAAAATTTTTACTTCTCTAACATTTTGTATTTTATTGCTTTTGAGTCATTCACAACTGTTCATTACCAAATTTCTGGCGTTGCGATTAATTCACAGTAGATGAAATTAAGAAGAAAAAAATAAAATTTGTGTTTTTTGCCTCAGAGTGTCACAAAAATAAACCTCGTGTTTCTCAGAGTAATGTCTAAAACGTATCGAATGTGATATTGTTTCTCTGTACATTTAAATTAGAGGCACATAAACTATAAAATATTATGTTTTAGTACAAAAGGGAGAAATAAAAAAAATACCCAAAACAATGAAAGATTACCAACAGAGGCAAAAATGAAAGCAAAACTGGAGAGTATTTAGTATTTAACAATAATATTTTTAACTTTGATATGTGCTGGATCAGTTCTTAGTAGAAAACAAATGTAAAAGAAAGAGAAATAATTTAATAATGTTGCAATTATTTTCTGAAAATTTAATCTGAAAAGAGAATAAGAAAGATAATAATGATGATAATGTTTTATTGATGTTATAAATACAAAGTATCTTACATACGTCACCAAGAAAAGAAGAGAAAACAAGAAAATACACTTTAACCGTTTACAAAAGCAGATAATAATAATTATATAAGAAAACTTAGTTAAGATGACATTTTACAAAGTAGATATAGGAGAGTAAAAAGATATAGGAAAGTAGAAAAAAAAATAAAACAACCTAATTAGTAAATCTGTGAAAAGAGAAAAAGAAAGATATAGGAAAGTAGAAAAAAAAGTAGAAAAAAGAATTAAAACAACGTGACCAGTAAATCTCTGAAAAGTGAAAAAGAAAGATATAGGAAAGTAAAAAAAAGAAAAAAGTAGAAGAAAGAATCAAAACAACGTGATCAGTAAATCTCTAAAAAAAGAAAAAGAAAAATATGGGAAGTTAGAAAAAAGAAATAAAACAACCTAACTAGTAAATCTCTGAAAAGAGAAAAAGAAAGATATAGGAAAGTAGAAAAAAGAATCAAAACAACGTGACCAGTAAATCTCTAAAAAAAGAAAAAGAAAAATATAGGAAAGTAGAAAGAAGAAATAAAACAACCTAACTAGTAAATCTCTGAAAAGCGAAAAATAAAGATATAGGAAAGTAGAAAAAAGAAAAAAGAATTAAAACAACGTGACCAGTAAATCTCTAAAAAGAGAAAAAGAAAGATATAGGAAAGTAGAAAAAAGAATCAAAACAACGTGACCAGTAAATCTCTAAAAAAAGAAAAAGAAAAATATAGGAAAGTAGAAAGAAGAAATAAAACAACCTAACTAGTAAATCTCTGAAAAGCGAAAAAGAAAGATATAGGAAAGTAGAAAGATATAGGAAAAGAGAAAAAAGAAAAAAGCAGAAAAAAGAATTAAAACAACTTAATTAGTAAATCTCTGAAAAGAGAAAAAGAAAGATATAAGAAAGTAGAAAAATAAATTAAAACAACGTAATTAGTAAATCTCTAAAAAAAGAAAAAGAAAAATGTAGCAAAGTAGAAAAAAGAAATAAAACAACCTAATTAGTAAATCTTTGAAAAGAGAAAAAGAAAAATATAGGAAAGTAGAAAAAAGAATTAAAACAACGTAACTAGTAATTCTCTAAAAAAAGAAAAAGAAAAATGTAGCAAAGTAGAAAAAAGAAATAAAACAAGCTAACTAGTAAACCTCTGAAAAGAGAAAAAGAAATATGTAGGAAAGTAGAAAAAAGAACATTGTATGTATTGCAAAAAGGCCAAAGGTTGCAGCTTACTTTTCACTTTTGGTTTTTAGTTACTTGATTCCAAATGTCCATGATTTTTTTTAACAATGTCTTTCGGAACATGCCAAATTTTTAGGTACTAAAATGATTTTATCTAAATTGGGAAAGTGTCTAGACACTCGCAATACCTGACATTCTCACTTCGTTCGTGCCATTTCGCTGCTTTTTGAATTTTTTAAGTTTTATTTTGGCCCGAAAAGCACCATCTAACTGTTGAAAAAGGAAAAGTGTCCAAGTATTGACCGTGACTAATGAATTAATGATGCATCTAGAGGTGTCTCTGACTGCTTATTTGGGGCACTTGAAAATTTGAAAAACCGCTTACCCCCTTTGGGGAGACTTTATAGAAATATGGTCAAGTAACGAGGCGATTAACTTTCAAACCACGACGTACTTTAATGATTCTTTCAAACGTTGTAGATGGGTATGAATACCTTGAATACGCGCACCTACAGTAGCTCAAGTTTTTATTCAGTTCGGTCTGAAATTAGCGCTGACGATTTCAATTTCCATCAGCTCTTCGAATTCGAGTCGTGTCGCTGTGTGATGTTTGCTTCGGTCATAAATCGTCCGTCTCGTGCGTCTGTTCGCCAAAGGATAATACTCATAACAGCAGTAATTACAGCTCTACCCAATCTACGTGTGCAATATGGGACCGCATGCGGGCGGGAGAGACGATGCGGGATTAAAGCCCGGTCCTTTTCTAGCTCCCTCGAGGCTAGAACCGTGGCCGACCACTCTTGTGTCCTCCAGCACACTACACCCTTTCTGAGTGTATGTACTAATCATCGAAACGCATTTCCGATATTATCGCCCCGAGATGCGTTCGTTCGTTGGCCGCTTTTTTCCTCTCCTCTTCATCCGCTCGATCCGAACGGCGACGAAAAACATGCCCAACTTGTACTAACATTGTTTATGGAACTTGCTTCACAATTAAGTTCCAGACACGACGCTACTGGATATGCATTTAACAGAAATTAACACACCGCATAGTTAGGTCATAGTTGTTTAGCTGGCAAACGCCACTAGAAGGTGTTCCAAGTTTCAACGGCCACGAAAAATTCAGTTCCAGATCAGTGAAATATACAGGGTGTCCCACCGAGTTGGAAGGTCCATAACTGACATTTAAATTTATCCCATGCATGACCGTTTTTGAAAATAATTAGGTTTTTTTGAAAATTTTTAGACTTCCACCTTTCACTTCAAAAATCGGTAATGCTGCCAATTTTTGAGTTTTAAAAACCGTATTTAGACACACTCAATTTTAAGAAAATAACTATAAAAAATTGGAAAACAATGAAGGAAGTTTGGTTTAGAGAAATTTTGACGAGATTAAATTTTTGACGATATTTTCCGAACGGTTAGTCGTAGCGACTTGATTCTTGCAAATTTGGATTCCGCCGGCCATTCTACGTTAGAAGCACTCAATTCTAAGGGAATAACTTTGAAAAGTTGGAAAATAATGAAGAAAGTTTGGTTTAAATAAATTTTGACGGTGCTAAATTTTTGCCGATATCTTCCGAACGGTTAGTCGTAGCGACTTGATTCTTGCAAATTTGGATTCCGCCGGTCATTCTACGTTAGAAGCACTCAATTCTAAGGACATAATCCCGAATAGTTGGAAAATAATTAATTAAGTTTGGTTTCGATAAATTTTGACGAAGCTAAATTTTTGACGATATTTTCCGAACGGTCAGTCGTAGCGACTTGATTCTTGCAAATTTAGATTCCGCCGATGATTCTACGTTAGAAACACTCAACTCTAAGGGAATAACTATGAAAAGTTGGAAAATAATAAGAAAATTTGGTTCAAACAAAATTTGACGAGACTAAATTTTTGACGATATTTTCCGAACGGTTAGTCGTACGGACTTGATTCTTGCAAATTTGGATTCCGCCGGCCATTCTACGGCAGAAACACTGAATTTTAAAAGTATAACTATGAAAAATTGGAAAATAATGAAAAAGTTTGGTTTAAACAAATTTTGACGAGGCTAAATTTTTGCCGATATTTTCCGAACGGTTAGTCGTAACGACTTGATTCTTGCAAATTTGGATTCCGCCGGTCATTCTACGTTAGAAACACTCAATTCTATAGGAATAACTATGAGAAGTTGGAAAATAAAGAAGAAAGTTTGGTTTCGACAAATTTTGACGAGGCAAAATTTTTGCCGATATTTTCCGAACGGTTATCTTAGCGACTTGATTCTTGCAAATATGGATTCCGCCGATGATTCTACGTTAGAAACACTCAACTCTAAGGGAATAACTATGAAAAGTTGGAAAATAATAAGAAAATTTGGTTCAAACAAAATTTGACGAGACTAAATTTTTGACGATATTTTCCGAACGGTTAGTCGTACGGACTTGATTCTTGCAAATTTGGATTCCGCCGGCCATTCTACGTCAGAAACACTGAATTTTAAAAGTATAACTATGAAAAGTTGGAAAATAATGAAAAAGTTTGGTTTAGACAAATTTTGACGAGACTAAATTTTTGCCGATATTGTCCGAACGGTTAGTCGTAGCGACTTGATTCTTGCAAATTTGGATTCCGCCGGTTATTCTACGTTAGAAACACTCAATTTCAAGGGAATAACTATGAAAAGTTGGAAAATAATGAAGAAAGTTTGGTTTAAACAAATTTTGACGAGGCTAATTTTTTGCCGATATTTTCCGAACGGTTAGTCGTAACGACTTGATTCTTGCAAATATGGATTCCGCCGATGATTCTACGTTAGAAACACTCAACTCTAAGGGAATAACTATGAAAAGTTGGAAAATAATAAGAAAATTTGGTTCAAACAAAATTTGACGAGACTAAATTTTTGACGATATTTTCCGAACGGTTAGTCGTACGGACTTGATTCTTGCAAATTTGGATTCCGCCGGCCATTCTACGTCAGAAACACTGAATTTTAAAAGTATAACTATGAAAAGTTGGAAAATAATGAAAAAGTTTGGTTTAGACAAATTTTGACGAGACTAAATTTTTGCCGATATTGTCCGAACGGTTAGTCGTAGCGACTTGATTCTTGCAAATTTGGATTCCGCCGGTTATTCTACGTTAGAAACACTCAATTTCAAGGGAATAACTATGAAAAGTTGGAAAATAATGAAGAAAGTTTGGTTTAAACAAATTTTGACGAGGCTAATTTTTTGCCGATATTTTCCGAACGGTTAGTCGTAACGACTTGATTCTTGCAAATTTGGATTCCGCCGGTCATTCTACGTTAGAAACACTCAACTCTAAGGGAATAACTATGAAAAGTTGGAAAATAATAAAGAAAATTTGGTTCAAACAAATTTTGACGAGACTAAATTTTTGACGATATTTTCCGAACGGTTAGTCGTACGGACTTGATTCTTGCAAATTTGGATTCCGCCGGCCATTCTACGTCAGAAACACTGAATTTTAAAAGTATAACTATGAAAAGTTGGAAAATAATGAAAAAGTTTGGTTTAGACAAATTTTGACGAGACTAAATTTTTGCCGATATTGTCCGAACGGTTAGTCTTAGCGACTTGATTCTTGCAAATTTGGATTCCGCCGGTCATTCTACGTTAGCAACACTCAATTCTATAGGAATAACTATGAGAAGTTGGAAAATAATGAAGAAAGTTTGGTTTCGACAAATTTTGACGAGGCAAAATTTTTGCCGATATTTTCCGAACGGTTATCTTAGCGACTTGATTCTTGCAAATATGGATTCCTATGATGATTCTACGTTAGAAACACTCAATTTCAAGGGAATAACTATGAAAAGTTGGAAAATAATGAAGAAAGTTTGGTTTAAACAAATTTTGACGAGGCTAATTTTTTGCCGATATTTTCCGAACGGTTAGTCGTAACGACTTGATTCTTGCAAATTTGGATTCCGCCGGTCATTCTACGTTAGAAACACTCAACTCTAAGGGAATAACTATGAAAAGTTGGAAAATAATAAAGAAAATTTGGTTCAAACAAATTTTGACGAGACTAAATTTTTGACGATATTTTCCGAACGGTTAGTCGTACGGACTTGATTCTTGCAAATTTGGATTCTGCCGGTCATTCTACGTTAGAAACACTCAATTATATAGGAATAACTACGAGAAGTTGAAAATAATGAAGAAAGTTTGGTTTCGACAAATTTTGACGAGGCTAAATTTTTGCCGATATTTTCCAAATGGTTAGTCGTACCGACTTGATTCTTGCAAATTTATATAAATATATTTAAAAATACACTATATTTTTTCGATTTTTTGATGTAACTTTTAACACTGATGTTTTTAAGTTAGTTTGTTATTGGTCGATTTTGCTTAGTTTTTGAAATAATCTGATGTAATGCGGGAGGCAATGTTTCTACAAAAAAAAAAATATTTTTCGGTTATTTAAGGGTCAATAATGTACTTTTCCAACTTGCAATTTCTTGATAAGTACTTAGAATATGAATATGAATAAAATATCCTCATTTGCGTGCGTTTTTATGACGTAAGTGCGCCCCTCCCATATGCCAACAGGTTCAGTCTTGCCGTAATGACTTTTTGCACGAAATTGGCGGCTTTAATTACCGCAAGCAGAACATTATCTATTCCCTCATCACGATTGTATGAGTAAATAAGTTGGAACAGGGGTCTGCGATATCGGTCGAGGCAGTGTGGCGTCGATTCTCTGGAGGCCGGCGAAGAAGAAGGGTGCAGAAAGGACAGGAAGGAGGATATTAAGGAGGAAGCGAGGCGGGGGAGGGGGGGCGCTTTTGGGGGCGTGTGCAGAATCACAGATTACAGCGGAGACACTTTATTCATCAGCAGTCGGCGCCGAGGGGTGGAAAAGGACAAATCGAACTCTTCGGCGGTGCAAACACACGTCAATTAAACAGAAACGATAAGAATCGGGAATTAGAAGCGGCTCTCCAAGATAGCACACCCTGTATAGGGCGTCATGGCAATGAGCCATTGTCTGTGAAAGCGAACACCCGGTGGGTGGTATGACAATTGAACTATGAGCAATTGAACGGGTAATCATACGAACCCACTCTGCGTAAACACAACCGTCTATCTGCGTTTGTTTGTGTGTAAAAAGACACCACCGCATGAGGATAACATACCTACAGCCGTTTGATACTCTATACCAGACGTCATATCGAATACTCATCTACTCCATAATTTAATACCGACGGTTTCGTTCAATTGTGAGGACCACCACTTTACATTCAACTAATTGTAACAACGAGTGTTACAATTTTGGCTAGTTTGGCACATTATAATTAATTATTTTTGCCAACATAACACTTTTTAACTTCACTTCGTGTAAAATTATTGACGTGCTCATTCCATAGAATATAACGCACTCATGGGAATCTGACCTAATTTCGTACTTCATTCAGATGATGTTTAATAAAAGCATTCGTTTGTATTATGTAGATATGAACAAGGTAAAGTTAAGTAAACTGCATTTGCGGAAATATGGTACTCATGGGTGGTTAAATTTTAAATAAAATTTAAATGCGTAGCTCAGTTTTTTCTGTCACTTTTGGTAATAATAAAGGTAGTGTAAAATGAATCTCGTATTTGTCTGGTGAAAACTGAAAAAAAGTAAATTTCGTCTTTTAATAAAAAAAAAAACAATTTCAAGCACACCCCACACAGGAATGAGATTCTTTTATACGCCTACACTTTGCTAGTGAAAAAAAAGCAAAAATTTAGAAGTGTTAATCGACAGCTCTTGCTTAACATTCCAGTTTACTGGGTTAAACCACAAGCTCACAAAAAAAATTCGGAAACTAAAGGCTTTGTAACGCAGATTAAGTTTTGCCATATAGTTAATACGTATCTTTGTTTATTATTACATATTATTTTATACTTTTTTTGGTCCGCAATGTAAAAGTTTTCAAAAGTTTCGTGAAAATAAGCCAATAATTCGCTAAAGTATGATACTACAGACAAGCTGTTTAGATTGTTTTTTGGCCAGAAAATCACTCTAAGATGACCATTTTTTTCGGACAAGCTAAACACTATCACCAAACTGGGCTTGTAAAAATCAGAAAACCACTTATTTCATCAAAAAAAAAAATTTAAATAAGCTAAAAAGTTAAAAAAAAAATTGTAACGTGAACATACATAGACTTAACTCGTAAAAACTAATTTTCTGGTTATCTACTCGCTTTTATTGGTCCTTGAACACACTGGAAAAGACATATATTTCTATCCTTAAACGATTTTTGTGGACAAGGAGAGGTTATAGACAGACTGAATTAGATAAAATTTTAAGTTCATATATTTTGGGACCAATTAGATCCTTTGTAGACCAAAGACATGTTTAACTCGTAGTTTCAGAAAAAAAGAGAAAAAGGAGAAGAGCTAAAGAAAAAAATTGCTAGAGGAGAGAAGAGCTAAAGAAAAGGTAGAATTAGAGAAGAAAGGAGCTAAAGAAAAGGTAGAGCTAGAGAAAAGATGAGCTAGAGAAGAAAAGAACTAGAGAAAAAAAGTTAGAGAAAAGAAGAGCTAGAGTATTATGATAATGATAATGATAATGATAATGTTTTATTGATATTATAAATACAAAGTATCTTACATACGTCACCAAGAAAAGAAGAGAAAACAAGAAAATACACTTTAACCGTTTACAAAAGCAGATAATAATAATTATATAAGAAAACTTAGTTAAGATGACATTTTACAAAAATAATTACTGAATTCATCAACAGAGTAAAATGCCTCTTGTAGCAGGAAAGATTTAACACAGTTTTTAAAAGCCTTGAACTCGAGGTTTTTATAGGTGTCAGGTAACATGTTAAATAATTTAATACAGTAATAACTTGTGCTGTTTCTAGTACGTGATAATCGCAGAAAATTTGGTCTGAGTAAATGCCGGAATCTGGTGGAGTATGTATGATCAAACGAATCATATTTGTTTAAGTTTTGATGAGTATATAGAAGACATTGCAAAATATAAGTGCAGGGAACCGTTAAAATTTTGAAGTTTCTGAAATATTGACGACAGTCACTCTGATAGTGACAGCCAGCAATAATTCTGATACATTTTCTTTGTATTTTGAATAATTTAGCTGCATGTGGCGAATGACCCCAAGCAAGGATGGCATATGAAAGAACACTGTGAAATATGGCATGATAAACTGATAATAAAGTTTTAGTCGATAAGGTAGATACCAACTGCCTAAACAAGAACAATTTTTTAGAAAGTTTAGTAACTAAGTAGTCGCAATGAGTTTCCCAAGTCAATCCACAATCCAGAAAAACACCTAACAGCTTAATATAAGAAGGGGTAATAAATGATTTGTTTAAGGAAAAAATAATTTCTTGAGTTTTGGCACAATTAACGGTAAGTTTGTTACCAATAAACCAGTCTTTAATTTTGGTTTCAACACAAGTTTTTATGTGATCCAGAGCCTCTTTTAAATCAAAAGCGCCATAGATAGTGGTGTCGTCAGCAAACAGTAAGAAATTAGTATCTTTAATAGAAAGTGGCAGGTCATTTATAAAGATGAGAAATAGAGTCGGTCCTAGGACCGATCCTTGCGGTACACCAAATTTAATTTCCATTTTATTGGAATTAATATTGTGAGCAGAAACGAACTGACATCTATTTATTAAGTATGAATTCATCAAACTAATACTTCTGACACAGAATCCATATGATTTTAATTTTTGTAACAATATACCATGCTCAACACAATAAAATGCTTTTGTTAAGTCCAAACAGCAAACATAGGTATTTTCCTTATTTTCAAAACTAGACAAAATTTTTTCACTAAGGTAGTTAATAGCTAGGGATGTTGAGTGATTGCATCTAAAACCAAATTGGAACTGCGAGTAGAGATTATTATTCTCAAAATACGAGTTGATTTGCTTTTTTAAAATAAACTCAAAAACCTTTGCTAAGATAGGCACTAGAGAAATAGGTCTATAATTACTGATGTCATTCGGATCTCCTTTCTTAAAAACCGGTACAACTTTGGAAGTTTTTAGAACTGCTGGAAATATACTTTCTCTAATACACCTATTAATGATTTTAGTCAAAGGAATAACTATAAGATTTACTAACGATTTTAGAATTTTTGAACTAATATTGTAGGCATCACAACTATTAGATTTCTTCAAATGATTAATGGCATCCCTAACTTCATTATAAGTAACTTCATGGAAAGAAAATCGAGAGTCAGTTTCAAACGATGTTAAAATATTTGATGTTTTGGGTAACGCGTTAATTGTATTGGCAGCAATGTTAGTGAAATAGTTATTGATAGTGTCAGGCGACAGATTCGTAGGCAATTTAACAGAATTTTTTCTCTTTGTGTTGACAATATCCCACAATGCTTTTTGTTTGTTAGGGACGTTGTTGATCATGTTATCATGAAATTTAACTATAGCTTTTGCAATTTCACTGCGATAGAATTTTCTGAAATCAGTGTAAACCTCTTTATCAATAATCTGTTTGTTTTGAAGTTAAAAAAGCAGAGTTTGCATGTTACGTAAAGATCGCAAATTGTCATTAAACCAATTTTTTGATGCTCGAGTGGATAAAATTTTTTCAGGAAAACAAATAGATACATAATGTACTAGAATACTGTTAAATTGAGTAAATAAGTCTTCAACATCATTGTTAGTATTGTTGATAAAATCCCAGTTGATATTTTCAATAAAGTTATATAGGTGGAATAATCCTAAAGCAGTTATAGGTCTATATTTGGTATTAGAACTTTCATTTGCCACTAGAGACGAAGTAGGAACAAAGACACTCATACATACACCACAATGATCAGATAATCCTGGATCATGAGTTGTTACTTGATAATCATTGATTTGAAAGTTAGTGAAAATGTTATCTAGGCAGGAATTTCCTCGAGTTGGAGTAAAAACAGTTGAGTATAAACCATATGAAAGAAAAGTATTAACCAAAGCAACAGCAAGCTTATCCGAAGTGCCAAATTTCACATTGAAATCGCCTGTTACAATAATTTTATTATTGGTTTTGGTTAAAGACGAAAGCATTAAATTTAATTTTTTCAGAAAAACATCAAAATTCCCCGAAGGTGAACGATACAATGTAACTACATTTAAGTTGTCATTTAATAAACATCCAGAAACTTCAAAATCAAACTCAATACTATCAAAACTCAAAGATTTGCAATGAGTCATGGAATTATGAACAAAAATACTTACTCCACCATGATAGCGCAAAGTTCTGCAAAAGCTAGAAACTGTACAATAATTTCCTAATTCAAGAACCTCGATTTCATTAGCCGTCATCCAATGCTCATTGATACATAGTACTTCAAAAGGGCCATCGGACAGCAAAAAGGCTTCTAGATCTAAAATTTTGTTTTTTAAGCTTTGAATATTAAGGTGATATAAATTTAACACAGTTACGCCACTACACTCTGGTTTGGTGGATTGTTGTTTTGGGGGCGCCTGAAGAAAAAACGATTTATAGTAACTCCACAGGGCCAGATGGAAGAATTCATGACTTGCTCAAGTTCTCTTAGTGGCACAGATAGCTTGAATGACGAGTATAGGGTTGGATTTTTCGATTGTAGTCTTTCGCAGTTTGCTTTGGACACATGGGGCTTGATATAGTCCAGGATATTCTCGACCTTGGTGTCCGGATCTAATCTAGACAAGTGAAGATGAGCTGATTTAGGAACGCTTTTTAAAACAGTACTGGCTGATGAGCCAATCATTAGTTTTTTTCTAGAAGCTCCCGAGATCGGTTTAGTTGCTTGTAAGCTCTGTGGGGCCACTTTGGTAGACGCGGATGCCTTCTTTTTTTTGTTTTGGACCAGAATGAAGCCGTCCTCTTTATCACTCTGCGGCGTTTTTGTGTTGGAACAGCGGTAGAGACTCCGGAAGTTGAAGGAATTGTTACTTGTAATGTGGGAGGAAATGTTCTGTCCCTATTTTTTGTCAGGTTTTTGGAATTTGGCAAACCCTTATCCATCATCGTCGCAGGACGTTGCAAGTTGAAAGGTACTTTCGGAGGTTCATCGCTGTTGATAAGCCAGGCTTGTTTACCTGCATTCACTTTTTCGCGAACTTCTCTTCCATTATCGCGATCGTTTTTAAGTTGGTCTTCGATTACCTCTCTGAGCGCTGCATTGACTTTAAGAAGGTGGATTTTTTCATCTAATTCCTTGATGATTACATCTTTGTGATCGATAATTGTCTTGAGGTACTTGATTTCGTTCCTGAGGGAGCTAAACGTATCTTCACTTTGAGCAAGAGATTCGCAATCACTAATTTCGCCGGTATCACTCACAGCACAACAGTTAACTTCGTTATCGTTTATAAACTTGGCTTTTTTTATAAGCTTAGCACAACTTGTATGATAATTGGCTCCACATGTAATACATTTGGGGCCACTGTTAGTTTGCTTTTTACATTTCTTGCAGAGAGCCTGCCCGGATGCGTCTGCACCGTCAGACATCGCGCTCGCATCAAATTAAAAATTATATTATATTATATTAAAGAGCTAGATAAGAGAAGACCTAGAAAAGAAAAGAGGTAAAAAAGAGAAAAGCTAGAAAAGAGATAAGCTACAAAAGAACAGAGCTAGAGAAGAGAAAAAAGCTACAAAAGAACAGAGGTAGAGAAGAGAAGAGCTAGAGAAGAAAAGCTAGAAAAGAAAAGAGCCAGAGAAGAGAAGGGGTAGAGAAAAGATAGCTAGAAAAGACAAGAGCTCGAGAAGAGAAGAGTTAGAGGAGAAATGAGTTAGAAAAGAAATGAGCCAGAAAAAAAAAGAAGAGAAAAAACGAGCTCGAAAAGAGAAGATCTAGAGAAGAGCAAAGAAGAGGTATAAAACAGAAGACCTAGAGAAGAGAAGAACTAGAAAAGCGAAGTCCTAGAAAAGAGACGAGCTAGAGAATAGAAGGGTTACAGAGGAAAAGAGCTAGAAAAGCAAAAACCTAGAGAAAAAAAGAGCGAAAGAAGAGAAGAGCTAAAGGAAAAAAAGCTAGAAAAGAGATGAGCTAAAGAAGAAATGAGTTATAGAAGAGATGAGCTAGAGAAGAAATGAATTATAGAAAAGACGAGCTAGAGAAAAGAAGGTCTAAAAAAGAGAAGACCAAGAGGAAAAAAGAGAAGAGCTAGAAAAGAAAAGACAAGACCTACAGAAGAAAACAGCTAGAAAAGAAATGAACTGGAGAAGAAATGAGATATAGAAGAGATTAGCTAGGGAAGAAACGAACTTGAAAAAACCTAAAGAGGAGAAAAGAGCTACAGGAGAAAATAGCTAAAGAAGAAATGAGCTAGAGAAGAAATGAGTTAGGAGTTAGAGAAAAGAAGTGTTAGAGAAGAAAAAAGCCAGAAAATAGAAGACGTAGAGAAGAAAAGAGCTAGAGAAGAAATGAGTTAGAAAAGAAATGAGCCAGAAAAAAAGCAAGAGAAGAAACGACCTAAAAAAGAGAAGACTTAGAGAAGAGCAGAGAAGAGGTATAAAACAGAAAACCTAAAGAAGAGAAGACTTAGAGAAGAGACGAGCTAGGGAACAGAAGAGTTACAGAGGAAAAGAGCTAGAAAAGAGAAAACCTAGAGAAGAAAAGAGCGAAAGAAAAGAAGAGCTAAAGGAAAAAAGAGCTAGAAAAGAGATGAGCTAGAGAAGAAATGAGTTATAGAAGAGATTAGCTAGAGAAGAAACGAACTTGAAAAGACCTAAAGAGGGGAAAAGAGCTAGAGGAGCTAGTGAAGAGATGAGCTAGAAAAGAGATGGGCTAGAGAAGAAAAGAGCTAGAAAAGAGAAGACCTAGAGGAGAAAAGAGCTAGAAAAGAGATGAGCTAGAGAAGAAATGAGTTACAGAAGAGATGAGCTAGAAGAGAGAAGACCTAGAGAAGAGAAGAGCTAGAGAAAAGAAAAAAATAAGGTTTCGATCATAAGTACGACTTTAATTATCTTAAAGATTTTAACCAACAATATTTCTACAATTCGACTAGAATAGAAAAAGCTATACAGGGTATTTTTCCGAAAAAAATTTCTCCTTAAAAATTACGATTTTAAAAAGTTTGTACCTTTGGTGACATAATTACGACATGCGATAACAATGATTCGGCGAAACCGGCAAGTTCTAATAGCTAATAAACTAGAGCTGGCTAAGATAATCCATGGTTTATAAGCGCGCCTTACTTGATACGAATAGATGTGTTTTGGGGCTGTTGTCCCGAGAGGATGTTAAGAATATTTCATGTAACCACTCACCTGAAACAAGACAAATACATTAGTTTCCAGTTGGTTACACGTAAAGCATTAAATATGTTTAACAGAAACGTCGTTACTTCGACTAGCAATTAATTAATCAATCGAGACATTTTGCAGTTAATTGATCGAGAGAGCGAGGCTTTGTTTACGTGTAAGTAAATCGATGTGGACAAGGTAACTCCCATTCTATATAAAATAAAAGTGTACGTGTCTGACCTATCCAAAAAGATCAGTCAAATACTTTCCCTCGAGGGAACGAAGTTCAGAAATTTAATATACGACCAAGTGCTGGGAATTTATAAAAAGTTGGCAAACTATGAGCGAAGTATAAAACGCTATTCTGTTATTGGGAACGGTTCACTCCGACGGAGAAAAAATTACTAAAGAGATTATTTCCCGATATTACGGATATTATTACTCCGACAGCTCGACTTTTTCCTTTTGTTAACTTTCCGACCAAGGAATTGATTTCTTCACTTGCATACTACGTTCTGAGAAAAACACAAATTCGCATAAACCGGAATTCTACAGCGACAGATGTTTATGCAGCCATTAACTAATTAACAGCAGATTACAAAGACTTAACAGTTGATGTTGCGATGAAACTCTACGCCTACTAAACAGCTTTAAATATGAGGCGAGAATTAAGAAGTGTTTGCAGCGCGTTTTATACTTCACTTTACATTATAAATATTAAATACAGAATAAACAGCAAAGTAAACGCTTTCGTTAATCTCTTCCGCTGTTCAATTAGTTTCAATTTTTCACTTTTTACTAGCGAACCACGTTTTTTCCATTTTCAACTGTTAAACTTTAGGAGCTTTCAAAGTTTTCCTTTTGCGACAAAATTGTCTAAAAATGCTTCTAATACTTCCATAAAGAATTTCGCTCTTTACGAAGCCAAACGAGCCGTTCTTTGGTAAAAAATGTAAGAAACGGGAATTTTAATTCTTGTGGTTTGAAAGGTCAAGCTTTGAAAGAAAATTAAAAAAATTGGACTGGACAGGAATCCAGGGCTGGATTTCCCGAAATCCCCTTTTTGAAGTGCGGTGTGATAATATCTCGCACGTGTGCGTTCACGACGAAGCGATCCATCAATTTAGGTCGAAATAAAAGCTTATTGGGCCCTTTGAACTCGGGAGCTAAATTAGAGGCGGTTTGTTTGTGTGTTTAAACGATTTTTGCGAACCAACACTTTCGACTACATTGATTGATTTATTGGTTATTTGTGGGATTTGCTGTTTCCGATCGAGCAAGAATACAGCAACTAATTAATTCGCTGAACCGAAAAGGGTTATATTAATTCCGAAACACCCTCTTTCCTTTCATAAACCACCACTTATCAACGCGCTCAAATAATAAATGTGACACAATTTATGAAATATTTCTGATAAAATAGCCGTTCATTGTTTTATATGATGGTCAGTGCACTGATAGCGCTTGATTAATGACATTGCCGAACCGGAGTTTTCGACAACGCTTCGTGCACGAAGTGCACAATTTCAACCCCACATTTCGATTAATAACGCAATTTTCTTATATATTGGTACGTTATGTGCCTGTTTTAAGAGATTTTGGCCGCAAAAACTCACTGAATTACAGTTCAGACAACTATGAGCCTGAAACTCACTTATTTTGCCAGATTCAGTCGAAACATGCAACTAAAGTGTCACCGAACTAAGCCTGAGTTATGTTATTTCAGTCAAATCTAGTTGGTTTAGCACTGTTTTGGGTCTTAATGCAAGACAATTTGTCGAAACAAAAAGAAAACATTTTTAAATAGAAAAAAAAATTAAAAATATGTAGATACTTAATCTTCAGGAAAATATCTTTTAAGAACTAAAATAATGTTATTACAGCCAGTTCCAGATGTTTTAGGCCTATTTGTCAACTAGAAATTTACTTATCTAAAAATATTTTGTCAAAATATTTTGTAAAATGAAAAAAAAATGATACAAAAGACAGATACAGAAAAAAAGAAATAAAAAAATTAAAAACATCAAAATACAAAAACAAATTTTTTAAGGTTTAAATACACATTTATTTTTTATTTACTTATAAAAACCGTCGGATTAAGTTTAAATGAGAGTTGGAAAAGGGGCATTGCAGTAAAACCTCTCAACAACGGACACCGATGGGAAAACTTAAGTTGTCCGTTGTAGAGAGGTGTCCACTAATATGAAGTGGAAATTTTAATTTAAAAGGCGTCCGTTGCTCAGAGGTGTCCGTTATTCGGTATAGGTTTATGAAATAAGTCTCACTAATTCAAATTTTTATGACATAAAGTGTAAACTACTCCCTTCTGCTGTGCATTTTATTTAAATTTTCACGAAAACTGAAAGTGTGTGGTCAGCCAAAGGCTCCATGCAGTTACTTTTGTTCTGCACAAAATTTTTGAGTATTTTTTCAAACAAAAAGTTTTCAAGAAAAATATCTTCATACAGAGAAGAACCTAAATTATATCGAATTCTAGCTAGGTCTTTTAACATCAATTGTGATTTAAAAATTTTTTTTCGAAAAAGTCAAAAAGTTTATAAAGTAAAAAGAAAGAAAATAAATAGGGAGGAATAAACAATAAAAAATATCAAAACAAACAAATAAATCGATATATTTATTTTGTTTTTACAAAATTCAAAGTGAAAAAATTCAAATTTTTTTTCAAAAATTATTTTTTCATATTCAAAATTTTTGCAAAAAATTATTATTGCATTTTTGAATTCGCCTCTTAAAACTGAGTAAAATGTGCTCTAGTTGCTAGTACTTATCTGTCATAGTTTTTGACGTATGTCAATTTTTTTTACAAATTTTTATTTGCCAGTGTTCATTTAAAATATCACAGCTCGTGAAGCCCTTAAAATAAGTGAAGAATTCTTTTTGCATTTAATAGTCCAAAAGTTCCAGAAGGTCATCTCAAATCTTCAAAATTGCAACTGTCAAATTGCAAGGCTACCATGATTTTTTGAAAATGATGATTAAAAATGATTATAAAACAGTTTTTTCAAATGAAATGACCTGTTTTTTTTTCAATGACAATCAAAAGAACATCAACTTTTATACAGACTTTTATCAACATCTTCTATATCTATCTTTTACAGAGTTTAAAATAATCGCAAAAAAACAGAATTTTGGCTCATTATTTTCATTTTTAATCAAGAAAACTATTAAAAAATACGATAAAATTGTGCTATTAATTAAAAAAAAGTCCTTTAAAAAAAACTAATTGCAATATTAAAGTTTGATAATTGTTGACAATTTTACAAGGTCTACTTGATTAAATATAAAAATTCCGAAGTAAAATCCTGTTTTTTGTAATTTTTTCAAAAAATGTAATAGATAGGTATAGCACGTATTGATAAAAGTCACCATAAATATGGATATTTTTTCGATTGGCGTTAAGAAAATAAGCATGTTCTATTAAAAAAAACTGAGTTATAGCAGTTTTTTGAAAACCATTTTGAAAAAATCATAATAGCCATGAATTTTGACAGTTGCCAACTTTGAAAATTCTAGAAAACTCTTCAAACCCTCGGTTATCGAATCCAAAAAAATTATTCAAGGATCGTGATATTTTAGATAAACCCTTGCAAATGAAAATTTTAACAAAATAATGACATATGTCAATAACTATGACAGATAAGTACCAACAACTTAGATAAATTTTACTCAGCTTGAGAAGGTGAATTCAAATATGAAATAAAAATATGTGGTTACTATTTAAAATTTCAATTTTTTGCTACTTTAATTCAGTGTAGAACCAAAAATGCAAGCAAGCGTTATAGTATTTGTGGTTGCCACCAGAGTAATATTCAAATTATGCACTTGGCTTAATTGTTAAGGTAAAGTGTGCGATTTAGTCGCAATCAATTGCGTTTAGAGGGCGCTCGTTGACTATTGCAACGCCGCCACCATTTCATACCGACCGAGCTGAAGATGTTTGCAGAACAAATTGGTTAAATCGAGCGGGTTTGTAATCCGAATGCAAAGTAAAGGATTAGAGGATCCTTTTATTGACATCGTCGGTCGCTTCTCCCGTTCCTTTTCTGCGAGATTTCGTGCAAGAAGGAAAAGGGAGGGGGTAATCTGCATCGCAGCGTTATCCTTAACCAACTCTCTATTATCCTCGCATCTTGAATGGCATTTATGCGCTTTATTGGATCCTACACGTGTCGAACGTTCATTGGATGAACCAAAAAAGACCACATTTTATGATATCGCTAAAAAATTGGCCCAGAATCTCGCCACTTAAACTTAATAGAATTGTGTGCAAGTACTTGTAAAACAAAAATTGTAATTTTTCATTGTTTCTGTAACTCATTGGAAAAAAACTACATTTCTCCAAAAAATTTAAGTTTTTGTCTTTTATAAGTTTTTAATCCTAAGACTGATTTTTTTGGAAATGTTTGCTACAGTGTGGAAAGCTTTGAGTTTTTTTAAACTTATTACTTATATAATAATAAATATATTGATAATATATAATGTATATATATATAATTATATATATAATTATATATAATATATATATAAAATATATTATATATATTATATATCATATATCATATAATTATATATTATAAGTTATTAAATTAATTTATAAGTTAAAAAAAATATATAAGAAAAGCTAAGCATAAAAATTAAAAAAACTTTCCTAACCAGGGACATTTAATCCTAAGACTGATTTTTTTGGAAATGTTTGCTACAGTGTGGAAAGCTTTGAGTTTTTTTAAACTTATTGCTTATATAATAATAAATATAATGACAATATATATTATATATATAATATATAATTATATATTATATATATAAAAATATATATAAAAAATATATTATATACATATTATATCATATAATTATATATTATAAGAAAAGTTAAGCATAAAAATTAAAAAACTTTCCTAACCAGAGACATATATTTTGTTAAAATAGCGCTGGATGAACTGGGTGTGGTTTTGTGCTCTTTATTAGATGTTTGTACAATTGCTAAATGAATGACTCTTCATGAGCACTGAATAATTATCAAGTGCTGCACCTAAGTAAACGTGATTACTTTGGCAACCTGCAAATCCCTTTTTTAAAGCTTCGTTTAATCTGCATGCAAATGTTGACAAAACCCAGTCATTTGGGCTTCTAATAGATGCGGCTTTTTGTGCGTTCGCCATCTGGTGGCTTTTTTGGAATCTCGTTTTGTTGTATATAATATTTCTGTACCGATTCGCGAACTACAAATTGTTGCGTTCACGATCATCATAAAAAATGACATTACCCAGGAGTGTACGATGATATATGACGTTTCCGCGGCAATAATTTTCATATTGCTTCTCGTCTGGTCCAATACATCGTGTGTAGGCAAAAGGACTACTTTATACACCGTCCCTGGGGCTTTTTGCTCCAGTCTCCCTGCCATCTAGATGTGGGCACGTTATTAAAATTTCATAGCCCACTCTAATGTAAACTATCTGCTCGAAAAGTCCCCGGCATGTTCAAATTTTAAACTGGGCGCGAGAATGCTCTTCTTTTATTTCCACGGGTGTTACGATCCACGACATTTAATAATAATAATGGCGATAATTTCGCGGGGGCGGCGACACCGCAGCTGTAAATTTATTTTTAAATATTTACGAACATCGTTCATTCATAAGGGAGCGGTGTCGCGAGGATTCGGGAAACAGAACTGGAAGTATTTTAAGAGCAAAATTTTTAATTTGTAATTGTTTTTGTAAAGTCGAGGCGTTTATTTAGGTGCAGCACTTGATAACCGCATTCAACGGTCATGAAGAGTTATTCATTTAGAAATTGCACAAACGCCTACACAAAGTGGAAAAAACCTCACCCAGTTCATCCAGGTCAAGATTATTAATAAAATATTTCTGCAATCTTCTAGCCACGACATTAACAAAGTAACTGATACCGATGTTAAAAAATTTTGAAATTTTTGGTTATAACTTTTGATTGGTTACCTTACCGATAAAAATCGACTGTATTCGATCAAACACAAATTTCAAACATTGTTCCTTGAAGAAAAAAAAATACGCACACTAGACATCTGTCAGAAAAATACAAAAACAAACAAAAACAAAACAAAAAAAATTGTTCGGCAATTTTTATTTACAAAATTTTTTCAAGAAAAACGAGAAAAAAACACAATTTTTTCTTTCCGAGATAAAAAAGGCACAAATTTATTGAAATTCCTAATCATAATTAAAAAGTAAACACACCTATGAGGCCTATTATTCACACGTAGACTAACTCACATAATGTCTATGATCCAAATTTTCAAATTACATTTTAAAAATGTACACACTGTCAAGAATTCAACAGATCTTACATTATCTGAACAATTTTTCAAATTCCGAATAATTCCATATTAGTATCATTTGATTAACATAAATATCCGGCTCGAAGAACCATGTTAAGCGCTAGAGAACCACTAACTATAACCAATTCTCTGGCTTTAATCACTTCCTTATGGCAACATTCCTGGCACAATCTTACTGAATCTTCATCAGTGAAGATTAAATAAGCCCAGAATTCAGTTCCTTCTTTGAAGCCTTGGTGAAAAAAAAATTCAAGAGATACCAACCAAGACTTTTGTCATATATACATATATATGACATATACGTATGTACATATATATATATATATATATATATATATATATATGATACATACATATCAGTGCTTTTATTTTCATTATATAATAAGAAACAAAGTGTGGAAAAGTTTTCAGTGAGGAAAAAAATTTATTTACCTAAATCTACTCTCAGTCAGGTCAGGTCTGGTCAGGTCAGGTGAATGTGGCTATACAAAAATTATACCAAAAAAACACTGTAGATATAAACCTAATTTGACCTGACCTAAGCCGTTTTCAGTGATGAAAAATTAAGCCTACTCCCAGTCAGGTCAGGTCAGGTCAGGTCAAATTTATCTTTATTTTATAAGAAATAATAAATAAAGGGTGAAAATGTTTTCAGAGAAGAAAAATTTTTCGTCTACCTAAACCTATTCTCAGTCAGGTCAGGTCAGGTCAGGTGAACGTACATATCAGTGCTTTTATTTTCATTATATAATAAGAAACAAAGTGTGGAAAAGTTTTCAGTGAGGAAAAAAAATTTATTTACCTAAATCTACTCTCAGTCAGGTCAGGTCTGGTCAGGTCAGGTGAATGTGGCTATACAAAAATTATACCAAAAAAAACACTGTAGATATAAACCTAATTTGACCTGACCTAAGCCGTTTTCAGTGATGAAAAATAAGCCTACTCCCAGTCAGGTCAGGTCAAATTTATCTTTATTTTATAAGAAATAATAAATAAAGGGTGAAAATGTTTTCAGAGAAGAAAAATTTTTCGTTTACCTAAACCTATTCTCAGTCAGGTCAGGTCAGGTCAGGTCAGGTGAACGTATCTTTAGAAAAATTACAAAAAAAAATTTAAAAAAAATTAATTTGACCTGACATAAGCAAAAACTTTCATTTAAGCCTAGTCTCAGTTACTTCAGGCCAATTATCTTAGGATAATAAAGTTTTCATTCGAGTCTACTCTCAGTCAGGTTAAGCAGGGTCAGGTCAGATAAAGTAAAATTTTACCAAAAAAAAACATAGTAGGTATGAACATAACTTAACATGACTTTCGTCTTCCTACCACGAGTGTGCTTTAGAATATTGTATGTGGTCTAAAATTTGCTTTGATTGAACATTTTTAAGCCATGGAAATAATCCCAAAAAAAACGTCGTATGCAGCTGTTTGTTCAAACATAGTTTTCCCATTCTCCGTTTTATTCATCCTGCTTTAAAGGGTACGCTAGTCATTATTTTTTGACTTGTAAACATGCTATTCTTTCCTTTTTGGATTTGCGTTAGCGTCTTTCCAATAATATCATGCACCGCTTCATCGATTCGTCTTTGGAAAAACTAGGTCTTGCCAGTGTATAAGTCTAAGTGAAGTCCTAATAAATTTTCTATATTATGGCCAGCTCGGTGCATTTTATATAACGGTCGCGGGTGAAGAATTTCCCTTTTTTATTACGTACATAAAAAATGCCGAGGTGACACTCACACTGATAAAAGCACGCCTTGCGCATGATCCCACTTTAGGAAAATCGACAGGTGTAAATCTATGAAGCGAACATACGACCGAATAAGATAAAAGGCCGAATGATGTGGGGATTATTATGCCGCAAACACCTGGTCATTCCCTGTCAATTAAGCCACGTCCGTTACAGAATAATTTGTCAACGGCCGACGAATTAATTGATAATTTCCGGGGATTATCAAAGATTCAGCGATGGGTAACGAAATAAACACTGTGACAGAGGTTGCACCAAAAGAAAGTTAATGTCTAACCTCTAATGTATAATTTATTCAACAAGACTGACAGACACTTTTTAAAGTCACCACCAACTTTCCGGATGAATTATTTAGCTACCATTCGGAAGTTTTTGTAAAACATCAGTTAGTGGTCGCAACTCCAAGCAGAAAATAACGGAGGAAATGTATTATTTGTACCACTTTTGAAACTTGTCTCTTTAGATAATAGATTCTGCCATAGACAGAGGTATTGCCATCGCATGGTTTTAACAGAGAAAGCAACTTTCTCTGACTTTGGACGATTTCCAATTTGTCAAAAAATTTAATTTTTGGTTTTTGGCAAACTAAATTTTAACAAGTTCCTCAAACTGTCGCTCATAGGTGAAAAAGGAGTACAGATTTAAAATCCTTGAATAATTTTGTAAATAAAAAGCTGTAGTATCAACGGTCTGAACTAACTAACTTCAACAAAAAAAAAATAATAAAAGTACTTATCCAGTTACTCTTTATCATGAGGAGCCAAACATTGATCGATATCTCAAAAACTGTTAGCTCTAGATGAAAAATAAGAACAGATTCTAAATCCTCTGATAATTTCCTGTAGGAATAACTTATATTTGAATTGGTTTGATTGTCCACTTTGCCAAAAAAAAGTTATTTATTCTGAAGTGTTTGGTTTTTTCAAACTGGGTTTGATCAGTTCATCAAATTTTGACTAATATCTTGAAATCTATCAGTCGTAGGCCAAAAATAAATACAGATTTAAAATCCTTGAATAATTTTGTAAAAACAAGCTGTAAGTATCAACTGTCTGAACTAACCAACTTCAACAAAAAAAAATCAAAAGTACTTATCCAGTTACTCTTTATCATGAAGAACCAAACATTGATCGATATCTCAAAAACTGTTAGCTCTGGATGAAAAATAAGAACAGATTCTAAATCCTCTGATAATTTCCCGTAGGAATAACTTATATTTGAATTGGTTTGATTGTCCACTTTGCCAAAAAAAAGTTATTTATTCAGAAGTGTTTGGTTTTTTACACACTGGGTTTGATCAGTTCATCAAATTTTGACTAATATCTTGAAATCTATCAGTCGTGGGCCAAAAATGAATACAGATTTAAAATCCTTGAATAATTTTGTAAATAAAATGTTGTAGTATAAACTGTCTGAACTAACTAACTTCAACAAAAAAAATTAAAAGCACTTATCCAGTTACTCTTTATCATGAATAACCAAACATTGATCGATATTTCAAAAACTGTTAGCTCTGGATGAAAAATAAGAACAGATTCTAAATCCTCTGATAATTTCCCGTAGGAATAACTTATATTTGAATTAGTTTGATTTTCCAATTTGCCAAAAAAAAGTTATATATTCAGAAGTGTTTGGTTTGTTACAAACTAGGTTTGATCAGTTCATCAAATTTTGACTAATATCTTGAAATCTATCAGTCGTAGGCCAAAAATGAATACAGATTTAAAATCCATGAATAGTTTTGTAAATAAAAAGCTGTAGTATCAACGGTCTGAACTAACTAACTTCAACAAAAAAAAATTAAAAGTACTTATCCAGTTACTCTTTATCATGAGGAGCCAAACATTGATCGATATCTCAAAAACTGTTAGCTCTAGATGAAAAATAAGAACAGATTCTAAATCCTCTGATAATTTCCCGTAGGAATAACTTATATTTGAATTAGTTTGATTTTCCAATGTGCCAAAAAAAAGTTATTTATTCAGAAGTGTTTGGTTTTTTACAAACTGGGTTTGATCAGTTCATCAAATTTTGAATAATATCTTGAAATCTATCAGTCGTAGGCCAAAAATGAATACAGATTTAAAATCCTTGAATAATTTTGTAAAAACAAGCTGTAAGTATCAACTGTCTGAACTAACTAACTTCAACAAAAAAAAATTAAAAGCACTTATCCAGTTACTTTTTATCATGAGGAACCAAACATTGATCGATATCTCAAAAACTGTTAACTCCAGATGAAAAATAAGGACAAATTCTAAATCCTCTGATAATTTCCCGTAAAAATAACTTATATTTGAATTAGTTTGATTTTCCACTTTGCCAAAAAAAGTTATATATTCAAAAGTGTTTGGTTTTTTACAAACTGGGTTTGATCAGTTCATCAAATTTTGACTAATATCTTGAAATCTATCAGTCGTAGGCCAAAAATGAATACAGATTTAAAATCCATGAATAATTTTGTAAATAAAAAGCTGTAGTATCAACGGTCTGAACTAACTAACTTCAACAAAAAAAAAATTAAAAGTACTTATCCAGTTACTCTTTATCATGAGAAGCCAAACATTGATCGATATCTCAAAAACTGTTAGCTCTAGATGAAAAATAAGAACAGATTCTAAATCCTCTGATAATTTCCCGTAGGAATAACTTATATTTGAATTAGTTTGATTTTCCAATTTGCCAAAAAAAAGTTATATATTCAGAAGTGTTTGGTTTGTTACAAACTGGGTTTGATCAGTTCATCAAATTTTGACTAATATCTTGAAATCTATCAGTCGTAGGCCAAAAATGAATACAGATTTAAAATCCTTGAATAATTTTGTAAATAAAAAGCTGTAGTATCAACGGTCTAAACTAACTAACTTCAACAAAAAAAAATTAAAAGTACTTATCCAGTTACTCTTTATCATGAATAACCAAACATTGATCGATATCTCAAAAACTGTTAGCTCTGGATGAAAAATAAGAACAGATTCTAAATCCTCTGATAATTTCCCGTAGGAATAACTTATATTTGAATTAGTTTAATTTTCCACTTTGCCAAAAAAAAGTTATATACTCAGAAGTGTTTGGTTTTTTACAAACTGGGTTTGATCAGTTCTTCAAACTTTGACTGATATCTTGAAAACTATCAGTCATAGGCCAAAAATGAATACAGATTTAAAATCCTTGAATAATTTTGTAAATAAAAAACTGTAGTATCAACTGTCTGAACTAACTAACTTCAACAAAAAAATTAATAAAGTATAAGTAATCAAACTTTGAGCGATATCTTAAAAACTTTTAGCTTTGGCTGAAAAATAAAGACAGATTCAGAATCTCTCGCATACGCTCGTTGCATAAGGACAGCCCAAAAAACAAAAAAACAGAAAAAAATCGAAGTGGTCATCACCTAATGCTTGGTTTTTCTCTGCACCTACGTAACAACTTTCCAATTGATTTAATGGTGATTGGTGTGAGCGCGCCCTCGCATAATTAATCCTTCAAAGGAACCTCTGGAAGTGGGTATTTACCCTAGCGAAAAAATACCGTACTACACCTAATAAAATTCGTTTCTCAATTGAATTTAAAATCTAATTTCCACTCTGTAGGTGTTCCCATGCTTTATTCAGTCCGCAACCGGACCGACCTAAAAGTTGCTGCACGTCGCCCTTTTTCCTTCCCTTTATCGATCGGGCACAAAGGGCCACGAAACCAAAGAAAAAATCGGAAATGTGCACCTTAGTGTCCGACATAATGAGAACAAAAGAGGAAATAAACAAGCCAAGATTACACCTCTGTGCTCAATAATGTACAGCAAATAAATGCACGGAATGTTGGAGCATCTTCGACGGTGTGCTTAAATAACTGGGTCAGCTCTTGGTGCAATTGCATCTTAATTTCTCTCCGAGTTTGTTTGCAAGTCAGCGATCAGGCGCGTGTTAGACGGAAAATGAATCGAAGAAAAACAATAATGCCAAAAATCTCAATTATAGAGAAACGGAAAATTCCCCAATAAATATAAACGTATGTGGTGTGCATACTAGGAACACCGGCCAAGCAAACGAAACTCACTGGAGAGGAAGGAACGCAACATAAAGGAAACTCTTACATTTACGTTGCAGTGATTTTTAACGGCTGCTGACAGAATTATTACTGGATTTGACCAAACGGAAAAAGTAATACAGATCGATTCAAGAGACGCCAATCTACAACTCAATTTGGGGTTTCCGGAGTTTTACAAAGAAAAGTTTACTTCAGCCTCAAAAGTAACGAAAAATCATTGTGTCATTTTTTTGTAACACTTTTTTATAAAGTATAATAAATTGCACCCTAAACAACCCCTTGAGGTTTATCTACTGTGGCTCCTGGCGACCCGTTCTTGATTTGGTGTTGTCAGCAGAGATGCTTTCTCCAAAATTTAAAATCCCAATACAGGGTTTAACTTAAGACCTGTCTTATCAAAACTTTTCGAAAAAACTCATACAGGGTGTTCCAGCCCAGCTCCCGTTTTCTGCATCTCAGTTACTATTAAAGTTGGAGTTTCGATATTTTGTAAATCTTATTTATACTCTAGGACACATTTCAGAAAATTATTTTGGACTATACAGAGTGTTCCAAAAAAGTATGACGTCATAATAATCAAATTTTTTGTGGCATGCTATTATTTTTTTGCGCTCATTATGATACCTTTTTAGCTGCTTACATGTCCCTAAAGACTTGCTTAAATCGGTTCAGGAATTATGGTTAAAAAAAAATAAAAAACCAAAAAATATTTTACACCTTTAGGTTTAAAAATTACTAAAAACTTTTCAAAATAAGAGCTTTTTATTTTGTTTATTTTAAATGGCAACCCCTATTTATTTTTATATCATTCAATGCAGATGTAGAAAACGAACAACTTTTTATATTACAATCCTAACGTAAATCCTAATAAAGTCGGAGTTATTTGATAAAAACTTGTTTTGTCAAGAATATTAATGACGACTTTAATAATTGGTTTCAACACCGTTTCTTTTTATGTCAATCGATGCAGAATTTATAAATAATTTTTTTAGTATTACAACCCTGTTGCAAATCCTAACACATTCTGAATTATTTGCTAAAATGGCAAATGACTCTAATGATTAAAAGTCGAACATGGTTAATGTTTTTGGGAAATAACTCCGAAAGTGTTAGGATTTGGAATATGGTTGTAATAACAAAAAATGTTATTTTTTTAATTCCGCATCGAATGATGTAAAAATAAACAGAGTGGGAGCCAACTTCAACTTTTATTCATTAAATTTCTTAATAAAATAGCAGACGAAAACAAGTTTTTTGTAAATAACTCCAAATGTGTTAGGATTTACGTAAGGGTTGTGATAAGAAAAAATGTTCGTTTTTTAATTCTGCATTAAACGATATAAAAATACACAGGGGTTGCCACTTCACATAAGCAATAAAAAGCTCTAAAGTTTAAAAATGTTTGGAATAAATTGTGAACACCCTGTAGTAACTCAAATCAATCAAACTTACTTAATAAGTCTGTTAAACCTTGTTTAACACTCACGTAGCAATAACGTCGACAAAAAAGCACTGTTTTATTTTTTAATGATTTTTAAAACTAAAGGTGTAAAACCGATTTTTTTTTGGTTTTTATTTTTTCTAACAGTAATTCGAGAACCGAACTGAAAAAAATTGTAGGGACATGTAAGAAGCTAAAATGGTATCATAATGACCACAAAAAAATAATAGCATGCCGTACAAAAAAGTAATAATTATGACGTCACACCTTTTTTGATACACTCTGTATAATTAGGAATATTTTCCTAAAATACGATCTAGAGCATAAATAACGTCTACAAAATATCAAAAGCCCAACTGAGCTACAGAAGACGGGAACTGGGCTGGACCACCCTGTATACATACAGCGTGTTCAAAAATTGGCGTGGTAACTCGTTGAGAAGCATGGGAAAAACCTTGAAAAAAATCCTTAACTCATATTTGAAATATCTAGGAAGCCATGTCCACCTACAACAGCGCCCTCTGCAACGTTTTTGAGGATGCACGTTTCTAGACTAATACATTCTCGATAATGATTTTTCTATATCAATAGATTTGACTGATTCTGCGCTCACTCGTTTTGGCAAACATTATGCACGTTAAACAAAACCGGTCTCGGTTTCTAAATTCCGAGTGGTGTTATTGAAGAGCGAATGTCTTTCGTTCCGAAGCCGTAATATCTTCGAAATTACAGTTTCGTAATATGCATGTTTCCACAGTCGAATTACTTCAATTATAAGTTGGCAAGTTTTTGCTTGTTGTAGAAGGGAGATGTTTCGTATTCGATTCTTGTTCGTAGTGTCGCTATGAAATTTTGTAAGGTAGGTTTTACGTGCCTTGTCGAAGAGAGGAGACTCAGAGAGAGTAAATAATTTCATCAAGGTAACAACATCAGATATAAGGGAGATTGTCGTTGCCGTGCCAGATATGGCGTGCTTTGATGGTTCGACTCTTAATTACAATATTAGACTTAATCAGGAAGGGGCGGTTTCTTAGTCGAAGTGACTCCGGATCACTTGTCGACTTGGCACGTCTCCTGCATATGCATTGCTTACTTACAATGCTCAAAATGGAATTTCAGCTCGTCCAATTCGGAAACATCTGACGCCGCCCCGGATTGGGTGGGAGCCTCAAAAGGCTTAATTATTTTATTTACGCTCTATGCTGATAAATTGATCGAGTGACATGTTGTTCATTAAAAGAGATCGCTTGTCGAAAACATTGTTCAGAGTGATATAATTACGGCAGTTTTGTTGATATTTTAAATGCTTGGAATGAGTGCGTTAGTTCCGACATTGATTGTCGCTCGACTATTGTTATAATACGATGAAAACTGACATACAATATATTTCATTCGTAAGGTAAGCTTGATTTATTGCAATGCCAATCATTTTCAGACCGGAAATCCCCTTATTAGAACTTAACGGAATTTTACACACGCGGAATCTTGAACCAATTTTTTTCTACAACCCATTTTGCAATTGCACGTTAGGTAAATAACTATTAGTTATTTAGTTTTTGCAAAAAACTTGCGAAATGTTTGAGTTTGAACACGAACTAATTGCGAGAATCAATTTTAATCAAAAACAAATCGATTTACAATTTTATGCAACGAGCGCATGCGAGTGAAAACATTAATTTAAAACACGTCGCTATGGGAAACACGTTTTAAAATATTGCAAGGAGGGCTTAAAATGTTACCAACAAAATTCACAGACGACTAGAATCATTTAAAAACACACTGCATAAATAATAAAACTAGCAGATCTTCAAAAATCGATCAAATGGACTTTTTGTGGACTTTGAACAACTTTAGTGGGTTGTTAAAACATATAGAAGTCCATAAAAATGTGCTGGAGTGAGTTTAAAAAAATTGCGTTTCATCGCTTAGTGTTTTCCTCAGGAAATTTGAGCAAAAAATTGAAAATTTTAAATCTCGTGGAAAGTTGGTATAATACAGAAAATGCACCGCTGATTTCAATGGAACAAACCGCATTGCTCTATGACTTTTAGTTTTTGAGTTATGAATTTTTTTAAAAATAACTCGGCGCATCCACCATTTTTCAAATTAAAATAAAATAAATTACGGCTAAACTATTCAAAAAAATGAAACTATTTTGGTCCATATCTATGCAAAATGATCCGGGGAATCGATTGGCATCGAGAAAATTGCCAAATTCCCAATAGTTTTTAAATTATGAATTTTTTAAAATTTTACCAATTTTCGCTTTTATTTGCAATTTTCTCGAAAACTATTAGTCGGAGAACCATATTCTTTTTTTGAAAAAAATAGATAATTCAAAGAGCTTTCCAACGATAATACACTTCATGGGGTTATCTCTAATAGTTCCGGAGCTATTGTTCGATAAATGTTCCGGGTACCCAAAATCGACAAAATTTGCGACGAAAATTGAAAAATCAAACATCAAAAAATCGAAAATATGGACTTTTTGTGGACTTTTAACAACTTTTGTGGGTTGTTAAGACATAAAGAAGTCCATAAAAATTTGCTGGAGTGAGTTTAACAAAAATGTTTTTTTCATCACTTTGAAGGTATGTGTATGTAAGTCAATGTTACTCAGGAAATTTGAGCAAAAAAATTGAAAATTTTAAATCCCGTGAAAAGTTGGTATAATACAGAAAATGAACCGCTGAATTCAATGGAACAAACCGCTTTGCTCTATGACTTTTAGTTTTTGAGTTATGAATTTTTTTAAAATAACTCGACGCATCCACCATTTTTCAAATTAAAAAAAAATTACGGCTAAACTATTCAAAAAAGTAAAACTATTTTGGTCCATACGTATGCAAAATGATCCGGGAAATCGATTGGCATCGAGAAAATTGACAAATTCCCAATAGTTTTTTAATTATGAATTTTTTAAAATTTTACCACTTTTTGCTTTTATTTGCAATTTGCTCGAAAACTATTAGTCGGAGAACAATAATCTTTTTTGAAAAACATAGATAATTCAAAGAGCTTTTCAACGATAATACACATCATGGGGTTATCTCTAATAGTTCCGGAGCTATTGTTCGATAAATGTTCCGGGTACCCAAAATCGACAAAATTTGCGACGAAAATTGAAAAATCAAACATCAAAAAATCGAAAATATGGACTTTTTGTGGACTTTTAACAACTTTTGTGGGTTGTTAAGACATAAAGAAGTCCATAAAAATTTGCTGGAGTGAGTTTAACAAAAATGTTTTTTTCATCACTTTGAAGGTATGTGTATGTAAGTCAATGTTACTCAGGAAATTTGAGCAAAAAAATTGAAAATTTTAAATCCCGTGAAAAGTTGGTATAATACAGAAAATGAACCGCTGAATTCAATGGAACAAACCGCTTTGCTCTATGACTTTTAGTTTTTGAGTTATGAATTTTTTTAAAATAACTCGGCGCATCCACCATTTTTCAAATTAAAAAAAAAATTACGGCTAAACTATTCAAAAAAGTAAAACTATGTTGGTCCATACGTATGCAAAATGATCCGGGAAATCGATTGGCATCGAGAAAATTGACAAATTCCCAATAGTTTTTTAATTATGATTTTTTTTTAATTTTACCACTTTTTGCTCTTATTTGCAATTTTCTCGAAAACTATTAGTCGGAGAACCATAATCTTTTTTGAAAAAAATAGATAATTCAAAGAGCTTTCCAACGATAAAACGCCACCAATTACAATTTCATCCACTAGTGACGCCTGTACGACATCAAGTTGCAACTGCGCCAGCAAAATAAAAACCAAGTGAGACATCTGCAAGTGAAACCTAAACACATCCGTGACATTCCCATAATCTAGGAAAATCTTCACCTGGAGGTGATGTTCAGACATCTGGGGCCAGCGTTGTGGATTTTTCAATAAGCTTAAAACACTTCTTTGCCAACATTTGAAACCGTCGAAAAAAAGTCATTTCTCGACGACACTTATTATTAGCATCACGACTTGAACTTGTCAAGTAATACAAATAGCGCCAATTTCACGAACGGAAAGTGAAATATTTCAAACGAAATTAGATAAAGTGAATTCCGAAAGAAGGGGTGAACGCACCCTTTGACTGACACGACGTCGGCAAGAACAAGTGCGTTGATATCACAATGTAAGCAAGGATTAATGCGAAAAAAGTGACTCGTTAAGAAGTTCCTTTTTATCATTCGAGAAACTTTTGATCAGATATCAAGTCGTGCAGTATTTAATTGAATAATTATAAGTTGGCAGGAACGAGATAGAGCAAAGTTTTGGCGATAATTTCGCCCATTTTTATTACAATTTCTTCGTCTCCGTTGGATTTCAATTATAGTTTGACTTAACTGCATTTAACAGTCAGGGTTCATTTGGCATCTTTTCATGCTTCCATGCCGTTAAACAAAAACTATTCAAGCTGAAAATTACCAGATTTGGCGATTACGTTCGAATTATTAACCACTTCTATGGCTTCATGTTGGCGACGACTCGCTTTATCACTGGGAGAATTTGCACCGACTTTAAACAAACTCACGTTCAATTAAACTCCGATAAATCGAAAGAAATTGCCTGTTTGGCTGAGACGCCAGAGGGTTATACAGGCTTAGTCAATAGTGGGTTTCTTCTGAATTTCTATAAGTATGCAACCAATAATACCGATTACAGCTGACCAGATCGGAAATCGTTAAAAGATATTTTTTTTTTAATTTGTCTTGACTTTTTTCTAAAATTTCATTTTGGCTTATTATTATATAAAAAAACAGTGATAATTCAATTAATGTTTTTAAACATCAAATAACGTTATACGTGGTAAGTGCAATTGGTATTCTTGGTTGCATCTTAAGACATGTCAGAAGTAACCCACTATTGACTCACCCTGTAGAAAAAAACTTTGCCTAATGGCAACATCGAAGTGTGCCAACAACAGACATTACTATTACAATAAATTCATAACTTTTTTCAAAGTGATACAAAAATAAAGAGACTTTTTAATCGAAAACCTTTCTTTTTCCTTTTGTTCTTTTTGGTCTAAAATTTAAATTTCATTTTTGTTGGAACAATCATTGCATATTTTCAACAAACAGTATTAGGCATTCTCTCTGTTGTTCGCTACCTGCCGTTTCCACCCCCGAGCAAACGAAAAAGCTCTCTTCTGTTTAAAAAGAAAACATTCATTTAGTATCTAATTAAATATGGTATGTTTGAAATTTCATACGTCTTTTATACACTGTTTATTTTTTGTTAATTACCTTCGAGGCAAACTTTGCCAAATATGTTTTAGTAAAAAATTAAACGAGGATATTTGAGCTGTTTTCATTATACACTGCCCCCAAAGTCTGGAATTAAATTCATATTTAACGTGTTTTGTAATGTCCTTTATATTTGACAGATCATGGTAACACACTGTATAAATAATAGAACTAGCAGATCATCAAAAATCGTTCAAATGGACTTTCTGTGGACTTTGAACAACTTTAATGGGTTGTTAAGACATATAGAAGTCCATAAAAATTTGCTGGAGTGAGTTTAAAAAAAAATTTCTTTTCATCACTTTGAAGGTAAGTGTTAGGTAAGTACTCAGGAAATTTGAGCAAAAAAATTAAAAATTTTAAATCTCGTGAAAAGTTGGTATAATACAGAAAATGAACCGCTGAATTCAGTGGAACAAACCGCATTGCTCTATGACTTTTAGTTTTTGAGTTATAAATTTTTTGAAAAATAACTCGGCGCATCCACCATTTTTCAAATTAAAATAAAATAAATTACGGTTAAACTATTCAAAAAAGTGAAACCATTTTAGTCCATACCTATGCAAAATGATCCGGGGAATCGATTGGCATCGAGAAAATTGCCAAATTCCCAGTAGTTTTTTAATTATGAATTTTATTTAACGTGTTTTATAATGTCCTTTATATTTGACAGATCATGGTAATAATAAAATTGCGAAACTGGCCCTCCTTTAAATAATTAGTATTTTGTTTATTTGTACTATCAGATACTTTAAAATTATAAATAAAAAATTTAGAAAAAAGCTGAAACCTTAACAGGAAAAATTTTTGTAATTCAATGAAGCAAACAAAATGTGAGAAAAATGGAATATAGCGGTTTTAAAAATAGTGTCGCGTATATTTGACAATAACTTTAGTCAATACAGCTGTGATACATTCAGTAATTCCGTAATACAAGCACCTAGAAGAGAATTTAAATTCAATTTTAAAAATACACACAGTACAATCTTTGAACCTTTGTTGTTATAAAACCTCATAACTCTGTCATTTTAATTTAATTAGTCTAGTTTATTTATCTTCACTGTAATGTAAAATTTGTATGCATTTCTATGGTATCTGGTATTAGTTTCTATGATTGGTTTCGTGAAGAGGGAGCGTTCATCTTCCTTATCTCTGCACTTCATGTGTTCACTGAATCATGTTAAATAACTGTACTTTCATGCAATACACGTAACACCACATTTATGCACCTATTTTAAACGTAAGACATTCCTCTGGTATTAAAAAACAAAATAAAACATTGCATTTTCAATTTTTGTGAAAACTGGTATACAAAAAATTTGGTGGATGCGCCGGGCTAATAATATATAATCAACTGAAAAAACAAAAACGTATTAATATGTACCGACTAATTGACGAGTTGATGAATAAAGAGCTTAATTCACATTTACAAAAAACTAAAAATAAATAGAAATTAAAATATGGTGGATGCGCCGGGTGAAATTTGTTATCAAATATAATGATTCAATTCTATAAAAAACTAACTGAACTTCCAAAATTGTTTAGTCAGATATTTCAAGTCTTTCAAAATATGGTGGAGGCGCCGGGTTAACATGTTACCAAAATTTATTATCACATAAAAAAACAGATTTGTACAAAACCGACTGAGTTTTTAATATATTCGGACTAAAGTTTCGTTTGAATTGATGTTGCAATACAGCATAATTAGCAAGTGCTTAGTTCAAAATATCTAATTTTTGGTTTAAGCCATGTTCAAAAAATGGTGGATGCGCCGGGTTAATATGCAACCAACATTTTATTAAATAAGATAACTAATTTCAACAAAAACGACTGACTTTTCAATACATTCGGACTAAAGTTTCGTTTGAATTGATGTTGCAATACAGCATAATTAGCATTTTTTTTATTTTTTCAATTTTTAAAATACGGTGAACAAATAATTCATATCTCGCAAAGCGAATGACTTTTTATTATGTTCCGAATATGAACATTAATATTACAACAAAGTGCTTAGTTCAAAATATCTCATTTTTACTTTGAGCCATGTTCAAAAAATGGTGGATGCGCCGGGTTAATATGCTACCAACATTTTATTAAATAAGATAACTAATTTCAACAAAACCGACTGACTTTTCAATATATTTGGACTAAAGTTTCGCTTGAATTGATGTTGCAATACAGCATAATTAGCATTTTTTTTATTTTTTCAATTTTTAAAATACGGTGAACAAATAATTTATATCTCGCAAAGCGAATGACATTTTATTATGTTCCGAATATGAGTTCCATTCACATTAATATTGCATCAAAGTGCTTAGTTCAAAATATCTAATTTTTACTGTGAGCCATGTTCAAAAAATGGTGGATGCGCCGGGTTAATATGCTACCAACATTTTATTAAATAAGATAACTAATTTCAACAAAACCGACTGACTTTTCAATATATTTGGACTAAAGTTTAGTATGAATTGATGTTGCAATACAGCATAGTTAGCATTTTTTTTTATTTTTTCAATTTTTAAAATACGGTGAACAAATAATTCATATCTCGCAAAGCGAATGACTTTTTATTATGTTCCGAATTTGAGTTCCATTCACATTAATATTGCAACAAAGTGCTTAGTTCAAAATATCTAAGCTTTACTTTGAGCCATGTTCAAAAAATGGTGGATGCGCCGGGTTAATATAATACCAACATTTTATTAAATAAAATAACTAATTTCAACAATACCGAACGACTTTTCAAACTAAAGTTTCGTTTGAATTGGTGTTGCAATAAAGTGTATAATTGAGCCATGTTCAAAAATGGTGGATGCGCCGGGTTAATATGTTACTAACATTTGTTCAAATAAAATAACTAATTTCGACAAAACCGACTGACTTTTTAATACGTTTTGAATAAGAGTTTAATTTAAATTAATATTGTAACAAAGTGCTGAAGTCACAACTCAAATTTTTATTTAATGCAAATTTCAAAACACGGTGGAGATTTGATCAGTGTTTTCGCGTACGTCTGTTAATCCAATACCTGTTTCTTTAAAATTAAAACTTTTGTTGATGTAGAATTGCTCCTCCTATCGCTTTATTTATTTTTCATCTCGGTTGAATAAAATTGCAGAAACGGATCTACTTCCGTAAATCAGCAAAATTCCTTGCCGTGTTTATTGCCCTGGCACGACTTAACAAGCAACATTTTTCGTATTATTTAACTCCCACAAGTTTTCAGGTCGTAACAAAACTTAACTTTATGGAAGTTTAAAACATTTATTAAAATGATATTTGGCCCCACTTGGGTAACACGAGCCTAATTTCCATCGAATGAAATTTGCTGCTGCGGGTTTCCGTAACACAAGAAAGTGGCTATATTTTCTATTGTCTTCCTCAAATTTAAACGGGTGGTGGAATAAATGTCGTTATTTTATTTTTCTAAATGCACGTATGTTGGTCGCAGTGGCTTAATTATCCGCTGGCATTTGCAACCTCCATTATAAAGCAACTCAAAATTAATGCATTTCCTGTGTTTCTGTTTACGCTTGCCTGGGGCATAAATGCAATTTGGCCACCCTGCATATTACAAAATATGAATAAGAGAAATAATATTCATTGTCGGACGAAATTGAACGATTAATTGAGTCGAAAACAGTTTCAACATCACATTTTGGTTCGGAGCGCAAATGACCGTGTGAAAGCCTAATTTAAATTTGACAAAAAGACGCAATTATGCAATTGCATTAGCTGGTCGACACGCTCGAATTTACCTCAATTAACGTGTTCTAAAAAATCAATTAATTCATACAAATTAGCCGCATAGAATTGACTCCAAATCAGTTCATGGTTGCTAAACACATTTGTAATTATTTATATAATATATAATATAAAATATAAAATGTTAAATGTAAAATATATAAAATATAAAATATAAAATATAAAATATAAAATATAAAATATAAAATATAAAATATAAAATATAAAATATAAAATATAAAATATAAAATATAAAATATAAAATATAAAATATAAAATATAAAATATAAAATATAAAATATAAAATATAAAATATAAAATATAAAATATAAAATATATGTGTATGAAAAGAAGAAGATAAGTCAGAAAAACATGTTTGTTGTTGACTAATTATATGTAAAACACAGTTGTATATAGAAAAATAAACCTGTATTCAAATGAGAAATGAAAACAACAATCAAAGTGGTAATAATGTGGTGATTGTACGGTCTGTTACTAGAAACAGTTGAAAACTTTTGATTGTCAATGTGATTATTAAGTTGGCAATTCTACGTATCAGCGTAACAAAGAAATGTTGAATATTCCAGGAGTCGTTCACGCAATTTCGCTATTACTGGTGATAAGTTGGTAATAATCACACGTTTAAACGCTTTAAACTTCCAAGACAATTAGGTGAAAAAACCATCAACAAATGACAAATTCTAAAACACTTCCATCCTCACTCAAACCAACGTTTTATAAGCCTTCAACCCTCTTTTCGTATTTTGACGTTTATTATGTAGAACATCATTAATTTATGAAGACTTGTATATTTTTAAAAGCGATGAATATTTAATCGAATGGAGAAGTGTTTAGCTAAAATCGAGCGCGCTTTGTTTACGCTTCGTGTATTATTTATTTAGTGGAGTTCTCGAGAGAAATCACAAATAAAAACATAAAATATGTAACGGAACTATGAAGTTTTTACTGGACGAATAAATCATCAATAACAGAATGTAATAAATCGGCTATTTCAAAAATCTGGTCTTTCGTATGCATAACCTTTCGTTTAATTTTATTTAAATTAAATACTTAAGCGGCCGCTGTCTTTGAAACTAATGAGAAAATTAATTCTAGTCGTGCTCAAAATTTGGTATTTTTTCACGTGTCACGTGTCATTTAATGAAATAGGTGCGTCCGAATTAATCCGACTTTACGGTACACGTAAAATTTTAAAAGGTTTTCAATCCTACTTAAGACCAAAAAGCCAGAAAACCCTTGAGATCATGGTATAGTCACGTACTGAGTTTTCTCTTCGGCTAATAAAATAAATTTCCGGATTTTCTCGGATGCACACTCGGCGATTCCTCCTCGAAAATTTAATTTGCACCGTGGCGATAGAGGAGACAAAACTGGATAGTTTATGCACAAGAAGAATCACTTTTTCATAATCGGCATCAGTAAACTTAATAACGAACAGAAGGAGGAACGTTGTTTACTCATCCAAATAAAACAAACCTGTTTAAACGAATTCTCCGGATATTAAAAAATTCTTACCTTATACAAAATTTTCGGAATTTTTCACAAACCGGATTTGTATTATTCCCGCTTTAAATGCACATACGTACACCAGAAAAGGTCTTTAGATAGTTGAATTTTTCATGTTTTCATAACAAAAATTTGCAATAAAAGAATTAAAATAAGTAGCAAAAATGGTGGATGCGCCGGGCCAGAAAACCAAGTACGAAAATAAAATGAAAGACGCTTACGATAAATAAGTTGTAATACGTCAAAGTTTTAAAAAATAACTACAGTTAACTACAATACCATCCTGTGAAGTAATTACTAGATGTCATCTTGTTCAGTTCGTACCGTACCTGCAATAAAAAATACACATTAGTTGGAAAAAAATAATTAGCATAATCGATCGTAGAAAAATAAGATACACACAATAACAGCATGTAATTTATAATCTGCAAACTGATCAATAAAACACTGGCTTTTTTTTCATAAGCACAACAGTTGGTGGACGTAAATACAATCATATAAAGAAACAATATATACGACCAAGTGGTTGTTTTTGTATAAAATTTCTAGCACACGAATAAATTAAGACCACTATATCGATTTAAATTTCTATGGAAAATTGTTTTCGTAGAATTGTATCTTTCGGTGTAGACACTGAACACACGCGACATGCCTTGTTTTGATAAAGAAATAAGCAAATTTTATTTAAATAGATTCGCATTTTTAGCACAAGTCAGAAAAAGTGATTATACTATTACACCATAATTCGTGTTTTTTCAAACTTTGTCATCTCAAAATCTTGGCCTTATGTATTTACTTTAGGAAAAAACAAATTGAAGTAAACTACTTTTCAACTTTTAACAAAAAAAATTGCCATTTCATAACAAAATAAGCATAATACAAGAACCGACAAAATTATTCTCGTTCATTAATAATAATTTATTTTCTGAAGAAAAATACAGTAAAACATTTTAACAGCGGAATCTTTAAATGTCCGTTGTAGGGAGGTGTCCACTAAGAGGTGGAATTTTTAATATAGGTTTTGTTACGTTCCTACAAAAATGTCCGTTATTCGGAGGTGTCCGTTAAGGAAGGTTTCACTGTAGTTTAAACAAAAAATGCGTGGTTCCATATCATTTTTATTTATTTTATTTATCTACTTCATCAACAAAATTGCCTCAGAAATTCATTTTTGTTAAATCCAATTTTATTTTTGTTTCAAACAAAAAAAAACACAAAATGTCTCATATGCGTGATTAAAAAAACGTGTAATAGTGCAGGTTAGACAGTTAAGTGCAAAATAAATCAATAAAAAATTAAAAAAATTTAAAAAGGGAAAATGTCTATGAATAAAATTTAAAAAAAAAATACTATTTTCATATTAATCTGCTGGAACTTTGCACTCGGTTTTATCAAACAAAAGCTTTATAAAACACCAAAATTTTGATCTATTTTGGGAAAATGTTAAAATTTTTACTTCAGTAACCAGCTTAAACACTGGCATATTAACAAATTTTTTGACACGATTTTCTGGTTTTGGTTTGTATTTTTACAAAACTTTCCCAAATAATTTCTTTTCTGTCGTGAAAAAATCAGAAACAAAGTAATAATATCTTTAGAAATTAATTAATCTGTTTTAACAAACTATTTTAAAAGTGCTCAACAACAAGGAGCAATTTTTTGTTTTTTGACTGACAAAATACAACATAAAATGCAAAAATATTTTTTTTTTGGTTTATATACATGGTGAATCTGCTAAAAGCCAAATTCACAAAGAAATTAGCTTCTGTTATTAAATACTTTGTTTTTTCTTCTGTCCATCTGATTTTTTTCAGATTGTGTGTATAATCCCTTGTAATAAATACAGTAAAACCTCTCAACAACGGACACCAATAGAAAATCTTAAATTGTCCGTTGTGGAAAGGTGTCCGCTAATGGGAGCTGAGAAAGTAATATAGGTTTTGTTACGTTCCTACAAAAATGTCCGCCCTGAAGAGGTGTCCGTTATTCGGAGCTGCCCTGTATTAATTAATCGAAACTTTACTATTTCTATTGTCATTCTACAATAAACTATCGTTAAATAATGTTTTGCATAAGAGATACCTTAAAAAATGTTGCTAGCACAAAAATTTTTAATTCAAAAATTCGTTTCAGAATGACACACCTACGACATAATAGTTTGTTTGTTGTTTCTTAATATCAAATTAGTTAGTGAGTTCAGTTCGATTTCAACAATGACAGTTGTCATTAAACTTGGAAAAACTTGAAAAAATGATAAAGTGTAATGAGTTAGACGTAATTTTTGCATTTTGGGTCCATAAGAACGGGTCGCCAGGAGCCACGGAAATTGTACCTCAACGAACCGTTTAGGGTGAAACTCATATCACTCGCTGACTTGAAAGAAGTAAGCGGGAAAATGTTTTCTTTGAAGAAAATTTAATTAACTACAACTTTGCAGTTTGCATTATTCTTATATCAAGCAATTTCTTAAAATTTTGATCTAGTTATCCATGACAGTTACCTCAGCAGTGAAATGTATTGTAACTCCAGCATCGCTTTATCTGTCAATATGTCCAAAATGTTCACCGAATAACATAAAAAAATATGTTGGAACCTTATGTCATGGATAACTAGATCAAAATTTTAAAAAATTGCACGGTAAAAATCGTGCAGTATTTTGGAAATTGGTGATCTCTTAATTTTTTGTAATGGAATTAGAGATAATAATAATAATAATAATAATAATAATAATAATAATAATAATAATAATAATAATAATAATAATAATAGGAATAATAATATACTATATTTCCAACAGACTTCTGGATAATATAATAAATACATAATAATTTGTTTGCAGTAACTTAATACAAATTAAATGTATCATTATTATCAGTTATGACTATCAGAAATTGTAAAACCAATCTGTACAAAAAATAGTTTCCTTGCTAAGAAATTAGTTCGTTGCTCCTTGCAATTATTTCTTAATATAAAATTAGTTCCATAGAGTCGTGATTCATTTCACGACCATTAAAGAATTGCAACCCTCGTAATAAACATTCGGCTGCAAAGTAATAAAATTAGGACCAATAAGAGAGTGGAATGAAGCTGTAAAGTGCATAAATCCCTCCTTGCATCCGCGCCATTTTCCTTCCAGCATCGATTTATCTTAAAACGAGCGACATCTGATTGTTATTGTGGTCGCGAATTCGCGTGTTTCACCTTTAGTACTCATATGTTCTCGGCTAGATGTAACGCCATCAGAAGGAACGGAAGTGTTGACAGCCAACTTGATAGATGTGGTGCTTGTGCATTAGGCGCAGCAGCACGCCACATTTGTGAAAAGACGCGCATGTGTGCAGGAAAACGTACTACGTCGCAAGATTTCATAAAGTGTTCATTAAGGGAAGACACGACTAACCAGATAACGAAAATTTATTTTAGATTCTGTACTAGGAGAGTTGTTTTTTAGCGCGCGCTCCTTCCTGGAAATGCAATTTGTATGCCGGCTCTGGAAGATTAGTTTAAAAGGATGACCCTTCAAAGCAATCTCGAACTCTTCAATAAATTCTTATACTATTTATAATCTCATTCCATCTCCGCCTCAAAAAAAAAACATTTCAGCAAGTAC